>NW_026555339.1:21252437-21852437 GCF_029017545.1 Prosopis cineraria | reverse complement strand
AATTATGGAAATGGACCTTGAAAAAATTACCTCTATCTTTTAATTAAAAAAAAAATGAAACGTGATTAGTTTCTCTTTTATCCAAAACAAATTGTTAACTTCCAAACAAATTAGACACATATGCAGTTAAATATGCAGGAGCAGAAAAGTGTTGTTTTTTGTGTGTGAAAAGAAGTATTACATCACTCAATTAAATTTGAGAAAGCTTTAATGCATATATACTAAGATGAGAACTCGAATAAGTAAATACTTAAAAAAAGAAAAAGAAAAGAGAGGGCACTTGCACAACAATAGGCTAATAGAATTGAAGTGTGTGTTTGAATTAAAAAAATTTATAACTGAAGTTAGGATTCAATTAAGATTAACAAACTAAGATTAGGAGAAATGTTAGTGAATATAATGTAATTTATGTTTAGATATCTTTTTCTCAAAAATTAGTTAGATAAATTGAAATTTATATAGATTTGATTCAAAAGCTAATTGAGATGTATAATGACAAAAATGGACATGAGATTTATTATATATTTTTGTGACTAATTTGATATTTTCAAGAAAAAATATGAAACTTAAAATTACATTTAAAAAAAAACAGATTTTTTTATCAACTAAAAAAACATAGATTACAAATACAAAATATATTGATAAGTCAAAAATCTTCATTTTTAGAAAATGTAGAATTAAATGATAAAATTCAAAATACTCAATTATGAAAAATTGAAATAAATTTATAAATTTAAATAAATATGATATATATATATATATACTTTTAGCAAATAAAATATTAAACTTATAAAATAAAAATAAAACATAATCAGAACATTATAAAATTATAAGTTATATTATGATATTTTTGTTATGATTTTTCTTTATTTGTTTTAGATATTTTAGATTCTTTCTTATCCTCATAAATTTCACATATATTCCAGGTATTATATATATTAAATTCTAAATTTCATAAAATATAGAATTTTTATTTTATAAAATTGATTGATATTTAATTTGTTGGATTATTATATTTATATACTATAATTATAATTGTCTTATAATAATATTATAATTTGAAATAGAATACTTAGAAATAGATAAATTATTATAATATTATAATTATAATTACATTATAATATATTTATATTTATAATTAATCCTCCTTGACCATCCACTTCTTCTTCCTTGAACCGTAGAACAGCCACCCAGTGATGAACAGACAAGATGAGTAGATGACGCCCAACCTTAACTGAACCCATGGCAAAACTCATGGACAATGATAGCGACAATTGCAGAGATGAAGACAACCACTAAGGCTTGCTTGCATTCACCAAAAGAGAGAAAATCGTGAGCTATTGCAATGCTAATATATGTGGTTATCACCATGAAAACAATATCGAGAAAGAAATCAGACTTGATATTTGCACAGCTAATTTCACATGAAATGGTAATGATGATAGAGAAAACACTATACCAACCACTGAACGACCTATTTGCGTGCCCAAGACTGTTATCAATGGATAGTAATCTCTGGTTAGATCCGGTAGAGCAAAGGAGAAGGAGGTGAAGGGCGAGTAAGGGACGACGACAGCATGAAGAAAGAAGGTGAGAAGTAGAGCAAGGAGAGAATCATTAAAAGTGAAGATAATGAAGAGAGAGAAAAGCATTAAATATTCCCCCAACATTCTCCATTCACTAATGCTACCATAAAAGCTTGAGCAGTTGGCATTCACAAAACGCTCATTAGAACCTAACGCTAATTGGAATTTTTTTAATCTAAACATAACTTTTTAGGCTTTTGATATCCCAACCTAGGTTGGGGACATCCCAACTTAGGTTGGGATGTAATCCAAACAAACTCAAAGAATGCCAATTTCCCCTTGCACATGAGTTAAACTTACTATTGGGTACTTTTTTATTGAAGATATTTTTCAAACTCTATAATTATCTGTTTATGATGAGTTTTGATCAGCTAGTTTTATTATATTCCTTCATTAACCATATTATTATTTTCAAAACTGTTGTTTTTAATTGGTTTTATGGCTAACCAATGGTTTCTGCTGATAAAAGTTTGTCCATATTGCATGTTTACGAACCTTAAGCTCTTCAGTGTTTGAGCTTTTCTCCTCTTCCTCCCTTGACTTCTTTTATATATCTATGTTGTTCTATGCCCTTTTTTTTGCAAGAGGGGTTTGTTTAATTTTTGGGAGTTGCTGCATTTCTTTATTATCCAATATGGCAAAACAACTCTTAAGGATAATATCTTTCAGCAAAACACGAAAATCACATTTTCCACCATCGCATATTTCCAACAATCTCAAGAGTTAATGCCGGTTGATCTTGTAAATGCGTTTTTATTTACATCTCGTCTCAATCTTCTCCCTGTTACGATCCATCCACTGTCCCTGGTGGCTTCATGCTTTCTCCTTTCCTCTAATTTGCATTGCTTAAACATCTATTTTTAGCATGGCCATTTATTTATTGATGATAAAGAAATTAAGCATTTGATGGAAATTCTGAATCTGAATATTGCATAAATGCAACTCAGTTTGGACTCTATTTCTCGCTATTTCCTTTGCTACCATTTTGTAAGTTGTTCTTTTTCAATTCCGGGTTCAATTCTTCAAAGATGATTGATTTAATCTGTTAATGTTAGGAATTGGGTTTGATTTGGAAATGCGTGCAAGGTTTTATTTTAATTTAGGATACCATTGTTTTTTTAGGTTAATTTAATTGAGTTAGTTTATCAACTTAACTATCATTTTTTTTTCAGTTTGTCTTACAGGTGAGATGAGGAGGAATCATACCCATTCTATTGCTCGGTTTAAAATGAGATATGTCATTAAACCGACAGAGGTATCGGATTAAGGGTTAATAGTTTAACCAGGTTCAAACTGTCTTATACAAATTAATTTATTTTTAATTTTACATAAAGCATTTCAAATAAAAAAGTCTTAAATAAGAACAAAAACTATAAGATACAAAAAATTCACATAAAAATATACATAAAAAATTTACAGATTTTAAAAAAAATAATAAACATAGGTGTAACTATATAATTTCAATTAAAAAGAAGTTGAAACATGTATATCTATTGATAAGTGGATATCTTACCTATATTTATATAAATTTTTCTCTCTTTTATTCATTAAATAATAATGCATGAAAAAAATGATAAATATGGATAAAAGGGCTCACTTAGTACTTTTGGTATATTTTCAGAAAAATGAGACAAAATAGCATGAAAAAAACTTAAAATGTGAATCCTATAGTCAAAGCCAAGCACTAGGTCCAAAAAGAAGTGTTCGCTCACGGACAAAGTTATACAGCAGAAGCTCACTGCACACGAATGTAAATCACAACAAACATCATGAGCATCTTTGCCACGATCGGCGATGGACAACATAGTTTAAAACTTCACTATTCACAAATGTTGCCAGGTTTCGACATTCGATCATGTGCGGAGGAACACACGGACATGAAGTTTTGACATTCAACCACCTGCGAACATGGTTAAATTGAACCCAATCGCATGTAGACATAAGGCCCAAAAGTGGAAATTAATATTTAAATATATTTTGAACCAGATACAAGCAAATCAGAAAAAGATTAGGCATAATCTATTTGGATTCTAAGCCAAAGAGGATGAATTAATTATAAATAAACCTCCCAAAATCATCCAATCTTATATCTGAAGGCTAAGAGACATATTACAAAGTTTGAAAAAGTTTTTTCAAGCTGTGAACTTTCTCTCTACTCTTCTTTAGATTCTACTTATGTTTTTATTTGGGAATTTTAGTTTGAACTCTACGAGTTGTTTTTACATTCCCATTTAAGGTAGGAACTTGCTTAGTTGGGATGGATTTTCTCTTTTATTTGGTTATTTTATTTTCCAGTTGAACATGAATTTTTATCTATGAGAATTTAATATTTTTATTTATATTTGTCTCTTTTATTTTAATTACTTTTTATATAGAATGGCCGCTATATATTTGTTTCTGGCTATTCAAAGGATTGAAAGGTCAAAAGTTAGCCTAAATTTAGAGAGAGAAACGCATATAACTGAATTAGAGGTAATTTAAAAGTTTGTGGCAGTTTAAATTGTGGCTTCATGGTTTATTTAAGGTCTCAATAGGATTAACGAGAGTTAATTCAACCTTAGATAAATACGCCCAAATATACTAAGGCAATTATGATACCTTAGTAACGATTGTCATTATAAATAAAGAAAAGATAATTAATTCAATTAAAATAATTCATCTTGGTAGGTGAATTCTAATCTTTGGCACTTGTTTAATTGGTTAGTTTGTCGCTTTTATCTTTTTTATCATTGCTTTTATTAAGTCCTTTTCAAAACTTTTATTTGTTTTCTTTAAATAACAAAGTTATTATAAGATCAGGCAACAACACTTAAGAGGGGGTGAATTGGGCGTTTAAAATTTTTTAAAACTGACCAAATTTTTTTGCAAAGTTTGGCACAAGTTGAAGGTGCAACAAGAAGTTTAGTAAAATAAAAGCTATGTAAAACTCAAATACTTGTGTTGCTTTGGTTTAACAAAACTGTAAGAAGCAATAAGACAAGTTCATGAACTTCAAGTATATGAGAAGATATAAATCAGGAAGTACTTGAAATAATGATTTAGAAGATAACAAGTAAATACAAGTTTGTACAACTTCTTTTGAAATAGAGAAGCTAAATAAGTTTAGATAAAACACAAAGTTTTTGAAATAAACAAACACTTTGAATGCAAGAACCAAAAGAGAGTGCAATAAATAGATGAGCTAAATGTAAGAGTTTAGAGATAGAGATATTCCACAAAGAATTTATTTTAGTTTAGGCCAACCATATAGCTTACGTCCAATTTTCAAGATCACTCTTGAAATTTTTCAATATATCCATAAGTTTCAATAGATGCTTGGCATCACAATATAAACCATAAGCTTGCTAGCATATATGACCTGTTTACAACTCCTCACTTGAAGATATAAAGTGAGCACTCTTCAACTCTCACAAAGAAATCTCTCTTTGTACTAGACTAAGGGAACACTTCCTATGAATCTCTCAAGAATAGATATTAATGGGCAGTTTGGTTCAAAGAATCCATAGGAATGTAATGGAATAGAATGTATGTAATGATTATTATTGCTATTTTGTTTGGTATGCTTTTAAAGAAAGGAGATGCAAAAGGGTAAAAATGTTTGGTTCAATTGCAAAAAACATGGGAATAGATTGTATTTAATGAATCAAAAGACAAAAATACCATTGTATATTAAAATCAATCAAAACACTCCCTAACCCTTTTCCACTCTAGTCCCCAATGCTCTTCAATAACAAGGCTATTTTAAATGTGTGTGTGTGTGCATATATACAAATCTAAATATATTAAAACCAAATTATAATATTTAAACCAAACATTAATATATATGTGTGTGCGTGTGAAAAAAATTACCAACAAGCACAATCTTATAGCAATAAAATTGCTTCCTACCAATAGCATAAATTTATTAAATATAAAGATATTCATGAACACTAGTGCAACTTCTTCATGTAGCAATAAAAATGCTTCCTGCCAAGTTATCATACAGAAAAGCTATACAGTCACATCTAAGAGGTAAAGTATACAACATTAAAATTAAAAAAATACATAATCAAAATATAAAACCTACTTACTTGTTCATATATATATATATATGATTAGAACAAGAACATCATTAATAGCAAAGCATATAAATATCTTCAAATAATGGATTATCAAAAGAAGGACATAAAAGTTCACTATATGACTTTACCAAAAATGTTGAGGTATTAATTAACTATGACCTCTTAAATATTGACAAATGCAAGACAAGCTCACTCCATGGATTTATAAAAAATGATATTGAGGCATGTCTACAATCTCCAAAATATTAACAAAAGAAAGACTTAAAATACATACTACTACACCTTTATATAAATGTAGTATGTATTTTACATAGCCCATGGTCCTGCAAAGCAATCTATATAATAGTCCTATAGAGCTAAATATATAAAGTTCCTACACATTTGTTCAAGAAGGCTATGCCCACAAGTAACCATCTCATCTTCAAGAACTAGTGTGAATGCCACTAGTGATGGAGACTCAATAATCTTCATATAAGCCTTGTTTATCTCACCTCATGTAAATACTTATACTCTTATAAGTTGCCTATATATTTTGTTTGCTCTGTCTAAATCAATAGGACCAATCCTTCTTGACTCTTTTCGCATTTTAGCAAATTCCTTATTTAAATTCTTTGAGAATTTCATCACTGAGTGATCTATATGAGAAGATGAATCATTTATAGCTTCAACAAGCACCTCTATAATATCACAACTACTCCACTTTCATTTTGTAAATGATTGGACCTTGATTGACTACACAGGTTGTTTCTTAGATACATCAACATTTGTATTTATGTTAATTCCTTGTTCAGCATTGATCTCACGTTCAATTCTATAATCCTCTTCATCCTCAGCAAGAGATGAAGGAATTAAGGTAGTCATTCCAATTGCACAATCCTTGCCCTATATGTATATATATATGTTAGATCTTTAAAGTGAGGTAAGAATTTATTCCTAAAATTTCCATCCTACTTCTTAACTTGAAAATGAAGAATAAATGGTTCACACACACACATATTGAATAAAATAAAACAATAATAATAATAATAATATCTAATATAAAATGTAACTATATATAATAGTAATTCCATCACCTTCACATATTTAGCCCATACATGATCTTCAGCTGTCACACTTCTTTTTAGTATCCCACCCAAAGCCAAAACTATTTTTATTATTCACCATATCATATACAACTTGCCATGACTTCTTGAATGTTCTTAACCTAGAAGCAATATGAGGGTTAGCAAGCAATCCACAACTTGGAGACTTTCCCTCTAGCATCTCCTCTAGCTTTTTTAAATACCCCATACTAAATCCTATATTTGAATAAACTTTCCATCAATTTTTAACTAGACCAAGAATTCAACAAGCATACTGTCTTCTTGAATTGTCCAAACATGCTTGCTACCTTACTAGTATCTTCTTGTGTTTCCATTATATGTAATAAAAAGTGAGGAAAGAGCAATAAGAGTCTAAAAGATCCCAACTCATAAAAGATTATAATATATAAAATACAAGTCATGCAAATGTATCAGATATAATATTAGAAATAAACTAAAATTATAGTAGCTAAAACATTAAATGTCATTTCATCGAACATTTCATAATAGTCAAAGTCTTTATTTATTAGTCCTATGAGCTATAAATGCATTAAACATTTAATTAGCCATGTTCTCTGAAAAGCACTCTAAGCATTTGATGGTTCCATGGTTAAGATAGGATTGATGTCCACTTAGGGATTTAGTGAGTCAATTGCATTAAATTCAACCTCAATAGGGTCGTCTACGTTGTCTTAGATAATGAGATTATGCAAGAGGCAACAAGCAAGTATATATTGATTTTGAGTTTGAATAGGGTAATATGACAACCTCTTTAATATTGCCTAGCAGATCTTTAAGATCCCAAATACCCTGTCGATGACATTTCTAGTAGATAAATGTCACATATTAAAACACCCACTAACTAAGGCAGCCCTATGATTATTTATCCATTGATAAAAAAGAATTGACTTTAAAACTATAGAAACATGTGTTTTATGTTTACCTTGAACCACATCTATCTCTCATACGTTGAATCTTCAGGGATTAGCTTTGGTATCTTAAATAATTCATATTGGAGGCTAAAAATTGCTTTTAAAACTATATTGAAATATCAACTTATGGTTTCCCCTGACCTCCCAAATTCAAATTGAATAACTCTATTTTTCATATGGTGAGCAAGTGTATGCAATAAGATTGCAACTTGTTCATCCATTAACATATGTCTAGTCATTTTTAGACCACCTATGGTCTCTAACATGCCATAAAGTTAAAAAATGTACATCTATATATCCTAATTTGATAGTTTCTCACTACTATATACCATCTCCCTAAGGTGTCCTGTTTTTTATGGAAATCAAGGGTGTATGATTGATCATGTATTTTTCTAGTGCTATTTATAGCCACTGTAAACATTATGTCAACAAACATTTTATGAACAACATGCATAATCATAAAGCAACCTAATATTGTATGAAGGATGAATTGCTGTTAGTCTTCATCCATAATTATGCCCAACCAAAACAAGCTTATAGCACCTACTGTAATTTTATAATGATTCAAAATAAAACACCTACTACAATATTATAATAATTCATAATAGTATAAAGCACCAAATGTAATGTTATAAAACACCAATTCAAATATTATAATAATCTTATAATATTATAATGCACCCACTTTTGTATACATTAAAAGAGTTGATGCCAGCAAACTATCATAAAGAACAATAATGAAGTGAATAAATAATGAATTGATGAATAGCTATAGTTGTTGTTGGCATATTATCATACAATAGGAATTGATGTCTATAAACTATTGTGCAGAGTAAATTAAATAAAGATTTGCAAGCAACTTTTGTGCAGATTCAGTAGTAGCATATTAAGCAGAGAAAATCAAATAAAGCAAATTTTCCATATATGAAGTAGAAAAAAAATCAAAGTTTACCATGAGGATAGATTGTATTAAATAGAGAACAACTCACTCGCAAGCAGATTCGACAAGCACGATTGTCTCTAAAAATTTTTGCATACAACGTTTCTTCTTCTCTACGATTCTTCATATATTTTGGGATAAAGATAGTTTAGTCATAATAAAAAATTATAAGGGCAATAATGTCTTTTCAAATCCATTACAAGAGGTCTGCATCCCTTTCATAGGGTGTAACTATGTAATCTCATTGCATCCATTTAAGGGAATGTTGTTTACATCATGTAATCCTGTTTGCATTAATATGTGCTAACTAAACGTTATGAATTCATGAAATGCATGTAATCCTAATGCAAGGAAGCGAACTAAACATGCTATAAGTGTTTTCTTAATGAATTCTCCCTCAAAGAGATGATAAGAACTATTTAGGCACATTCAATACAATCTCTTAATAGAGTAAGTAATACATTGATATTCTATAAACTAGTTAAGAGTATATTTTACAAAACTGGGTGCAAAGTGGTAAGAATTCAATGCAATGATGATTTAATGCACTTCTATGATTACCCATAAACTTAGTTGAGGTCCTATTTATAGTTTGGCACTAAAAGAGACATTAGAAACATTCAGGGAATGGATTATAGCCAATGAAGTCTTGTAGAAATAATGTTTACTAGAAAAAACACTTTTTGTGTGTTCAATATTGATGCCTGTTAGAGTACAAAACATGTGATTAGTAAGGGTGTCATGTGTAGATTAGCATTTTGACACAATGGTCTGATTCACTTTAGTCTAAATCAAGCATGAGGCTATAATGGCTCATGCGTGTTTTGGAGGATAAAAGCACCGTACTTTTCTGTAAGTTGAAACATGTACAAGTAACTTTGGGATCAAGCATGGATTATATTGTATATTCACTGTAAGGTGAAACATGCTTGACTCACTTTTGGAACGAGCTTGATTTGGCCTATGTAGGCTTAAAGCTCTCTAAGTCAATCCTAAGTCACACATAGATTATATCTTACGCATAGACCATTTAAGATGATACTAAGGGAAAATTCAAGCATGGACATTTAAGTTACTCAGTATGAATTAGATCAAAGAAGCATGTCCAAGACACATGCTTACATTGTCAACCAAAACACGTCTAAACCCTATTTGGATCAAGGGTGAATTGCCTCACAATATTGGGCTTCAATTTTAGAGTATAATTCAAGTAAATTTCTATAGACTTAAGCTTGAATTGGATCCTCTAAGTCCTAAGATGCATAAAGGGTAGAAAAAACACACATGAGTCTATGCCAAAACTTGCATGAATTGGACAGGTTAATAAAGGTGCATGCTAAGAGTTCGACACTTAAGTTTAATGGACTTGTGAACCTAAGGTAGGTTCTAATTGATGCATTCTTACCAATTTAAAACATGTCATAGCTCTCAGTAGTTTTCACAATCAAATCTAAAAAAAGAACAAAATAACTAAATAAACCCATGATACTAAGTCTTTTCTTGATCTTCATGCTCTTAGAGGTTTTGTGACTTTGTTAACGTGTGTATTATCTGCACAAGTAACAAACTCCTTTTCTCTTGATTTTGTAATTATCAAAACACATTGTTTAATAGTTATCACTTTCCCTTAGTTTGACTGATGGAATACTCCAAAAATTATTATTATATTGATCTCATATATTTGTGAGAGAGATCAAGTTTTTAGCAACATTATCGGGGAAGAAAAACTTCTTTATTATTTTTTATTTGATTTTTTCATGTTTTCCAAAAAAGCTACATTTTTTGTTTCTTTTTATTTTATTGTATTATTTTTTTAAAAAATGTTATTTATGTCTTTTGCATGTTTATGAGAAGATGTAAAAGCCTTAGTGATTCTATATTGACTCTTGATAATTTTGAAATTGAATACACTATAGGAGAAATTGCAAGAAGTGAGAAAAAAAGTAAAGATGGCTATAGAAAACTACCACATATCCTGTTAGAGAGACATCGATATTCCTCATGTAATTGTTGGCCTTTTATCTATTTTAGAAACTATAAACTCAAGGCCTATAATCTAAACAACCTTCTATCATTCTATGGTATGCAAACTAAGAACACCCTTGCTTTCATCAAGAAGTTCTTCCATGCTATCTTTATGCCCACTCCCTTCCAATGAATTAAGTGATGACAAACTTCAAAAGCAATGTTTTTCTCATTATCTTCATGACTACGCTAGTAAGTGGCTTTTAAACCCAGTTGAAGGTTCTCTCATTACATAGGAGTAGGTATATGACGCATTCATATCTAGATTCTAATTACCACATCATACTAATGAGCTTCACGATAAAATTTTCAGTTTCTCCCAATTTCTAATGGAGCCCTTCCTAAAGCTTGGGAAAGATAGCCTTTGATGATGATAAGACACATTATTTACACACATATATTAGCTTAAAGGGACTATTTTACATGCCTTTAAGTGTTCATATGCATTCTTATCACATTCTTAGTGTAAATTTGTTTAAGCATTAAATTACTTACAATAGAGGTATTTTGGTTGTAAAATATATTTTTTTACCAAAGTAAAGTTAAGCTTGAAAATTATGTCTTATGATCGAAAAAGATGATTAGTCAAATTATTTTTTATTGATTCATCCTTGGTTGAAAATTATTAAGAAAAGACAACACTTAATGTTGTCTTTCTAAGGGTTTTTCATTTAGCCTTAGGTTTTAGTTTAAGTGTATAGTCTGTACTTATGTGTATGAGGCTTTTATATTCATTTTACCTTAGTTATTTTAATATCTTATATGAATTAAATATTTCTATTTTAGTCTAATTAAATAAATGTCACACTATGATGAATTGGCTATTTGATTACATTGTGACTTAGGTGAATAAATGTGAGAATTAAAGATATAATTCAACTAAACTAAAGAAGGCTTCTAAAGGGAAAATGTGGCATGATATATGCAGATTTAAAGAGTGCAAATTAGGCTTGGAATGGTGCATTGTAGTGGATCAAGTCGAACTTTGGAATTGTCACCATTTCCCTTCAATTTCACTAGTTAGTTTTTGCCACTTGGACTTTAGTTAGAAGAGCACAACCACTTTCTTGTTTTCTATCATTTTCATTTAGTTTTCCCTTTTTGAATTTCATGCTCTACTCATTCTAATCATATCACATGCTTATTTTCTCACATTCATATATTTTCTCTCACTTTCTCTCTTATCCATCCATTTCCTTACCCAAACTTTCTATCATAACTCACTTAATTCTCATCCAAATCACACGAAACCACTTTCATTATTCTCCTTTCATCCATTTCATCCTATCGCTTATGGTTTCACTAAGATTTTAGGCCTCAACCCTTTTGGTAAGATGATGAAGTTGTCTAGCCTAATGTGGAGTCCTATTGATGCATTAAAGATGGAGATTATGGGCTAGATTCTACATGAGATGCTAGAGGGAGGATGAATCAATGATATATACTTTCCTAAGCCTTTCTAACTCCTAGATTTTCTTAGTTTACATGATAATTTAATTCCTTAATCTAGGGTTATTTCATCATTAGTTTGTAATTATAATTTGAATTCATCTATATGTATTGAGAATGCTTGTTTGGTTGATTCCTTTCTCATGAACTTGTAGTGTAATTTTGTCCATCATTATGAAATAGCATAATCTTCTATTATATTTTTGATAATTGTCTTAATTACCTTGCATAATCTTGTGGGTTATTTGTAGATTTCCATTATATAAGGTTTTTCATAATCTTAGGACCTAATCTAAGACACACCATAGCTCACAAGGGATAATCAACTAGAACACTAGGTCAATCATAAAACCAAACTGAGTAAATGAACTAAGGACATTAATTGATAACCTAGGGTAATGAATTAGAAATCCAAGATAATTTTCTAGATTACTCATTTCAGCCAAGAGGAGGAAACAATTAATAATTTCCTTAAATAAACATAATATAGTGATTCTTCTACTAATCTAAGCTCTAGATTCCATCTGACTTATAAGGAAATGCACACTTCTTACTAGCTTAGCATTTTATTAGTCTTTTTGGTAGATTAGATAACTAAATTCTCAATCACTTTTGGTAACTTGTATGACTTGGAATAACCTACAAACAACTTGGTTAAGCTCTTAAGGAAATGACCTATGTTATACTCTATCTACATTAGAGTCTCTCCAGTATTAATTTTGCAAGTGAAGCAATTAAGCTTGTTAGATGATCATTAACAAATTTTATAAGGGGTTGATAATGGCTTACTAGAACTAGTAGACATACCTGCTAATGGCTATAGAGGATAACTAATAATGGACTAGATAATGAACATTTATGAACCTCTGGCTAGGAAATCAAGGTAGAAAGGTGACAATGGAAGGAAAGCCCAACCCTATAAAAAAGAATCTAGCTCTGCTATTACTACTCAATTAGAGGACCTTAATAGGAATATTTCTATCTTAATATCTAATATTCACACCTTAATAGGAATTGTAAGCATCCCTTTTGGTGGAGGCACTAGCTAAGATTTTGGCCATTACTAAGAACATAAAAGAGCTTGTATTGAATAAAAAGAGACTTTAGGAATTTTCCATCGTAGCTCTCATAGAGGAGTGTAGTGCAATCATTTAGAGAAATTTGCCACCCATGTTGAAGCATCTAAGGAGTTCCTCTATCTCTTTTTCTATTGGTAATGTTATTATTGATAAATATTTATGTGTCTTGAGTGTTGTTGTTAACTTTATATATCTATATGTATGTAGGAAGCTCAAGATCACCAATAGCAAGCTAACTAACACTATTTTAGAGATGGAAGATAAAATGCTACACTCTATACACGGTATTGTGGAGGATTTCTTCGTGTAAGTTGGTAAACTCTATCTACCCACAAACTTCATAGTGTTAGATATAGATGATAGGAGGGATATAACTCTCATTTTAGGTTGGCCATTCTTAGCTACTGGAGGTGTTATGATTAATGTTCCTAAGGGAGAACCAAGTTTTCAAGTCGGCAAAAATAAAGAAATTTTTTAAAATTTCCTGATCCACTAAAACTCCCTACTTTTAAGGACACTATGAGCAGCCCACAAGGCAAAGGGTGGTAGTCAAATAATCCCCCTTATCATGCCAAAGAGAAGCAGGCACTCCTATCACCCTTAAATGGAGCCGCTTAATTTGAATTAGAATGTGTTTAGCTAAAGACATTGAACGTATTGCTTATTGGGAGACACCCCAATTTCTTGTCCAATTATTTATTTAATTCCTATTTTCATATTTTTCCTTTTCCTTTTTAATTTTTTTACGTTTTTTTAGCAATCCTATGTAATGAGATAGAACTAATGAAGAGTGATAGCAAATTAAGGACCCTAATTATGCTAGGCACATTCAACTATGCATCATGTGAAATTGAGCTTAATCCATCGAAGTATTAGTCTCCTACCCTCCTTTGTGGTTTGTCTTTAAATTCATAGTGAGGTCAATATGAAGTTTTAAATGTGGGTGATAACTTCCTGTTGCTTACTTTATTTAAATTTCCTTAATAATTTGCATAATGTAATTGTCTTTACTCCTGCAATTTTTGAAAATCTCTTTTGGAATTTTTGATCATCTACACTGTTTTATTTAGCTGTATAACTACTGAGAGTATTTTTATGTTTGAGAAATAATTTAAAGTTATTGGGACCTTATGGGAGTTAATAAAAAATAAAGAATAAGGCACAAATTATCTTTTATTTATTTATGTCTATACTTAAAAAGCTAATATGTAGCAAGGTGGTTAGAAAGGAGAATGATACTATACAAAAGAAAAAATGCACTAAATGTTGAGTACCCACTTTGCTAACCCAATTGGGCTTAATAATTGAAGACCTTCATTACCAATGTTGTCCTTTACATCAAATGGCTCAATAGGTGTCAAGAGTGTGCTAATAAAGTTTCCCAAATCTAAGTAATAAGGCCCTTATATCACCAATATAAGGGTTCATGTCAAAAGGACTTAAGGACTACTTATGGAAGAAATACAACTCAATAGTTAATTGAGGGTAACCCCATTGCATTAACTTAAAAAAAAAGGAACAAGGCCCAAGGGTATCGACAGATTCATTCTATAGATAAATGCTAAATAAGTAAAAATTAAAATCACTCCTTGTGATGGTACTGGAAGAATTGTTGACTTTTTATCTCATGTTGAAGCTTAATAGGTTGGTTTCACAGTTAAATTTTCCATAGCAATTTAAGCAAAAATGTCCCCTCTTTAATGTACTCTTAAAAGGGGTAAAGCTGAACATAACTAGCAATTGCTTGAGGTCAAACAAAAGTCCAAGTATAGGGCTTAACATCTTGGATTTTTAATCCTTAGATTAGATAAATTAAACAAGATTAAATAAGTGAAATTTAGTGTTAATTAGTTTAAGGATGATTTGAAATGACTAATAGACCTATTGGAATCATTTACAGCCTATAAATCAAATCTGGTGGTGTTTTGGGTCACTTGTGCCTAAGTTAAATTAAAGGATTAAATTTAAGCTAGCCATTCTATACCATTCGTCACAATGAAAGGCACTATTCGCCATGGTGAATAGATAATATTTTAAGTCAAAAACTCACAAACACAAGTCCTACAACTAGAGAAAAGAAAGAAGGAAAGGGAGAAACTGAGATAGCAAATACTTTGCTAAGGTAAGAAGATTCTAGCTTTTGGAAAGGATTAAGAGCTTATAAACCTTAAGGTAAGCCTCTCTACCATTCCTCTCCCTCTCTACTAGATTTTCAAGATAGAGTTTAATGTGAAGAGTAATAATGTCTAACCTAAGGCAATGGGTCCAAACCCATTAGTCTAACTGGGACTAGTAGAAGTTGTTTAATTATTATTCACCTAGCTTAGTTTATACAAGATTATGAGCTTAGGTTATCCATGTTTGACAAACCCTAAGCCTCTAAAGGATGACTTTTGGATTGTCAAGTATTATATTAATGATTATTTGAGTTATCGGGAATCAAATGAAGTTTATAAGAGTTAATAAACTTATTGGATAAGAGATTTAACTTGTGCTCAAAAATTTGATTATTGAAGTGGGAAATTTAGAAGTGTTTTTTGGATGATTAATAGTGATTGGTGGTTGTTTTAAATTGCGAACCAACCTCGCGAAGCACCAGGGAGCTTAAGTTTAGCGAAAGCAAGTGAATTCTTTGGAGGTAACCTTTGAAACCTCAAAGGTTTGAGATAATCGGGGGACTATATTGTGTTATTGCTTGATAATTAATTATAGGTGTTTGTGAAATTGGAATATATATATATATATATATCTAAATGTGTGTATGTTGTTTTAGTTTTAAACATATACAAGTAGGAGTTTATATATAAATGTAATTGTGAAATTTAAAAATGAGGTTTTTAATTCTTGAATTTTGCAAATGCTAATGAATCTGAACTTGATGATGATGATTTTGTGAATAGTTATGTGATGAGTTGTATGATCATATTGATGGTAAGAGCTTGCCTTAGTGGAGTAGTTATTCATGTTATATGGATCACACTAACACTGCAAGGCTTTAGGGTTTGGTCCATTGCTTTACCCTTAAAGCCCATTTAGCATAAGTGGTGATAAATGGCAATTTTATATATTTTTATCCTTTTAATTTAGATTTTTAAATATTTATTTGAGGATAATTGAGTTTAATTAGATATTATTTGATTTTATTAGCCAATATTCAGTTTTAGGATTTTAACTAACTAAATCTGTGGTTTAAAATATAAATGATATCTTTAATATTTTTGTACAGTTGCTATTTCATATTATCTTTTTTGTGTAGATTTTCTATATTCAACTTGGAAGATATTGATAAAGATTATTTTGGATAAGAAGAATATGGGCATACTTGAAAATCAAATCAAGAATTAAATTTTAAAAATTTTGTTTATATTTATCTTGGGTATTTTAATGTAGTTTTCATTTAGGGTTATTTAGGGGGATAGTGTCATTTTGATTAAATCATTAGGTTTCTCATAGGAATACACATCACCATATATATATATATAACGCATCACTACTTGGATGAGAGAAAAATAGAAATAGGTACGCATCACGAATATTCATGCAAGAGAAATCACTCTTCCTCTCTTTTTGTTCAATAAGTTTTGATGGATTCTCCTACTGGGTGCTGTTCGATTTTTAGATTTATGGATAGCTAATTTTTTTGATGTGATCAATCACAAACTATGATTCTAAATTTTAATTAGAGCCTTTAATATTTAGAAATATTTTATTTTAGCTTTATTCCAATTTGTTCCTCTTCTCTCTACCTTTGAATTTTATGCTTTAATTGCTATTGCTGATTAGAGTAGTTTTATTGCATAATTTTTGAATTATAAATTTTATCCAAGTTTTTACTTACTATAATCGATTGATATAGTAACTTAAGGGTAATTTGGCTTGGCTTGAGTGATTACTCATGCTTTGTTTTTGGTATGGCTAACATAAAATAGTTGTTAGGTTGTAGGTTGAAGGAGATTTCAATTAATCCATAACTTAATTTCTTGTTTAATTCTTGAATGATAATTTAAAAAATATATAATAAAACTAAAATAGTAAAGTTAAATAAAATTAATTTAATTTATGGACAAGAAAGATTAAGTTTAGGTGATTGAGTTGTGATTGACTGCACTGCTTGTATTTGATAATTTTCTCAATTGAATTTTTTTATTTATTGAATTTTAATTTATATTTTTTTAATTAATTTCATTATAAAAAACCCCCCATTATTTATATTTTCATAACCATAATTCAAATAATTACTCTATTGACTCTTAGGGAGATGATCTAGATTGAGCTTTATTGCAAAATCTAATTTTTATTAATTTTAATGCTATTCGATAGTAGTGTCAGGTCATAGTAGGGTTTGCCCTTAAAACCCAATTAGAGGGTCCTATAATGCCCTTATGCTTGAGATGCGGGAATCTATGGCTTGAGAATGAGTGTGGAGCCTTAATTGGGTCACCCTTTATGATTAGAGAGCTTGGACTATCTCCTAATCACATGGCTTTAGCTCTTAATTATTATATAGCTCATGGATTTAATCAACAGTAATGGAGGATTAGAGATATAGATGATCATGCACTACATTATACTATGTGATAGTAATGTTAATTATTTTATAATTGCTCACTTTGCATGTTATAGATGACCTTAATTACTGAGTAGTTATCCTCACTCTATTACTTAACATTTTCAAGTATTATGTCATGGTCCATGATTTTTCATGGGGTTAAGGTGGTTTAGAATGTACTAATACCCTCTAGAAGGCTCCCGGATAACCTTGAAATGCTAAAGTGTGCAAGATCATTTTAGAAGAATCCACACAACTCTTGCATTAATATTTTAATATAGTCTCTAGATATTTTCATGTACATATTTAGATATTTGTTGTAAATATCTAGGACTAAATTCTAGAGAATTGATTACAACCGTAAGATCAATTCAATATCCACCATCCATTAAGAAGGTTTGAATTTTTTACATGTAATAGGATGTTTATAAATACCTCACCCTTCCTTATTTGTAAGTATCCTTAAGTTCTCAAGCAATATAAGTCTATAACATCCTGAAAATTTTAAGATCCAAATTTAATTTTAAAAAAATATTTATAATTAAATTAAAATTAAGAATAATTTAATAGAGGTCCAAAGTTTGAATTTTACTAAACAAAATTTTGATTTTATTTTATTTTTAATTATAGGAAAAATTACTAAAGTTGTTCGGGGCTTTGTGTTATAACAAGAAATGTTGGGCCCTTCCTTATAATTTTCCCCAATATGTCTAAATCAGTTTTTCTGAGAGAAAGAGAACACATAAAATGAAATGAAACAAAGGGAAGGAGATAAGAAATGAATGAGACCAAGAGAGAAGAGGAGGAGAAGAGAAAAGGAAGAAACGGAGTTAGGCTCAGATTCAGAAGGCTTTGCATTCGTTGTGAGCTCGGCTACATAAAAGATAAACTCCCTACTTCAATCCTCTTCCTTTCCTTTTGGTTTTCTTGAGTACTTGGAAGAGATAAATTTTGGATTTTGATCCCAAAAGCTTTGTTCTTGTAAAGCTTTGGTTTCCTTGGATCCTAAAAAAGTTGTTTTAAGTTTCTATATGGTGCTTTAATGTTTTGAGTGGGCAATTGGATGAAAGAGAGTTTTAAGGCAAAAAATAAACCCTAAGGGATTGGGTTTCACTCTTTAATGGTTTAAGCCTATTGATTTAGTTATAATTATGCTATTTGAATCCAATAAGATTTAAATTAAGCTTTAGTTTTTATTATAAGGGGTAATTATCAAAGTTGGTAACACTAAGTGAACGTTTTTGATTGATTAAAAATTATATGGTTTGAAAATTGGCCTAGTGGTGACTAATAAATGGTTTTGGTGGTTAAGTGATATCATGTCAATGGTTGATTTAATATATGGACTATTGGGATGGATTATTGCTCATTGACGTAAGTTGTGTGGTTTAAGTTATAGTCTTCTTTTATGCTATTTGTCATGATAAGTGATGTGAATCATTTATATGTTGTAGGAATTATTGGTGAAATTTGTTCCAAAGTTAAGGGATAAGCCAATTCTTATTTTTGCATAAGAGGAAACCTTTTTGGTATAAAAGGGTTGAGGAAAATTTATATTTCTTATTACTTTGTTTAGCTATTTTTGAGTAGATAATATTATCTAGCATACATTACATGTTTTAAATAATTGAATGCAAATGAAATGTGTTTAAAGGGTTTATGGGGTATTACTTTAATAATAATGCATTTATATTTACTATCTATTTAATAATGATGTTATTTATGAAAATAAGATTATTAGCATGCATTGTAGTTATAAAACTGAGGAGTTGCACTTGAGAATTGTAACTAGGTTTGATACCTTAGATAACCTAAGGAACCGCTTAAGGGATAAATTATGAGTGTCATACTACCTTAGAGTATTGAAATGGTCAATACTTAGGAAAAGTAGAAAAGGGTAAGAGGCATGATCTCAGTGGGAGTTCACTAATAAGGAGATGTGGTCTTGTAATATTCTATGGCTTACTGTCAGTACTCAGTGTTGCCTTTTATATTATGGGCTCAGTACACTAAAGTGGTTAGTGGATTGAGTGTTTGACATCTCTTAGTAGGGGAGGGAATCTGGCATATAAAGTGTGAGATTGTGTAACACTTGCTCTGAATGTTATCCAAAAATTATACAATTCAAATAGGCTAAGTGTGGTTAAAGAGTTGATCCTAAAACCAACTTAAAAAATAAATCATTTAAATCACTAAACAAATACACCATCAAAAAATAAATATTTAAAACCTTTGAAAAAAATTATGGGTTCTACATATAGTGCACAGAAGCAAGTTAAGTAAAAGCAGAATAAAAAGATGCTGTTATGGCAGCAACCGGGCCAACTTCTGGGAGGCACTATTCTGTCATTTGACTTCCGATCGAAGTAATTTTTAAAGCTTACACATCATTTTTAATGATTACTAATAGTGTACCAAATTTTAAAATGATTTAACAGTTAGATTAGAGTTTGGACACTCTAAAAGATTGGATAAAGTTGCTGTCATGACAGCACTTTTGGACCAAATTTCAGAGTACAAAATTTCATTATCTAACCTCTAATCAGAGCAATTCTATATCCCACATATCAATTTTAAAGAGTACTATTAGCATACCAAATTTTTAAAAAATCTAACAGACAGATCGAAATTGGTACATATTGTAAATTCAGCAACTTTGCTATCATGACAGCATTAAATAGCTATCATAACAGCACCTTTAGACTAACTTTTAAAGTTCACCATTTCTCCGTACAATCTCTGATCAAGGTGACTCTAAAGCCTACATCAAGATTAAAAAAAATTTTACTTGTGACCCCAATTTCAAAAATATCCAACAATCGGATTGAAATTTGGACATCCAAATACAAAAGTGCAACTTTTTGGTAAAATCATTTTCAAAATTATTCAAATTTCATCCTAATGGTCACAAACGTATGAGAACACTTTGGATATGTCAAATAAGACTAAGAGTACATGATAGAATATTTAATGATGGAAAAATCTCTTATATTAAAATTTAATCACTCGGGTGTCATTTTTCAAAATAGACCCTAAGCCCTCAAAATTTACAAATCACACAAGAGTGGCCAAAAACCATTCCAAATACTATGTACACATATGAACACACATGGTAAATATTTTCACTTAGCTTAGAGATCCTCGTGGGGCCCATACACCTACTCTCTCTATCCAAAGTGCATGTTTGCTCATAACACACTATTTATAATGCAGCCACTTTGCATTTGCTTGTATAATCACATATATACCAAAATAAATATTTTCTTGTAGTGAAAACTTGGTCTACCAAATAAATTAATCAAAACCACATACCATAACCAAGTTTCCTAGTCATAAGTCTACAAGCAGACAAAAATTCATATAAAGCCATATAATCCACACATATTCACACACACATATATATAATTACATTCTACTGACACCCTAATTTTAAATACATTATGATAGATTTGCTCAAAATAAAGGGCGTTGTAGTTCTTTACAATCTACAAACAACCCCTAGCTCTGCTTCTTTTCCCGTCTACCACTGGCTCTTTCTCCTAGATCTAAAAATACTGAAAAGAAAGGGGTTAAGACAACTACAATCTCAGTAACAAATAAATCTATATTTATTATTACAAAGTAAGCTATAGTCAAATAAATGAATAATATATTAAACATAACATATAATTTAATCATTTAAAATGCATGAATGCATAACATAGGCCAGTATGAGCTTTCTTGACTGACATAATGCCTCCTGGCACTCTTTAGCTCGCAAGTAAACCTTATATTTACTTGTAACTCCACAAGCATAAAAAATAATCTAAGGCATAATTGAATCCATATAACTGCTTGTGCTCCTTCAACGTGAACCCTAAACAGTTGACGCTAACCCCTTCTCAGAGCCAACCCGACTTACTCTCCATGTGAGAACTACCTTGGCCTAGGCACTCAACCTCACACTTCATATATTGGATTTCCTCCCCCACTTAGAGATGTTGAACACTCAATTCACTAATCACTTTAGTACACTGAGCCCACAATACGAAAGGAAAAATTGAGTACTAACAGTGTGTCATGGAATATCACAAGTTCACATCTCCCCATTAGTGAACTCCCACCGAGATCATGCCTTTCACTCTTGTCTACCTTTCTCGAGTATTGACCACTTCAATATTTTAAGGTAGTATAACAAATATCACTCCTCCCTTAAGTGGTTTTATAGGCTTTCTAAGGTACCTAACCCAATTACACTTCCTTAACTGCAACTTCCATTCTTTATAATTACAATGCATGTAAATAAACTTATTTCTATAAAAACATTACTGTTAAATGAATAAAAAACATATATAAACTATTATCCAAATAATACCCTATAAGTCTTTATAAAACACAATTAATTGCATTTAATTATTTAAAACATGTAATACAATGCACGTAAATAAACTTATTTCTATAAAAACATTACTGTTAAATGAATAAAAAACATATATAAACTATTATCCAAATAATACCCTATAAGTCTTTATAAAACACAATTAATTACATTTAATCATTTAAAACATGTAATGCAGGATAGTTAGTAATATTTATTCAAAAATAGCCAAACAAAGCAATAAGAAATATATATTCCCCTATTACTTCAACCCTTTTATACTAAAAGGATTTTTTCTTATACAAAATGAAACCTGGCTTGTTCTTTATCCTCCAATTAAGTTCCACCAATAATTCCTGACAACATATAAATGATTCATATCACTTTTCATGATAATGGTCTATATATTAAACCAACTATTCATATAGTATCACTTAACCACCAAAACCATTCATTAGCCACCACTAGGATAATTTCCAATTCATGTAATTTTTAATCAATTAAAAACCTTTACTTAGTGTCACCAACTTTTACCATTAGCCTTTATAATGAAAACCAAAGCTTAATTTAAATATTATTGGTTTTAAATAGCACAATTATAGCTAAATCAATAGGCTTAGACTATTGAGGAGTGAAATCCAATCTCTTAGGGTTTGAATTTGTGCCCAAAACACCTCTTTTATCCAATTGCCCACTCAAAATATTAGAGTATCATATAAAAACTTAAAACAACCTCTATAGGACCCAAGAAAATTAAAGCTTACAAGATTAAAGCCTTTGGGATCAAAATCAAGAATTTTCCTCTTTCAAAAACTTAAAAAAAACCAAGAGGGAAGGAAGAGAATTGAAGTAGAGAGTTAATCTATCATATAGCTGAGCTCACAATGGCACAAAGCCTCCCAGATTCGAACCTAACTCCCTCTCTTCCTCCTCTCTTCTTCTTCTCACTCTCTCATTTTCTTGCTTTGTTTCTTTACTTTCTTTATTTCATTTTTGCGTGAAATTGGTCTTAAAAAACTAAACCAAGCACTTTAGGAAAAATTATAAGGAAGGGCCTAACTTTGCTTTATTATAACACAAAAGGTTGGGTCAATTTTGGTAATTTTTTCCATGGTTAAAAATAAAGTAAAACTAAAATTTTACTTAGTGAAATTTGAACTTCTAGACCTCTATCAAATTATTCTTAATTTTAATTTAATTATAAATATTTTATTTTTTTAAAATTAATCTGAGTCTTAAAATTTTCAAGATGTTATAGGTTGAGTGCCTAAGCCAAGGTAGCCTTCACATGAAGAGTAAGTTAGGCTGGCTCTGGGAGGGAGTTAGTTTTGACAGGAGCACAGGTAACTTGGTAGATCAGATCATGCCTTAGTTTATAACTTGTGCCTGTGGAGGTACAATAGGTATAAGGTTTACCTAGAAGTTAAAGAGTATCAAGGGGCATTCTGTTGGTCAGAAAAGGCTATATTAGCCTATCTCATGCATTCAAACATTTTAATTGATTAATTATATGTTATTTTAAATCTATTATTTATTTACTTGACTATGGCTTTCCTTGTAATAAGGAATATCGATTTCTCTGTTATTGAGAATGTGGTTGTCTCACCCCTTTCTTTATAATATTTAAAAGCCCAGGCAAAGAATCCAGTGGTGGATGGGAAAAAGAGTAAAGCTGCAAGTTTGCTTGTTATTTAGAAAGAACCACAACCCTTTTCTTTTGAGTAAATACAATGTAATGCATTTAGGTTAGGGTGCTAATAGGATGTGACTATACATATATATGAATATGTATAGATTATGTGCTTGTGTATGAATTTTTATCTGCTTGTAGACTTGTGGCTAGGAAACTTGGTTATGGTGTATAGTTTTGATAGATTCACTTGATAGACTGAGTTTTCACTACAAGTAAATATTTATTTTAATATGTATATAAATATATGTGATTTTACAAGCAAATGCAAAGTGGTTGCATATCAAATTGTGTACAATAGGCAAACATACACTTTGGATAGAAAGAGTAGGTATGTGGGCCCCACGAGGATCTCTGAGCCAAGCGAAAATGTTTGACGTGTATATTTACATGAGTATATGGCATTTGGATTAGTTTTTTACCACTCTTACGAGATTTGTAAATTTTTGGAGTTTAGGGTCTATTTAGGGAAATAGCACCCGGGTGGTTAAATTTTGATATAAGAGAGTTTTCTATCATTTGAATGTTCTATTAGGTATTTCTAGTCCTATTTAATGTGTCCAAAGTTTTCTTACAAGTTTGTGACTCTTAAGATAAGATTTGGATAGTTTTAAAAATGTTTTTACCAAAAAGTTGTACTTTTACATTCAAATGTCCAAATTTCAATCTGACCATTGGATTTCTCTAAAATTTGGGTTACAAGTAAAAAATTTTATAACCTTTGTGTGGCTTTGGAATCACCTTAATTAGACATTGAACGGAGAATGGAGAAATGGCACACTTTGAAAATTGGTCTGAAGGTGTGTCATGACAGTAACAATTGCTGAGATTGGGATGCCCACAAATTTCAATCCGTCTATTAGATCTTTTTAAAATTTAGTATGCTAGTACTCTTTAAATGTGATGTGTTAGATTTAGAATTGTTTTAATCTGACATTAGATGATGAAATGGTGCATTCTAGAAGTTGGTCCAAATGTGTTATTATGACAACAACAAAATACCAAACTTGTAACATGTCTAAATTATAATCTAGCTATTGGATCTTTTTTAAAATTTTGAAAAAACTAGTATTTATTAAAAGAGATGCGTGGGCTTTAAAATCAATTTGATTAAAGGTAAAACGGTGAAACAACACCTCCTAAAAGTTTACTCGAGAGGGCTTTCATGACAGCAAAGCAATTAATTACCCCTGTTTGCCCAAGTTTGCTTCTGTGTGCTATATAATAATCCCTCAAAATTTTCTAAGAGGTCTTACAATGTGTGCTTCTCAATTTTGTAGATTATTTGGTAATTTAAATAGTTTATTTTCTAAGTTAGTTTTAAGATTAACTCTTTAACCACACTTAGTTTATTTAGTTGTGGTGTGCTTTTGGTAACATTTAGGGCAAGTGTTACAAAGTCTCACATTCCCCAAACTCTCTCAATTATCATTTTCTCTCAAGCTTTTCTTTTTCTCAACTTAGCCAAGCATCTTCCTTCTCAACAAATCTGACTCACTTAGCATCTTTAAGTGAAAAGTGTCTAAGTACTACAAGGGTTGAAAGACTAGCCTCGTGATAGTTATCTCTGGTCTGGACAAGGGGAAGACTCTTACAGCATAAGAAACTAATTTATTTTTGTAATGCCTCTTTATAAATTCATATTAAGTGTAATGGAATTGATGTTGCCAACTAGGTCACATTTTGTCTTACTTGCACCATTGAATGTGTTGGTAGTAAATGTTTGTATTTTGGCACCTTAGGTCTGTTGTTTGAGTTATTAACTATATAATTAGGGTCAAAATACTTGTTTATGTTTTAAGTCATTTGAAATGATAAGGTAATAATTTTTAAGGTTGGGGTTTGGAATTGATGTTTTAAATGCCTTGATGTGTTACGGTGTGTTGCACAGGTCATCATAGGTCTTTTAAGTGTGATCTAGGTGGTTTTGTGAGCTTATAGCAATTTATTTGGGGTTTGGACACCTTTTAGTTTCAAAAGTATAAAAAGTGATTAAGTGTGTTCAGGTGTCTAGCTCCTTTGTATGAATGAATTTGAAAATGAAACTAATGCCATTTGTTAGCTCTTTGCATATGCTTCTTGTGGACACCTAGATCGTTTCAATCAAACATTGAACAATGATTTAAGGTGCACTAGAATTCAATCCCTATATTTTTTATTTGTTGTCATGCCTATGTAGCTCGCTACGGTGAATGATGCCTTCACTACGGCGAATTACATGAGGGAGACTTACCGTGGCACATGTGTGCATTGGATTTCTTCTTACCATACATCTTGGTAAGCTAATGGTCTTTAATCAATTATAGCTCTTTGACTATTTATAAAAAAGGTAATCTTCTAAATAGGTTTTTATCATATCTATGAACTAAAATTAGAAACAACAAGAAAAGCCATAATACAAAAAGAATTAATCACAATGTTGAGGAAAATTAGTATTAATACCATATGTGCCTTGTTCTTGTTTTTAGGTTCCTTCATTATAGCTCAAGTAGAAAACTTCAACATAACTAGCCACCATGGAAAATCTAATAGAGATATAACAGATGTAATGCTATAGCATAAACATAAGTCTACTATTTATAATTACCTTATAATGTGTTTGGATTAATAGGACTTTGGATTTCAACCAAATATCTCATTTGGATATATAAAAGTTTATGATTTCAAATTTCCTTTATACCCTAGCATCAATAACAATTGAAGACCTTGAATTATTAAAATGCCATAGAAAGACTGTGATCATTATTTTGTAATTAAAAATAAATAGTTATTAAAATAGCCAATGAAATGTGACTATTATGAATTTATTGAAAGTTAATTGTGAATTTAAGAAATGTTATTGTTGAATTAATATTAGAAAACCAATTGTGAATGGAAAAATAGCTTTATGAATTTATACATCATTATTTATGAATTTAATGATAGTCACTTGTGTATTGTAGAAATGTCATTAGTGATATTTATGAAAAATTCTATTATGAATGAATAATACTCTCATGAATTCATAAGTTGCAAATTTTAAAAATATCACTTATAAATATATAAAATGTCAATTGTGAATATATCTAAGTAGTATTAATTGTAAATCAATTATTTAGGGATTCTATCATATTTTTGAATATTAATTTATAACTGACTTTTTATATCATAAGTAACTTTCTTAAATTTATAACTAATCATGTATATATTATTAAACCTTGATTTTGATGATCACAAAATAAGATAAGATTTTATTTAACAAGAAAATTTAATGGAATTTAATGGCATTTAAGGGTAACTAATCTAAAATTCATTAAATTCACTATCCTCATACTCAAAAAATTTTGCTTGTTCTAAAATTAGTAAGAATCTCTTGGAAATTCTAAGCCTTACTTCTGTGAGATTCTTTTTAAGTTAAGTATTTGACTTTCCTCAGAATTTTCATTAAGCTTATTTCATCTAAAGAGAAGTCTTTCAACTAGATTTGATCTCCATTATGCATTAATTTTGTTTTTGAGTATTTGCTAAGTCTTTCGTAAGTTTTGGTCCTTTATACTAGTACAAGCTTAGTTACATCGGTATAGTGCTCCTATTCCCTTACCTTTTCCTCTTATACTAATATAGCTCCCTTATTTCTATATAACCTTAGTTATATTGGTAGAAGGACACTTATACTGGTATAGTGCTTTATTCCTTAGAACTTCTCTTTATACTGATATAAATGACTCTTGTTCCTCTACATTATGCTTTACACCATTATTTTAAAACAACATCCTTTATTTGGGTATAAGCTGTCTTATTTGGATATAGCTTTCTTATTCAAGTATAACCATTGTTATTCCCAAATAAATGCCTCTCTAATCACCATTATTTATGAATAATTATTCCAATATAATTTCCTTATTCTCTAACAAGATCTTAGCACTATTTCTTAGTTTGTTCTTGCTTGGACTAGTATAATGATTCTTATTCTAATACAAACATAAAGAATTGTGCTCTGTTTCTCATTCCAAGTCTCATGCATTATGATCCTCACTTGTTACTGAACCTTTTCATAATCTAAGTGTTATGTTAACTTTCTTAGCTATCTAGAAACTTTTTAAACACAACCTCGGGTAGGATTAAACATTGATCAACTCTTACATCATCCTTTATACCTGTATAGCAATTTAATGATATTAACCTTGCCCACTTTTTGTCAGAGCATTAAATGCATATAATTGTTGCTTTCTTTACTTGTCATGAGTACACAAGCTATGCCATGGCCTTATTTTTGGAGAAACTTAGAAGGAAAGAAGATAAAGAGTTTAATGGCTAATTAAATGTGTAACGGATTATTACTTGTTATCAACTATAAATAGATTCATTTACGAAGACTAAGGTGGAATAAATGAGAATAGTTATTACATGATCATTATCATTCATTGTCTTACCTACCATTTGTGATAATATTTATTATTTGAGAGCCTCATTGATTGTATATCCACTTTTAGAGAGAGTTTATAACAAGAGTTGTTCATTCATGAACATCTCTGTTTATCCTTATTTTTCATACTCAAAACAAAGGACTTAATCTTAAGAAGCTTAAGTAGGTTATCACATTACCTTTATAAGGAGGAGTGATACAAGCTTAGAGTCTAGATTGTACTGACACAACCAAGAGTCCAAATTAATCTTAGTAGAGTAAGCGAAGAGAATCTCAAATGTGAATTGAGGATTGGATATGGGCTAAAATGGTTAGAACTAAACTAAGATAAACTCTCATGCAAGCTTCTCTTCCCTTCTCTTAATTGTGTTTGGTAATATCATTCTTAAGTTTCTCTTTTTATCTTGCATTACTTGTAAGTGTTTTTATAAGATCAATTCACCCCTTCTTTGGTGCATTCACATGTATTCATTAAACTATTTATTCATTAAAAATTGACCTTCCATAATTTACAAATAGCTTCTCTTAACTTCATGATAAGCGACCTTCCATTGATTATTTCAATAATTAGAAATATTTTATGACTACAAAAAAAGACCATTGTCTATCTATGACATTTAAATAATTCAAAGTTTTCTATCATTAATGTCTTTACAAGATCCATATATTGTCATTTTCCCTTTATTAAGGATGATGATGTTAATATTAGTTTGTCTTATTTTATTATTATTGTAAGTTCTATAATAGGTTAAAGGTTAAAAATAACTTTAAACTTTATGACAAGGGGCTTGATATCCAAAACTTTTTTTTTAGCAATGTCACCTCGAAACTTTAAAAAAAGAGTATAATTTTGCCTCACTGTTAAATCTAATGGATGCTGACCATTAAAAGAAGTTTGACCAGTACAAAATCTATTGAATTCTAATCAATTCCTCCCAAACTCAACTCCAATTTCTAATTTCATCGCGTATTAAAACGATGTACAAAGTCATCTAAAATTTTTTAAAAAATTAATACCCTGCTTTCTACACTAGTTATAGACACAACAGATGTAGAAAGTCAATTTTCTACATCAATTAAAAAAAGTTTACTTTCTACATCAATTATAGATAGGCTACTTTCTATATCGGTTATTGTTGCAACCAATATAGAAAATCAACTTTCTACATCGATTATGATCATAATTGATGTAAAAAAATGATGGTGTGTATGTGTGTGTAATATATGTTTCTATAAATTACTAGATCCCTGTACACAAAAATAACAAACCAACAACACAATTCATATAAAATTTCCATCCAAACAGCACAATCCATTTTAATTATCCAAAACTATCAAATACCCAACATAATTCATTTAAAATTTGTAATAATTAAAATTTTCATTATTAATTATCCAAAACTATTCACAAGTTATTCAAAATTTGTCTAAAACTAACAAACTTATTAAAATTATCTAAAACTATATCTAAACCCGTAAACTTTTTGCAAAGTAAGTTCATAATGTATGTGAATGTCTTCAATATGATTTCTTTTTTGAAGAATGAATCTGCATTTTTAAACATGTAAAATATAATCTACAATAAAATATTAATTAACTAATCTCAAATAACATAATAAAATAAAATTTCAAAAATGTGTTTACCTCTACTATAAATTTAATCATGCTCAATGTGTTGATGTTAAATATATATCTCATCACTTTAGTCTTTATTGGTTGTCTACATGTAATAACCAGAATATCTTTTCAAAAAAAACATAAACTAGGTTATTTTGATGGTATTTTTATTAATTTTTAGAGCAATGATAATTAGAGAGAGTGTGCTTTGATAGGCTTTATGCCAACTATATAAATAATGGGTCTCAGGTTCAAACCTCACAAACAAGATAGAGATTGTTATTTTACTTCATGTTGCTTTAGTGTAGCTAAATTACTATTATGTCCTTCTTCTCTATCTGAAAACTTTTTCTTCTTTCTTGTTCCTAAACATAAAATGTGAGCCAGAAAAGAGTAGTTTTGAAACCCTCCACCCTTTTCCTATATATCCTCTTTCTTCTACCACCATCTCCAACCATCATCAAATATGTGAGTGTGAGAGTATTGGCTGCTAAGCCTTAGGTTGCAAATTTTCTTCTCCTTCTCTAATTTAGGTAGCTGGCGAATGCTATTGAGGGGTATTTTGTCAAAATTTACTCCTTGTTGCCATTTTTGAATGATTGTGTTGGGTGAAATCTTCCTCTCCATTTATTCTTCTTTACTATTCCTCCTCTATTGTGCATTATCATCGGTTCTCTCCCTCATTTTCCTCAGCTTTGCATGTCACTAGTCATTGCCCATCTTCTTCCTCTTCCTCATTTAAGAAGCATCATCTCTTTCTTCTAGCTTCTGTCATTATCGTTTAGAGGTAATAATCTTAAAGTTTGTTTCTCCCTCATTTATTTAGCACACACGTGTGTGTTTTAATGCTTCAAGTTGTGACTGGTGCCTCATTGTTAAACCTAGGCATGTGAATACAAAAATGGTTGGAGTTGTAAAAAAATTTTCTCCTTGTGATACCATGAGTGTTTGAGTTTAAAGGGGAAAAACTAAGTTGAACTTTTTAGTACTAAGAATAAGAGAATGATGATGTGGGTTTGAGTTCTAATTGAGTTTGATTTGATTTGTGATTACAATATTGATATTGTGAAATTTTTTGTAGTGAAATTGAAGAGGAAGAAGCTAGTATTAGTTTAAGGATTAATGCCCATAAGATGTTCGATAAAATGCCCATTAGGAGAGCTTTGCTTGAATTTAAATTTACAAAATTTCATTAAATCCCATGAAAGACATAATTGGTTTGATCACTATTATCTTGTCAATTAAACTTGGCATTGGTATTGTGTAGAAATTTGATTATAAAGGTAATATGTAGCTAGATAAATTTTTTAGAATTATATGGTTGATGAAAATTGTTGGGTAAGAAATTTGATTATTAAAAAGCTTTATTATGGGATTTGAAAATGATGTACATTTGGTGTTTGGACAAAAGGATTAAGAGGATACTGTATTTTAATGGAGTGGTTAGTTGTGGCTTTTGAGAGACTTTTATGTGTAAAGTTTTTGTTCTAAAATTTCAAGTTTGCTATAGCTAAATTTTTGTAGTGATAATAATGTTAGAAGGAAATTATTGAACTTATTGAAAGTTTATTTAAAATCTTAATATAATTTATAGGTTTTTTAGAAAAGGAAAAATTTAATTAAAGTTGAGAGGTGTATTTTTGAATTTTGAGAGTATTTCAGGTAAGTGGATAACGTCCTAATTAATATATTAGTAAATTTTCTATTATTAAGTATTATTTTCAACAATCTACAATTATATATATATATATATATATTCCCCCTCTTGCTTAGACTCTTGATATATACTCATAAGATTTATGAAAATACTTTTACAAATTTTACGAACCATTTATTTGATAAATACAATCATGAAAATTGGTAAAAAAGTTTATGAGATATTATTTATGAATTTTTATATTTAGAAGGATTGACACTTTAAGTGATTCAAACAAGTTTGATATTGAGAAGATAAAATTATATTTAAGAAAAATGATTATTTCTTGCATGTTTGAAATATTTTAGAAAGGGACTATATTCAAAATACTAATTGCTAATAGTAGTTCCGTTAGTCCTTAGCCATAGTTAATGACTAGCTAGTTTGATTTTCTTGAGCTCTGTTCTCACATTTATTATTCATGGGTTTAACACTTGAGTTTGTTTTCATGGCTTTAAGTTGCCTTTGGTTAGTATTACATTCATAGACTTTGTGTCGATGTTTACTTCGTAGCTCAAACTATGTTTAATTACTTATCCTCATAGATTGTGTATCTATATTTGTTAATTATTCTGACAAGTCTCTAGAAACATGAGCTTTGATTGTTTAGTGATTCTATGTTCCATTGACTCTAATTAATGATGTTACTATATTTATACATTCTGTTTATTTGTTTTCTTAAAATCAAGTGATCATAGTATTTGATGTGTTAACTTAATAGTTCAAAATTTTATTTAAGGTTATATAGAGCCTCTTAATTCCAAAATATATTAAATATTTCATATGAAAATTGTTGTCTCTTTAGTTTATACAATCATCGCAATTTCATCATTTTATTCTTTTTTATTTATTTATTGTTGAGACGTTATTAATTGAAAAATCATTTTCAATCATAGATACCTTTGCTAATCACTGGGAGCTTATTGCTAAGCTGGTTAGACATTTATTTTTGCTAATGTCCCTTTTCATGTAATGATCAAATCTATATTTTATATTATGAAAATTTGTTAGGAGCTCCATATAGGCCATAGCTAGGGTCTTTTTTCTGTTATATTCTTTGTCTACTGGCTAAAAGGAGCTGAACTCTTGATTGATATAATATTTTATGTGAAACATTACGTTGTAGAATTTTAAGAGGTCTTATATATAAGGGAGGTTCTATCAAAATTTCTACAAAAATATTGAAACTTTTGTTATTTTGTATATATTATTAAGGATGTAATAATTTTAATAAAAATTTGATTACATTAAAGAAATGAAAAGATTTCTCGATTTAAGGCTTAGGGTATGTGTGATATGATTCACACCCCGTGCCAGTTACCCTCTATTTTTAAGGTGTGTTACTACAAATTTGTATAAAAATATATTATTATAAGCAATGGGTAAGAAATCCTAATAACTGAATGAGTATATAAAATGTTAGGTTCACTTTCTTTTAGCTCGATCCACATATAATCCATAAGCCAATATGCATACTTTTTAAGGACCATGTTTTGCTATGTTCTCATTGCCTTATGATCAATATCATAAAGTTAGTAAATAATATATTTGTAAAAAATTAAATTGAATGGTTTTGAATTAGTATAATATAGTGGATTCCAGAAAAAAGCCCACTCTACCTAGTAATTCCAAGAACAACACGTTTGCCACTATATATATTTATCAGCACTAAAATATACATGTAATTAATTTAAAGATGATTAATTTTTTAAGTCTTGAAAATGAAAGAAAAATAAAAAATAAGACCACCGAATATATATAAGTGTTTGCATGTGTATGTGGGAATTTCACCTTTTTCAAGCATATTTGTTAAGGAACAGAGCTTTTCCATTAGAGTTCACTTTAAAAGGTCCAATTTCCTCAAAGGCTCCAAAGCCCAATGAAGAAGAAGCTAGCCCTATGAATTACAAGCACAAAACCAAGTGATATAGTATTGAATCACATAAACAGTGCTAAATATTTGAAAGTGATATATATAGAAATGATAATATGTACATGGCATTATTTAGCCATAACATTTAAATCCATATAAACCCTTAAATTTAATCATCATAATTATCATTACACTTACATATCACTTATTTAGCCATTATTGCCTTAAATCTTCATAAAAATTCATCCATTTAGTCTAGGATTTTAGGTTTAAGTGTAATATCTTGATTTTTAATACTATAATTAGCTACTAATTAGGGGTGGATTAGTAATTAGTTAATGGTTATAAGTTTAGATGATTATTTGATAATTTGACTCTTTAAGGTGTTGAATAAGTAGATACGGGTGGAAGAATCGTGTTTCGGAACGAAACATGTGCACATAATGAGAATTTTTCTTGCTGTGCCACGTGTTGCAACTAAATTTACCTGCACCATAGCGCATGGCATAGAAATGACCTATTAAGTCATGATTTGGCTTGGATTTTAGAAGGGAAATCAAAGAAAACACAAGAAGGACAGAAGGAGAAGTCTTTGGCTGCTAGGGTAAGAATTCTCTAGGCATTAAAAGGCATCTCCAATTAGTAACTTATTAGGTAAGCTTTGTATAGCCGTTACCTCTAATTCTACCATAATTTCTCTTGATATGAGTTATAGAGAAATTGAATCAAGAAGATTTAATGGGTTTATTTCTTATCTTATAGTAATAAAAAGGTTCTAGGAAGTTAAATTGAAGCTTTGTAACTAGTTTGAAGTTAAGTGATAAAGCTTTGAAGCTTTAGGCTCCATTTGGCCCTAAATCAAGAGAGAAATAGAGTGAAAATTGAGTAAAAGTAAAATGAGATCAATAGAAATGATTGAAAGTGTCAATTGAGGGGTAATAAACCTAGATTGTTAAGTAGAAAGAAATAGATGATTAAATGTAGCTTTAAGCAGTAATTAAGCATTTCTAGTCAATTGAATAAATTGACTAATTATGTCAATTGGGTATAGATTAACATATTCCACACATAAGGTGAGAAAGGAAGTTTGAAGTGAGCTTTAAGGGTGATTGAGAAAGTACTACAGGTTACCTTTCTTGTGACAAAAGTGTTAAGGTAACCAAATAACTTTTACTATTTGATTATCTATTGTAACTATTTAGAAATATGAGTCTTAATGCATGAAAATATTTTATAATAAGCATGCTTGTTAAATGAATGTTTATTGATGACATTGATTATCAAAAAACTAAGTTTTAAGAAATTGCATACTTGGCGATATATATATATATATATATGTTTGTGTGTGTGGTTTTATATACATATGGAATGTGATTTGTGTGGAAGCATGATTATAAGGGTGGGTATTCACTTGTGTCGAGACATGGAGAAAGATCGTATAGCATCATTCTCTTTAATGCCTAACAGGGTGTGTTGTTGAAGAACTATATCTCCTTAGTGCCTATTAAGGTATGGTGTTAGAGATTCAAACTTCATAATATCAATGTGATATGGTGTTGGAGTCAACGACACTCCATTTTGTGTATTAATGGAAACCATAGTTTAAAAGTGAGATAGAACACCTTTGGCTGGGTGATCTACCACTAAAGTAAGCTCAGGGCCAATGAAAATGTGTATTAGCCTAAGGTAAGCCTATAGTTTAAAGTCAAGGTGATTTGGAGGTTTGGTTAGTAGTGATCATGCTATATACTAAAAAAATGGTGAATTGTGGTAAATAAAGTTGTAAAAGAGACAAAATAACATGTTAATGTGATTTAAAGTAAAACATATGTTATATGTTATGTTTACCTGCATATTATGCTATACTTACTTATGGTTGCATGTGATAGTCAATAATAAAAAGTTATTTAGTTATTGAGATTATTATCTCACCTTGTGGTTACATTTTTATAGGTTAGAGTAATGATCAAGGCAAGGGAAAAAGGTCAAGACCAGCATAGTAGTGGCTATGAAATCTCTAAGTTTGTGTAATGAACTAAGATTTAATACGAATATTGTGTATATAACTTGTCGTAGGAATTGCATGCATGTATAAGTTATAATTTGCGGGAAACTTGTAGTAATTTTGTGAATCTCAGCCGATATGTGGAAATGTGTGATGAAATGATAAATTGGGGCTAAGATTTAGTTGCAATTATATTGTAAACTTGCTAATAGTAAATATGAAGTGAGTTTATGGTGATAACATGGTGAAAATAGTTAAATGAATATTTTTGCGAATATTGTGAAATGTAGAAATGGGTCGTTGGATGGTCAAATTATGATATATATGTGTATTTGTTATAAAACATGGTAAATCAAGTGTATTAGGTCCTTTTAGACTTGGTTCAAGACCTAAAGCAGTCTAATGAGACAATGTGAGTGATTTGTTCACTTGGGTGTGTTAAATTTTTTATAAAAAGTGAATTTGTGCACTCAGGTGTCTAAATTATGATCGGATAGTTAGATCATATCCAAACATATCTCATTAGTTAGCTTATGAGTTAAATTTCATGTGGGCACTTGAATCACTTTGATTAGACGTCATATGTAGAAACGATGTACATCTAAAGTTTGCTTGGCAAACTAATTTTTTACAACAACATTTTCTGTCATGTGCGCCACGGCACATGGCATGCTCATGTCATAGCTCACGCAATGCATATAGCACACGCCACGGTGCATAGCCTAAATTTTGACTTATTTTCCTTGTTTAAAAGGCATGCAATGGTTGATATGAATACATATGGTTTGTTTCCACTACGCATGGCTCTGTTATGTTAAGATTTTGATGATTTTACAAAATAAATCTTGAGCCCAAGCTTTTCAAACTAAATATTTGATTACAATTTGTAAATTGTGTGATGATTATGTTAATCCTCTTCTTATATCATGATACTGTAAGAGGAGGGTTATATTAAGCTCCTATTATCATAGTCACCACCAAAACAACCTAAATAATGCCTATTTAACCTTAAAATTACTATAAAATTAAGACCCAATAGTTAGGTATCTTCAAAAAAAACCCTAACCATAAATTGTACAAAAACTAATTTAAAGAGATTAGAGGGTAGGAGTGGGATTAGAAAAGCTTAACTTAGTGATCTGAGCCTAAAAAGTGCTTGAAACCAATGCTTCTACTAAACTTACAAGCAACTAACTAAAGTAACCAATATGAGCACAATTGAAAATGGAGTAATCAAAGAAGGGAGAAGGAGATTTTTGAAGAAATGGAAGATGGGGTTTCAAGAAAAGGATGAGAATAGGTGGGAAGGATCAACACCATTAAAGATATGTAATTCCAAGCAAGGAAAATGGTGAGGAATGCAAAGAAAATTGTGTCTATGAGTGAGAAATCATGAAAAATGATGTCTATGAAGGAAGATGATATGGAAATTTAAAAGATTTTAATTTTTACATCTGTTCCTTATGGAACTAATGTAGAAAATACTTTCTACATTAATTATAACCAAAACCAATGTAAAAAGTAGTTAATTTTTTAAAATTTTAAAAATCTCAAACACTTTTTGCATCAGTTGACTAGGTAATAGATGTAATTAAAAAATATTACTTTTTACACTAATTCTTAAAGCAACTGATGTGAAATGTCTTCTACATCAATAACTTAGTCTCATCACGATGATCTAAACAAAACATCCTTGAACAAATTTCTACAGAGAGACAGATCATCGAGAGAAACCTTGTAATGGCCCTAAACTTTAAATTGAACAAAAAATTTTCCTAATGAATATTTTATTTAAATAAGTTTTATAGCAATTAGAAAGGTGTAGTTTATGGAAAATTATGCTAAAAAATGTTGCAAGGATCTAGAGTCCAAATTTTCTAAGTAGAAGTTTGGTTTTAAATTATAGAAAATTTTGTGTCTTTTCTCATAATTTTCTTGTGCTCTGTTTGTAATTTTTCCATTTCTTCTTTTGCTCTAAATTAGATCATTTACGCAAATAAAAATAGAACATCTCAATCTTTCTTTCTCATCACCATTTTACACTTCTCTAAAGCCTCATATAGTTGATTCATCTCTCTAACTCTTGTCTTCATCCTTACTCCATTGCCAGCTGAGCATTTTTTGTGGTTGCTGTTACTTCATTTACTATCATCCTCATCACTGTCAGCCTCATTGTTTTCATGCCAACACAATGGAGCTAAGTTGATAATTCTCCTTCCCTCTTATCATTGTTGCTCAGTGTTATTGTGAGGTGCTTGATGCTTTATTTCTTAGATTGCCAACTATGCACTCACTGCTATCTTCTTCCTCCTCTCCATTTTGTTCATTTGACACGGTGAGGGAAGAGGTTGAAGTTTCTGTTATGCTTCTTTGTTAAGGGTTATTGGTGGTGAGTAGGAAATATAATTTGTTGCTTTCATCTTCATCAACTGAACATCTATGTGTGAAGGAAGCTTAATATTTTTCTTCTTCTTTTGGTCCATGAAATCTATTTGTCTTCTTCTCTTAGGCTATTTGGGTTTTCTTTTTCTTTTTGGGCTGTTAGTGAGTTGCATGTGTGAGTGGCAGCTATTACTATGTGTTGGTCAAGGTAGTATGTTGATTCTCCTTTCTTCCATGAGTATGGATTCTAGTATATTATGTGATTTACTCTTCTTTCTTTGGTGACAAAATGTGCTTTGCTTCCCTATGTTATTGTCTTAAGGTGGTAGAAATAATTGGGTGGTGCAGATTAGATACTATTTTAGTATATGTTGAGCTAGAACTTTGCAAAAGAAATTAGAAGATGGAAATTATTAGTTTTACTTGGGTTCTTGCTTCATGATTTAGTATGGTGCATGTTCTCTTGGTAATTGTTAATATACTTGAAAGATTTATGAGTGAAAATAAGATTGTTAGAGTTTCTAATAAAGCCTAGAGATATTATAAATATTCATAATGACAAGAAGATGATTGGGTTATCTGTTAGATTAATTTTGGTGCGCCATTAGAATAAGCAAGGAGTTGTGGGAGTTAAACTGTAAGGTTTTTAAAAATCAACTGAGTGGGTAGCATTACGAATAAATCTTTAGTAAAGTGTTTATAAAATTCTTTACTTAAATTTTACTAGTAATCCTTTATAAATTGTACAAGTATCATTGTTAATCCTATTTTTGTTTTAATAGATGTGTTGTCAATGAAAATGTCTTGATGTTATGAATGAGTTAAATCATTGATAAGCAATGAGAGAAACATACATATGATCAATGATATACATTTTTAGTAGTTTAATTACTGAATTTTATGTTGATATAAATTTTTAATGTAATGACTCATGTATGGAGGAAATAATGATTGCATTGGACAATAAAAAATGAAGGTTGAATGGTATTCAATAGAGAAGATTTTGAAAATGTTGATTCATAGGCTTCAAGCCTGTGCTTGGTTCGTGGCTTCTACCATGCTTGACTAATTATTTACCCTCATTGACTGTGTGTTTATGTTTAATTGGTTATTTATTCTTGTGGATTATGTGTCCACGCTTGTTATTTGTTCTAATAAAGCCCTCCTAAAATTTCAAATTACAATTTTTCATTTTTTGGAAATTCTCTGAAAGTACTTTATCGAATTGTATTTATTGTAAGTCCTTATATTTTATGAACAGTAAAATTTTTAATACACATATGTGATTCTATCAACCTTGTCTAAATTCATAGCCACACTATTATGTAAAATCATTAGTTATTTTTAATTTTGGATAATTCATTATTTTATTAAGTTATTTGAAGTTAAATTTATTACTTATTATCTTCATATATTTTCTTTATTAAAATCTTGATTGGGACACTACTCACCGGTAAATTTTTTTTGTCTCAGATATTATAGCTGACCCTATGCCTCCAACTAACTATTGAGGGCCCTTCTTGCTTTTTGGAAAAAGGAAGCACACGGTGATTAATCTTTTTGATGAAATCTTATATTGTGTTTTGTAAATTATAAGTTAATGCTCTACGTACACATAGTCAGATCCTAATCTTATTTTGTTATTGAAAAAATTATTGGAATGGAGCTAGTCTCCTTGCTGGTTTGATTAGCAAGTTTTGTTGTTATTGTGAAAATTTCAAGAGGTCCAAATTATAGAGGAGATTCTGCCAAAATTTAAAAAAAAAAATTTAAAACTTTACAAATTTTACTATTATATATAACTTACATATATTGCTATTTTAGCTTAATTTCTAGTTAATTAAGGCTTATGTGTAATAACCTAAAAATTTAAATTAAATAATTTTCCTTTCCTATCAATATGTTATTTAATTATTTTAGTTATAGCACATAAGGGGCCTTGGCCTAGTGAAATTTGTACTAATTACTTATATGGAGGTTTAGAATTCAAATCTTACTTAAACTAAAGATTAGCTTATTTTTCTTTATATGGAGGAAGTACTAAAGTGCCCCTCGCTTGTGTGCAAAAAAAAAAAATTATTATGTAATTTCTCCACAAGCTTTGGTCTTGTCCTGTAATTTTCCCATGGTCCTCTTTATTTAAATTTCCCTTCTTCTTTCTCGGTTAGATTTACAGTACAGAGTGAGAGAGCATTTGCATTTGTTCTCTGTTTTCTTCTCTTTTTGTGACACCAACTTCGGCTTTGCTATGAGCGTGGATGTCTTCTCCTTGTCGGAAAGTTGTTCACTCCCTTCCCCTCTCGTGTTCGTCTGTTTCTCTCAAATTGATTGGCTGAATCTACTCTTCATTTCCTTGCTGTTTTGTGATGACAGAGGTGCCTGCGTGCGTGTTTATCTCTTTTCTTTTCTTCCCTTCCATAGCTAGAAGTCCGAGTATGTATGGTAGCTTGAATTATATATTTTATTGGCTAGAAATTATTGATTCTTCTTCTCGTTAGTGTAGCAGAGTGAAGTACTTCTCCTTTCCTTCTACATCGTCGTTTAGGTGCTGTTTATGGTGATGTTACTGCTGTTTCGTTTGAGGTGAGTGGCTGTTTTATTTCTCTTTCCTCTTCGATCTCTATAGCAGCACCGAATCATCATTCTTACTTCCTCTGGCTGATTGATGCTACACCTATATTTTATTGCTGCTGTCTAGAAGGTTTAGAAGGAATTATGGTGTAATTTCGATTAATGTTGGATGTTATTTCGTTATGACAGTGAACTAAATTTGTTTGTGGAATTGGAAGTTTGAAAGTTGTTGAAATTGTTTGGATTCTCATTTTATAATTTTGGTCAATGATAAATGTTCCAAGGTGCATGCATAAATGTTTGAAAGAAAAAGTTGGTAGGAGTAAAATTATTTAATTTTTATATTAGAGCTTAGAGAAGTTATATTTATTAGTTGAGAAAGCATGTGTCTTCATATAAATTGTAAAGTTGATCTACTATTAAAATTTTACAGCACCTAAAGTAAAATTATTAGAGTAAATGATAATTAAGATTGTCTTAACTTGAAATAAGAGTTGTATCAATGGTGGTAGTTGAATGCTGCCTTGTGTTGTTGATTACTTGATAGAAATTATTGAAGGATTTAGTAAAAATTTAAGAGAATAATGAGAAACTTTTGAGAATATTAAAAATTTTAAATGTTAATTTTGCTTGTGTATTATAAGAAGGAAAATTTGTAATGACGGGAGGATTGTTGGATTATGCTTATATTATTCGGAGAGTCATTAAAGTAAGTGAGGATTCGAGGGAGTCAGGCGTTATAATTCTTGGAATCTCTCAGGTGATTGGGTAGCATTTCGAATAGATTTCTAGTAAAATGTTCATAAAATCCTTTATTTAAATTGTACTATTATTCTTTTATAAATTGTACAAATATCATTGTTAATCCTAATTTTTTATCATTATTTTATTAATGAAATAATGATAAATTTGGACAATAAAAAAAATGATGGTTGATTGGTGTTTAAAAGAGAAAATTTTGAAATTATTTTCTTGGTCCATACATGCTTGATTTTATTAAGGAAGACTAACTTCAAAACACTGGATGTTAACAGCAATCTCGTTGGCCCTTAGCACGTCATGGTATACTCAGTTAGTAGGGTGCTTGTAGGAGGTCCTAGCCCCGTGCAAGAGCCAACGCACATGGAACAGAGGGATGATTATTCGTGTGCATCGTACTCACTTGTTTTCATGGATTACATACCTACGCTTGATTCATGGCGCCTACCGCGCTTATTTTGTGGCTTTCAACTGCACTTAACTAGTTACTTATCCTCATGGACTGTGTGCCCTCACTTGATTGGTTATTTACTCTCATGGATTGTGTGTCCATGCTTGTTATTCATTCTGATAAAGCCTTCTTGAATTTAAGTTAAAATTTATTATTTCTCTATTAATTCTCTACAAATACTTTATTGAATTGCATTGTCATTGAAATTTTTAATTTTATTCTATGAGTAGTATAAATTTTAATATATTTTTTTGATTCTAATAGTATTATTTAATTTCACGATTACATTATTAAGAAAACTCGTTAGTTATTGTTTGCTTAAATATATATTTCATTTATTAAGTCATTTTGAATTAAATTTATTAGTTATTATCTTTATAATTTAAATTATAATTTCTTTGTTTGCTTAAATATATGTCTGCCGATCATTAAGGGACAATATCATTTTTGCACCGTGGAAGCAATTTTGGGTATTTTAATATAAATGTGGTGTTTTATGTAAGTGTAACTTAATGCTCCATGTATATCATGGTTAGGTCCTAGTTTTGTTTTGCTGATATATATATATATATATATATAATTTGTTGGTATGGAGCTAGGCTCCTGTGCTAAATTGACTGATAGGTTTTACTATTATGAAAATTTTAGGAGGTCTAATTTACAAAGAAGATTTTGCTGAAATTTTCATAAAATATTTAAGATTTTTCAAACTTCAAAATTAAATGCATAAACTAATTATCGACATTTTAACTCAACCTTTGGTTAGTTAAGGCTCATGGAATATGAGTTTATCTCTTTTATATTCTATGCCAGTCATAGTCTTAGTACTAGGGTGTGACATTATGGAATGTGAGTTCATTTTATATTTCATGCCGATCATACATTTAGTATCAGGGTGTTACAATTGAAACTCGATTGGATTCTCCCACATACTCGGATCCTTTATTAACCACTTCGTGTAAAACTTCATGTTTCTATCTGCTAGTATTGCATACCCTTCGAGCTCCATCTTTGTCATTGCTGCGGTGCGACAACACGAAATAGCTCGGCAAGTCTAATTTACTATTGTGAAATTTTGGAAGGTTTAATTTACAAAGAAGATTCTGCTGAAATTTTCATAAAATATTTAAGATTTTTCAAACTTTAAAATTAAATGTATAAACTAATTATCGACATTTTAACTCAACCTTTGGTTTGTTAAGACTCATGGAATATGAATTTATCTCTTTCATGTTTCATACCAGTCATACTCTTAATATTGGGGTGTGACATTATGGAATGTGAGTTCATTTTATATTTCATGCCAATCATACCTTTAGTATCGGGGTGTTATAATTGGAACTCGACTCTATTCTCCCACATACTCGGATCCTTTATTAACCACTCCGTGTGAAACTCCATGTTTCTATCTGCTGGTATTGCATACCCTCCTAGCTCCATCTTTGTCATTGCTGCGATGCGACAACACGAAATAGCTCGGCAGGTGTTGTCGGAACGTCTCCTTCACCAACAAAGTCCATGATCTCCTTGTGCAAACCGATCAAAGTTAGGTTCCTTAATTTGGAAAAACGGGCGGGTATCTCTTCGTTGAGGCTATTGATGGATAAATCCAACCAAAGTTGCAGAGGAGCATGCGTCAAGTGAAAATAAAAATGAGACCATTCCTTATGACATTTGTCATCTTTTTGGTCAAATAGATTTTTTTTAACTATCAACAGTTTTACGGTGGGATGAAATTACACTATTTTTTTAAAGCTTCAGAACAGCATTGCTTGAAAAAAATTTTATCCTTTAACTCTTCTATAATTTGTTGTGCGCAACAATAAGCTTAATGAGTTTCACTTCATATTATAATCCTTTTGTCAAAATTTCTGTATTTTGAAGGCGATCAATAGAACCCTAACTGATCAAGTTAGATTGATGAACTACCTTTTCGCCCCCAGTATATATTATATAATTGTACGTGTCTTATTTTATATACCCATACCTTTTCTGTTGGAGATACCCCATACCATTGTGACCTTTTTTTTTTTTCGGACCAGCATACTATTGTAACTTTAAAGACACAATATTAATTTCAGGTACGATAAAAAGACACTATATTAATTTATTGCAATGGTTTGTCATTATATGTACTTTAGCTTAGCTTTTTATGATATAAGAAACAAATTAAAATTTGAGAATAAACTTTAACTTTAGGATTCTAAAAAAATAAAAATAAAAGTTCAAAAAATACATTGTCATTAAGTTTTATATTTTTATAAAAAAATTAACATAATGTTTGAAAGTTTCTTTTTTTCCCCCTTTTTTAACTATCTAGTGTCTCTATAATTGATAATTGATTATTCCAAATCTGCGTTATCACATAGGTAAAGGGTAATTTAACATGTTGTATTGAGGACATGAAGAGTAGGTTGTGCAATTAATAAAGGCAGATAGAGGAACATGTTTGTTTCTTTATTATATTATATATTGAAGTATTTGCAAAAATAGTAGTAGCTGTTTTTGGGGCATTCATAAATAGAAGTCAAATACAATTGAAGAGACACTTATTGAACAAAATCTTGTTTTCTGTTCACTCCCACATTTCAGTTTTGGCATTTTTAGCTCGAATGGACGTCTTCTTTCCATGTGTTTTGGCAAGTTAATGGTCTCTGATCGGTTTTAGCCCTTTGACTATTTATGGCACTATGTGTTGAGATTATAAAAGCAATCTGCCGAATACGTTTTGATCATATCTGCCAACAACATTTAGAAACAAGAAGTGAGAAAAGCCACAATACAAAAAGAATTAATGACAATGTTGAGGAAAATGAGTATTACCATATGCGCCTTGTTCTTATTTCTGGGTTCATTCATTATTTCTCAAGCAGCAGACTTTAACATAGCTAGCTACGGTGGAAAACCTGATGGTGATATAACTGATGTAATGCCATAGCATAAACATAAGTCTACTGTTTATAACCTTATGGTGTGTTTGGATTAGTGGGAATTTGAATTTGAATTTGGATTTAAACCAAATCTCTAATTCGAATGTACAAAAATTTATAAATTTTGATTTGATTCAAATCCAAATCCATCTCTTATTATATTTTCTTTGTAATTTCAAATTCATTTTATACTCTAGTCATTTGATAAAATTCTAATTGCTTCAAATCTTGTTCTCTTCGCCTTTTCACTATGGATGCCTTGACTTTTTTTTCTTTTTCCATTTTTCATTATAATTTCTTGTTGATTGAAAAATAAAGGTAAATTCACCATTCCCAATTATTTTTTATTATTTTCATTTCAAATTTCAACTTTTTTTCTCTTCTTCATTTAAAAATTTTTAAACTACAATCCAAACAAAGTATTTTAAATACATGGATTTGAAACTTGAGATTTGAAATATTATGATATTTTAAATCCAAAATCCAGATCTAAATCAAAACAAAGTTTTGTGTTCATTACTAATATGTTGTTTGTGAATGTGTTCTGTTGAAGGCTCTCACAAAAGCATGGACAGATGCATGTGCTGCCACAGATGCTAGCAAAATTTTGGTAGGTGCAGGAACTTACATGATGAATGCAGTGGATCTTAGAGGCCCATGCAAGGCTCCTTCTATTGAGTTACAAGTTGATGGTTTAATTCAAGCACCAGCAGACCCAGCTGAACTAAAAGGTGCAGACCAATGGGTTAAAATAGGATATGTCAATGCCTTCACATTGTCAGGAACCGGAACTTTTGATGGACAGGGTCCTGCTGCTTGGAAAGCAAATGATTGTATTCATAATCCTAAATGTGATTGGCCTACCATGGTAAATAACATCCAAACATATATATATATATATATATATATTCTTCTATCTGAAATCATATGATCATTCTCTCCTTTTCAAAATTTAATATGGTTCTTTCATCTCATGATTAGAAGAAAAGCATGATCCATGAACTTTGCATTGGATTGCATATGTGCTTCTTTGAAAAATGAGAGAATGTGTATCATGTGCATTTCTAGTTTTTTTTACCAATTACTATACCAAACACATATTTTCCCTTGTGTCTACATTTTCTATTTATTAAAAGAAAAGCACATACACAAAGGAATACGTTAGAAGAACATGGCATGCCACCAACATCATGGAAAAGGATTTCTCCTAACACATTAGTTTTGTGTCAAATGTAACAGAACTTTGGCTTCAACTTCATCAACAATTCATTTGTCAAGGGCGTAACTTCAAAAGATAGCAAAAATTTTCATGTTAATGTTCTTTCATGCAACAATTTCAACTTTGATGGGTTCAATATTAGTGCACCTGAAGATAGCCCCAACACGGATGGAATTCATATCGGAAGATCAAATGGAGTGGTTGTTGCAAATACCCATATCGGTACAGGAGATGATTGTGTCTCATTAGGTGATGGTAACACTAACATAACAGTGGTGAATGTGTATTGTGGACCTGGCCATGGCATTAGCGTTGGAAGTCTTGGTAGATACGATAATGAAGCACCAGTATCAGATGTCAAAGTTAGAAACTGCACCATTTCTAACACAATGAATGGTGTGAGGATCAAGACATGGCCTGGCACTCCAGGAGCTATTACTGTGTCTGACATGCATTTTGAAGATATTATTATGAATAATGTCTCAAATCCTGTGATCATAGATCAGGAATATTGCCCATCAAATCAATGCGACAAATCGGTATGTAATATAATTCAAACTCTTCATTGTCATTTCTCTTCCTAGTGTCAGTGGCTTCTCATTTTTGTCTATATTTTTTGCATGTTTTCAATAATGGATTAGACCCCATCAAAGATAAAGATAAGTAATGTGACTTTCACAAACATTAGCGGCACTTCTCAAACTCAAGAAGGAGTACTTCTTATCTGTAGTAGCGGAGTACCATGTGACAACGTTCAACTTAATAACATTAATCTCACATTCAATGGAGCTGAAGTAACTGCTAAGTGTGCCAATGTTAAGCCCACAGTTACAGGGACGGTTCCAGCTTGTGCAGCGTAAGAATCGAATAGTGTTATAAAGGCATTCTATTTCTTGTTTTCTTCTTCTAATTACATAATTCACTGTCATGGTTAAGGATGACAGCTAGTTTTTTTTTTTTTTTGGTTTTTAGTTAGATCACGTATTATGTATTGCGATCATGTTATCCAATAATATTTATGTTGTAATCTATTTGTTTTGTTTTTGTAATCTTCACTCAGTCTTACAAACTAAGAAATATTATATGATTGAGACTCGCTTTAAATTTTTAGAATAATTTCCTCTTGCAGCCCAATCATTTATCACAAGTCCTACCATTTAATTAACATTATTCCAATTTAGCTATAAACGCCAAATTGCAAGGAATTATAGTACGTTCAATTTATGGGAGACCAAATAATTTTTCCCTATATTAGAATTTGATATAACTTAGTCAAGTTTAATTGAATTAAAGGGGTGTATAACCATTAATTGAACTGATTTTAATTTACCTAAGTGCATAAAAAAAAAACTAACTAGTGTTTGTTTGACTTTCCAATTTTAAAGAAGCAAGAGTGAATTGATATGGTTGTTTATCAATGCAAATGAGATTCCTGGGAGTGAGTTTCAGAGACTTTCCTAGCCAATTAGTTAATCCTTTCACCTTAATTTATTGGCCTAAATTAGTTTAGACAAACCATCCAAACTTTAGTAGAAAATTTTTCCACACACAAACTTAGGTAGCACACATATAGGTTCTCAAAAATTAATGCCTCCAATTAGGTATTATAAGATTCAAGACCTCCAAAGTGATAACCATAAATCACATATAATTTACACACTTTTATCTCACTAACTTTAGTTTTTTTATCACATGTTTTGGTATACTTAGGTATAATTGATTTACGTTTATCATTAGAGAGCAAATAAATATTTTTACAAAATTTCTAGGATTTATTTTTTTATTATTTTATTGAATATTATTTTTAATTCTCCAAAATACATATAGCAATTTTTCTATGTGTAGGTAACTTAGAATTAATTGTGCACTACAGACATCAATTGGTCACCAATGGAACTTAAAAAAAATTGCGCCGCCTAAGGATTTAATTGGAGATTAGATTGATGGAGTGGTGGTGGTCACGTTAGAAGAAAGAGAAGAAACAAGAACACAAATGGGGAGATTTCATTTTCTTATTTTCATTTACCTTTGTTTTATTCCTTTAATTAGTTGTCACTTTCTATTTCATTTTTTATTTTTATTTTCTGATTATTCACTTTGTTCTTCAGCCATTATTTCAAATTCCCTTTAAAATCTATTAATTTTAAATGTGATATTTTAAATATAAAGTCTCATTTGCTTACTAAAAAGGAATGAAATTGAATTAATTCAAAATATGAAGGTAAAAATAAGATGATCAAAAGGAATAGGTGAGCACATTATAAGGGAAAAAGGGTAATTTAGTTCATTAGGTTGAGAATTATAATTCATGAGATTTTTAAAGATTGTGATGATTTTCACATTTCTAATATATATTAATGAGTTTTATTATACTTATTATGAGAAGAATGGTGATTATATATATTTAATTCATTTTTGTTTTAATTTATTCAATCTATTTCATTCTATTCCTTTTTAGTAACCAAATAGAATCTAAATTTTAATGTAAATTCACCTATCTAAATGCAATTTTAGTTTTGAAATACTCAATTTAATCTCCATTCCCTCCTCTCAAATTCCCCATAGCTCAATTCATTCCCACGCCCAATTCCTACATTCCACTTCTACAACTTTCCACTCCCTTACATTTTCTTGTGGTAATCCCCTTTCCATTCCATTAACATTCCATTAATAAAATGTCTAATTAGTTTCAAATCCACTTTCTCACTCATCCTAACACAACTAACGAGTTCACTCTTCAATCATTCATGAATTTCATCATCGCTTTGCATACTCAATTGAATGATGACTGCTTCACTCACACTCCTTGGGATCACTCCATTGATTGTGGCAAAACACACTCTCATTTATCACCTATTTTTTTTACCATACAAAACTGAAATCGGCATGAACGTTAGTTTAGGACATTTTAATTAGATTTAGGTAATTGAATCAAAACAATCTTACTTGCTGCTTATATGCACTTGTTAATCATTCTAAATTAATTGTGTTGGATATTTAGACCACCCTTGGTGGATTTGGGCTAGGCCCATTTGGCCTTTACGGTCATGAGGCCTAATTTATTCCTTTTGGCATTTGAGGGAACAAATTATTTTTCAAACCTCGTGCACGATGAAAACTGCACGAGTTAATTTCAACTTCAAGGGAAAACAGACGAAACATGCCCATAACCCCCCCCCCCCTCTAAGCACTCTAATTCTTTTCTTTGTCCAAAGTGAATTTGCAATTTTCTTAAGATTGAGTTCCAAGTGTAATTCAGTCTCCCGTGTTGTTCCAATTTTTACCTATAGAAAGAAGTATTAGTTTCTACAGAGGCTAGAGTAGAGGTAAAACATTTTAGGAAAAATGACAAGTAAAGACCTCAAAGGAAAACTAATGTCAAATAAAAAATTTTACATTAGGTAAAATAACGAATGCAATTCGTTAATCTCTTACTCGTTCACTTAAATGAGGTTCTATTTATAATGTAAGGAAGATTACAGCGGTCAAAGACTTTAACTAACTGTTTAGACTCATTCATTAATTTCTTCATATTTATAATATGAAGAAACCTAGCAAAAGCACTTTTTTTTATGAAACTCAGTTAATGCGTGTCAGAACTCTAAAACTCGTGTGTTTTAAGTTCATCCTCAAGTGGATGAGTGGTGCAAAAAAGCTTCTGTAGTCTTATCACTTATATAATCATATACTTGGCTTCTATAGTAGGGATCAATTTGTGATTAATTAGATTTACTTGCATTTATGATACAATAATTTTTTGTTGCATCGCTAAGACACGTGCCTGTATTCAGTTCGTGATGATCTCATTAAAATGTACTGATAATGTAACAGAGTTTCCTTTCTTTGGACAGGAATCGCTTAATTTTGTGCTAGGGTGCCAATCAGAAATAAGTGTTTGTTTTGATGAGTTAACTTTGAAAGTCTGCTATTTTTTACTTCATGGTGAGAGTGTAGCTTTCAAAAAAGAGTCTGCTATTTTTTGCATGTCAATTGCTCATCTGCTATAGACGAGTACCTTAACTTTCCATCATAATAGATTAATATTTAATTAGTTTGATAGGTTTCCTTGTTTAGGACTACTAAAAAGGATTAAAGAGAAAGTGGCCATGTGAGAGGGTATGAGAGAGATCAAATCTACATTGTTTAGATTAATGATAAGGTAGATTTATTAAAATTTTATATTTTTTATTTTAATAAATAAAAAATAAAACTGGTAAATTTAGATGGTCCAAATTAAAAATTTGGTGCTCATCACTTAATGAGCATTGAAACTCAACGCCATCTCCTCATCCTTCCCTGTGGAAACATTAGATTGCTTTTAACTAATATAGACTGAGAAAAGCTTCCATGTTCTGATAAGAGTCATGCGGAGAAATTTTGCCAAGTAATCGATGGTAAATGGACAAGGGTGGTAACCCAACATTTATAGAGACTTTACTAAACTTGTTCACTGGAGCTGTATGTTTAGCCTATTTTCCACTTTAATTTGTAGTACACCAAGAGTACTATATGCAGTACAGACTTAAACTAGAGTAATTATAATACTACTCTATGCATTAGAAAGTTTTAGTCAAATATAACACTGCTAGTTGAGGAGAGATCGATTTCAAACCAAGAGATAAATCATAATTATAATTATAAATAAATAAATCCAACACATATTTATATGACAAAAAACAACAAATTAAATTAATAAGCTTCGTACTTCCAGTGCAGGAAAGTCTTTGCAATTTATTAATCTAAATCATAATTATGAATTAATGTCCTTGCAAAAACTGCATCTCCAACCATCGTCATACAAAATAGCTTGAGAAAAACGAATTATCAAATCATGAGTATAATATATGGTGTTCCTTACTATCTGCAGGAAATAAACAAGAGTATAAAGGTGGGTACTCAAGCCATTACTGCCCAAAGATGACGCTGATCAATGAAAGGGTCTGCATTTTGGAGGTGAGAGTACGTAAAGTATCACTGTTGGAAATAAAGGAGAAATTATATATAGATTTCACTTAAGAGAATTTATTACCAAGAAGTCCATGAAATAAACAAAATATTCTCAAATCCCAAATCTTGCACATTTACAACTTGGGTAAGGGCATTTACAACTAAGTGCCATTGCCTAGTTGTAAATGTACTTATTTATATTGTAAATATACAAGATTTGAGACTTGAGAGTATTTTATTAATTTTATGGGATTTCTTGATAATAAATTTTCTTATGTGAGACCTAGATGTAATTTTTCCTGAAATAATAAAGTGCAAACATCTTATATTGATCGATGACTGTCACACAACTACTTCAACTATGCTTTTATCTCTCGCTAAGACGACTTCTATCCATATGTACTTCCTCTCTCCTATTCCCCTGCATTTTTTTTTTCATTTTTCTTGACTATAAGGTGTTTAATCAGGTAGTGGGGATTTATATTCTGATTAATGGGAATGATATATTATGTTATTAATAAATTCCTTTTATATTGATGTCAGAATGTTCTTGATCTTGGTCTCGCATATAAAATGCTATTGTTGTCAAACTCGGTGGCGTTGAAGCAGGTCAGCAATGCTTGTACAAGTGTCCAAGCAATGATTGTTGGTTTAGTTGATTGTATTCAATCCTTTGAATTCTTAATTGATGTATGCATTGTTTTTTTTCCCTATAATACATATTCTTTTTTGCGATACATGTTTTCTTTAGCTTGATTTGTTAACTTTCATATCCCAATTCATATAAATCAAATAAGATTTAAGTAAAGTAATATGCATATTTGAAGAATCCATAATTAATTGTGATAACTCGATTATCTTGAGTGTAGGCAGACATACAACCTATTAGACCTTCAGAGTCTTTCAATGAGTGCAAAGATAATGGAGAGAATGGAAAAAAAGTCATATATATTAGTTATCAACTGATTGAATTATATAAATCACATCAAATAGCCACCTCAATAATTAATTAATTATCTCACATTATCCTTGACCTAATCAGTTAAGAAATAGGAAATAACTGACGACTTTAGGGTTATAGGTTAGGACTCTTTCTATTGGGCTCATTTGTGTGATCTGCCTATCACAGTCCACACAAGATCATAAAGACTAATATGTTTGAGCTTAATTAATTAATGCAAATTTATATATTTATAAAAATTTCAACGTGATTGTGTTACAGGGTTTGGATATATGAAATGAGAGATGAATTACAGATTTTAAAAAAAAAACAAGAAGAAGAAAAGGCAGTTATGGTGACAGTTATTCATCATAAGTTTCACTATAATTGACCTATTACGGTGACAAGTCCTTCTTTAACCTCTCGCTAAAATTATCTAATTACGGCAACAATTCCTTTACCAATTGTCGTGAAAATTGTCTTATTATTATTACATCTATTTCTACTACACTCCATGTGGTGTTGTGGAAATGTTATTTTTTTACAGTCGAGAAAATATCATTTTGCACTAGTGAACTTGATAAGTATAGAGCAAAATAAATAAAGCATAAATACTAACAAGTTATCAGAGGAGCAAAGAGATGAAAAGAAATGAACTAGACCCCCATATCAGATGAACCAGCCTTGACTGTTTTAGTCTATAACATCCCAATTATTATTTTTAAAACTTAAGTTGTAATATCCCATACTATTGATGCAAGAAGGACTTAATATATTGGTTATTTTGAAATTTTTACGTTGATTATTTAAGGAAAGTCAAAAGTACCAAAATTTGACTTTCTACTTTGATTATAAACTTACTATTGGGTAATCCACTCTTAGTAGATCAAGCCTAATATAAACCCATGGGGTTTTATCAAAATATAGTGAAGATTTAGGTCTGAAAACGTAATATGTTTTGAGGTCAAATGTGTAATTTTCCTTCAATTGTTTAAATTAGAAAGGAAATAGTTACTAGAGCACAACGCAAGCACGACACTGAGGTAATTCCCATCGATGTGGGTAGTTTAAGAAGAGAGCCTCAAGAAATATTTCAATTGATCAAAAACTGATTGTTCTCTCTCGCTAGTTCTCTTTTTTTCTTTCTTCATGTTAAGTGCATTATTGTGAAACTAGAATTGAGTCCAAGCCTGTGAATCCATTCTTGCATTGTATATCAGTATGACTACTTTTAGGTATGTCTTTCTCCTCCAAATTCTTACACTTACAATGTTGGTTAAATAAACAATCGATGTGGAAAGTAGACTTTTCACATTAATTTTCTTAAAAAAATTGATGTTGTAAGTGTATTTTTTTAAAAAAAAATGTTGTTTGTTTTCTCTTAATTTTAATATCTCCCAAAAATAAATAATTAATATAAGATCAATAAAAATATTAACTAAATCAACCCAATAATATAAATACTCAAATTTATATGTACAACATTAAAATACTTCAATTTAATAGAAATGACTAATTTAAGATAAGGTTTTATTTAATTTTCAAAAAATTTGGTACAGTTTTCCCTTATTTTTAACACCTCCAAAAAATATATAATTAATCTAGGATCAATAGCAATGTTAACTAAATCAACCCAATAATCTAAATACTCAAGTATAAAAATATTCTATTATATGAAGCATTATAAAATATAAATTAGAGAATTAAAATAAAGATTTAAGGGAACAAACTCATCTATTAAAATACCTAACTATACAAATATTCAATTAAATCAATCAATCACAATACCAACAATAGAAATGAAGAAAAATAAAGATTTGCAATAGGAGAGCTTGTAGAATCTCTCTAATAGAAGAAGAAGATAGAAAAAGATGAGTCACACCCACACCCACAAGTTGAAATAGCAAGGAGGAGACCACAAGTGGAAGACCCGCACACTGACAACCACCAATGCATCCCTTATGGCAACCTATGTACCACCCATGACCAAGAGAGTAGAAGGGGAAGGGAAGAGTTCTTCGACTGGAAGGGAAATAGAGAGATGGAGAACAAAAGTTTACTTTTTTAGTTGTATTTAAAATGGAGGGGAAATGGAAGATACATACTTATATAACCCAAATGACAACAGTGATGGCAAAAGGTAGCAAGACAACTACAAAATAGTGATTGACGAGACTTTAGATGATGAAGGGAGGAAAAAGGAGAAGCTTTGAGTGAGAAAGGAAGAAGAAGGAGGAGAGAAGAGTTGCATCACATATCTAAAAAATTGAGGAGAAATGGATTTGGATGAGTCTATGACTCTACAAATTTTAAATTGAGATACCATATAAGTTTTGGAAAAAAACAAACATGGCATTTATATTCTACATCAGTTATTTTGAAAATCATGTGCAAAAAGAAGGAAAAAAATAAGTTTTCCATGTTGGTTTTCTAGAACACCGATATAAAAGACCTTTTAAAAAAACATAATTGCCACATCTTTTTATTTAAATCAATTTTTTTGTAAAAGTAATGTAAATTAGAGACGTAAAAGAGTCTTTTGTACTAGTGCCAATTTAAAATTTAAGAATCAATTAAAGTTAGTATAAATTAGAAAAAACATTTAAGAGTAATTAAATTAATTAGGAGATGGTTATTGGACTTAACTTATGATATAATTTTAAATTGAGGTTAAAAAATGGAAACAAGACACACACATATGTATATTTTATTAAAAGAAGAGAAGAGAAAATGAAATAAAAATTAATAAGAAGAAGGAGAGAGAGGGAGAGGGAGAGAAAGGAATGATGGAAGATGTTAAGGTGGGGAGTAAATTAAGGGCAAAAAGGGGGAGAATTACATTTAAGGACCATTCAAGAAATTTATTTACAGATAGAAACAAATGTAATATGGATTATTGTTAAATTGGAAACATGGATTTGCTTTTTATCAAATGAAACTTGTTATTAGTCCTTATTTGCAAATAAATTTCTTGAATGGTCAATAATTAACACAGTTACAAAAGCAAGCAATGATATGCAATAGTTTAGTTCTTGGTTGCAAGACAATTCATATGAAACCCTAATTCCATTATCAATAATTAACAATAAAAGCTATGACATATAGAAAATTCTCAGCCAAGTGAACGCTAATTCTCTCAACTCCAAGGAATTTAGGTAATAACATACCTCTTAAATTTATTCAAAACAATTCCTTTAGTTGGACTCTTTTGCCTCACACAACATTAACACAAGGCCATTTTAAATTTATTGAAATTATACTTAAATACACCTACATACCTCTTTAGTTCCATCAGCCAACATAATTTAGCTGAACATCAAACACCTACCATTCGCAATTTACCTTGCCTTTCTCCCTAAAGGCTACTCGTAATGATTAACTAGAACTTGACATGTGGTTATTTTACAATGATAGTTCATTGATTTACTAAATTAAATATTTTGTTTGGTTACCTCAATACTAAGGTTCTATCATCTTCGAGAGTGGAAAGTCCGCCCTTTGGTGTAGCTCTTCCTTTATCTAATAAGCTTATGCTTATATTTACATGTAGAGGTCAACAAGTTATCATTAATTGACTAACATCATTAATTAATCATTAACTATGATTAAGGTCTAAACCCTTTGTTATGCATGATTAAGCATAATAGGCAACAAAACTAGTTTCTATTAGTGCATTCAACTCGTACTAGACTTAATTATTATTACTAACTACTTATAAAAATTTACTTTAATTATTTAAAATTAGGGTTAACACTTTAACTCTTAATAATGATGCTTAATGCTAGCAAGTATCAAACCTTTTCATTGATGATACTATAAGCATCTTTAAGTCCCATCAAGGTCATTGAATACACTACCACAGAAAATACCCATACTTGACGCTTGTTTTTCACGATACTTGACGGTTTTTAATTGTCAAGTAAGGGTGCGACATATATTAAAGAAACCTTACTTGACGGTTAAAAATTATTAAGTATTTGGATAATACTTGATGGTTATTTGAAAAAAAAAATCAAGTGCATGAATTAAATATGCATTCTCCTGAATAAATACTTGACGCTTGTTTCCATATAACCGTCAAGTATTTACAAATACTTGATGCTCATTTGAAAACAAGCGTCAAGTTTATAAATACTTGACAGTTATTTTAAAATAACTGTCAAGTATTTATGACATTTTTTTAATAAGGTAGCTGCTTTTAAAGCAGCTCCCCTAGATAAAGATATAGATGCCTACAAATAAAAAACAATCAACCAGCAACCAAAAATAATACGATATAATGAATGTTTTTAATAGTATTTACTATCTAATTAACATTAAAATTCCTATACATTTAGCCTTAAAATCTAAAAAATCTATACTCAACTTATTCCCAAACTAAAGTTTCAAAACTAAGTGGCCTATCCCATGAAAATCGGCCCAAAAAATGTGTATATATGCATAACTAACTATTGTACCGACCTAACTACTGTTGCTACCCACATATTGAAAACACATTAAGCCACCTCTTCAAGGACTACTTCTACATGTGCAACTGTATAACAAACGCAGTAGACATCCTCGAAGTACTGTAAGCAAATAGTCACAACAATTTCAAGTTAATAGGTATCTAATTAAAATTGGTTAAAATTTATAATTTAAGTGTAATTAAATTTAATATATATACCTTGTTAGATAATGTGGTAAGGGTGTGGGTGATAATGTCCTTCATGAACTTCACCAAGCAATAACCATAGTCATTGTTTTGATCTAGCTGGAGTAGACACAGTAAAAAAAACACATATCAATGAAATTGTAAAATATGAGATAGTTTCTCGATTAAAAATTTGACCAATTAAATGAATACCTTAATAGTGACCCATTTCTCTGAAAATTCGAATGCCCTCATCTTAGGGGACACAGTCTTGTTGGTCGCAGTCCGATACAATACCACAACTTTAAGAAGGAATTATGGAATGAATGTGAGAAATATATATGAATGGAAAATAAAAATAACAAAAAATGACAAGTGAAAAAATCCAACTTACTTATTAAAAAGTACCGCCATATCTTCCCTGTTGCTTGGCTCTCCATTAAGGGGATCGAGATACCATATTTTTGGAGCAACGGGATTAACCATAATAAGCATCCAGTATCCCCTAATAAGAAATAGCATGTGTTACCAAACAAGTAAATATAAAAAAATATTTACCCGTAACAAGTATTAACAACTCACCATTGGCAGTAATGAGCAAGAAATAAAGTATCCTTCTTTGCTCCCCTTTCCCAAAATTAATCTGAAAGCATTCTTGCTTGATTTTCAAGAACTTCCTTTGTAATATTATTGTGGGGAGAGACATTGTCACGCCCTAAAATTTGGAGAGTGACCGGCACGGGATGTGAACTGTTTCACACATCCCTGTAAGCCTTAAATTGTAAATTCACTAATTAATTCAGATTTATATTGAAATTATAACACTTTTGACACTAATAATTATAATAAAATTTCAACATGTTCATAAAAATTTCAACAAAACCCCTCCTGTAAATAAAATCTCTCAAAATTTCTACAGTATATTGATGCAGTCAAAATATCAAATAAATCAGGAGCTTGGCTCCTTCTAGCTGACAGATAGCATATATATAAAAATAAAAGTTCCTAGTTATAACTTATGTGGAGCACCTAATCGTACTTTTCAAAATAAAATAAAAATGAGATATATAAAAATTTATAATTACATCAAAAGAAAAATTTCAATCAACCCTCCATATGTCTATAAGTGCTCGAGGATCCGCAGAAAGATCCACGTCAGCTCAGGTGTCTGAGACCAAAATAATTTTTCAGTGAATAACGTCCCAACAATAAATAATTTAACATGAATAAAAAGAAAAGTTTGAAATAATCATGTAAGTTAAACAGACAACAATTTTCATAAAAATTTAATAAACTTTAAAATAAAATGACTCTATAAAATTTTTAAATAAAATGTTAAACCATCGAAATATCATAACAAATGTTTTTATCACTTGATTTTAGAAAACACATAAATGAAATAAATGGTTGTAAATAATTTACTAGATAAAACTAATGAAATATAAAATCACCAAATAGTCAAATTCACAAATTTTTAGGGACTTATTAGAACAATAAACAAACGTGAACACACAGTCCACGAAGGTAAATAACCGAACGCGGCTTATGCCATGAATACAAACGTGGACACATAATCCACGAGGGTAAGTAATCAAACGCAGCCGAAGCCACGAAACAAACGTAGACACACAGTCCACGAGGGTATCGCTAACCAAACGCGGCGTGGAGCTACGAAACAAACGTGAGTACTATGCTCACGAATAACTATCCCTCCGTTCCACGTGCATTGGCCATCGCACAAGGCTAGCACTTCCTATAAACACCTTACTAGCTAGGTGTACCATGGCGCGCCAAGGGCTAACGGAACTGCCGTTAGCAATCAATGTTATGTATAAAGTCTCTTTTTTAAAACCATTTTCAAACATGCGAGAAAATCATCACTTTCAAGATACAGTTCTCATTCTCAAAATCAAACTCGCATGAATACTTTTAAGCATTAAAACTTGCCAGAATCAAATTACGTATCCGATGCTCATGCTTGAATTTATTGGATAAAGAAAATTTTCAACATCGAACTCGCATAAATCATTCTCTGTATCAATCCAATATTTGATAAAATAAAAATCTCATAATCAAAGTTCAAACTTGACTTAATTGATCAAATAACATTTTAAATTTGGTAAAGCTAATTTCTCAAAATAAAGTAATGTTAATCAACAAATATTCAATAATCGCATTAATGCTATAAAAATGATTTCCAGAAAAATATAATATTGTAGTAAATGAAATTTTGATTAAAAAAATCAGTTGGGACGCTATCCACTTACCTGAAATGTTCTCAAAGTACAAGGTTCTCATCTTACCACATTAATCGATTTTTATCTTTCTTCCCAACTCCCTGAATATAGAGTGTATTAGGGACTTAATATACTTATAACAAGGCTAAAAACCTTCTTCTAACATTAAAACACGCACACGCACACGCACAATGATTATAAATTTAAAACTTTAGAATCCATAATGTACACGAACATTTCTTTGTTGACGTAACAAATTTTCCAATTCATTCAAAAGAGCTTTGTAGCATTCAAAGCTATTATCACATTATTTGTCAACAATCATATATTTCTTAAGAATTCAAGTAATTTGATCCTACTTTCATACTCAATTTACCTTTGGAATTTTCAAATTAAATTCATAGAGCAACAACACTCAATTTAGACATATCCCTCACAAGAATCACTATTTTTATTTTTATTTTTAAAAAAAAAATGAAGCTTCTAATGGCCATTATGTCAAACACCTTATATGCATAAATTTTTCAAACTTAATCCAAATTTCTTCCCATTTGTTCCATCTCTCGAAATTCTCTAATATGGATAAATAAATAATTCAGCTCCCTAAGTTCCATATTCTTCTTTGAATAAATCAGTATTAGCTCAAGAGAATCCAGATTCTCATCTCCCCATATTTCACACGGCAGCAAACTGAGAAAAGAAACCAACCACAAGCTACACTAATTAAACACGCGTGTGCGCGCACAGCAATGAAGGCAAATTTCACAACATATTCACACGCACAAACTTAACTGAAAGAATAGTTGGAAGTTCCAGCCATGAATGTGCAGCACCGATAAAAATGGAGGGGAAGGAGAAATCAATGAAAAGCAGAGGAAGAAGAAGCTATGCTGCAAGAGCAGTACCTATAGTGATATACGGACCGAGAAAGAGTAAGGAGGAAGTTCCAGACCACCCGCAGCCTCCACAGCAGTGATCGATGGCATCACTAACTAGAGAAAACAAAACCGAGACGGGGAAGAAAACTCACAGAAGGGAGATCCCAACCAGTACAACTCTCCAACAGCGGCAACAAAGAACCACGCCAGCGACGGTAGCTGGGATTAGTGCCGAAAAATGGAGGGAGAAAAGGTAATTCTTCCTGGCTCTTGAATGTTCGAAATTTCAAAAGGAAGAGAAGAAAGAAATGGGCGGTGGTGCGTGCGTGTGTTCTGAAATTCCTCACCTCCTCTTATTTATTCATTACTTTTTTTATTACAGAAGGACAAAAATGGAATTTGAGGTTAAAAAAATCACTTTTAATATCTAGAAAGTTCGATCAGGGGACCACCTAAATAAGTGTCTGCTTGATCTAATTTCTACTGAACCGACCCTTTTTTTCTTATTGAATATGTCCACGAAACAAATAAAATACTGTTAAAAAGGTACTATTACATATTTTAATTTTACTTAAATTTTTTTTGAGTAATTACAAGAACCTAATAAATGATTTGCTGCCACATATATCACTAGGCTACACATTTTTTTTAACATCTACAAAATTTTGAAATAAATACATAAAAATGTTATAATTAATATTAATATTAATATAATTTTTTGAATATATATATATTTTAAGGCTGTTACAGACATCATGAGGATTAATTAGCTTAATCTTCGACTCGAGGCCACCAGGAACCATGAATGAGGTATAAAGGTGACTTGGGTGAAAAAATATACAAGTTAATATACTTGCATACACACACATATATATAATTCAAGTAATTAACCAATAACTATTGAAGAATTACCTCATGTAAAAGGTCATCAAACTAGTGCTCCCCATATCATGTTTAAGGATTTCATTTAAAATTTCATTCTGAACAACTTCAAATGATGTTCTACCAAATAGTCCATTGTCAAAATTAATGATATCCCCAATTGGCACTTGACGAGCCATCCTCATAGCCGAAGCATAAGTCTCAAGAGAGTCATGGAATTTGTTTTCTACAACAGGCATAAGCACTGGATGTTGTGAAACCGTGGCTGACTCTTTGGTATAGCCTAACAACTTGCCCTTCAATTTGCTTTTTCCCTTGGCTATACAATAAAAAAGTTAGACATATATATATATATATATATATTAAAGATTCTAAATAATTATTTAAGTCATATATACATTTTTCTTTGCTGGCAATGGGTCCTTTGGCGGCTTTGGGTCCTTTATCGACTTTGGTGTACCCGCTGTAACAAGGTGGTTGGGCCATGCAATGAAGCTCCCCAACGCATCTCTTATCATCTGTATCTCATCAGTAGGATAAGGTAATGGAATACTTAGGGTCGATTACAACAATTAAGGAAACCCTAATGTAATTAGGCGAGAGGGGAAGGTTATGGATTTTGTCCTTAATTATATTGTACACGTATCCCATTGAAACTATTTTTCGTGAAGGATTGTTTGCTAAATAGTTGTAGTCATTCTCACCCTAAATAAACAAACAATGTTAGTTTTTTAAACAAAAAATTAGCTAAGCAAATTTAGAAGATAAAATGTATTAACTTGGGTATTTTGTCTGAAGGGACTGTGCAGCTATCTTTCTCGCTAGGGCTAATGTCAGCCAAAAGCCTCCCAGGTATTTGTGTAATGTTTGCCTTGACATTATTAAGACAACACTCTTACACGCTGTTGTGATAACTAGGAATAGTTAAATTTTGAGAAGAACTTATCACAATCCAAAGGTTTAAAATATAATTAATTAAAATAATGGAATCCTAATAAAACCCTTTTTAAAATAGTGTTTGAGCTCAAACCACGTTAAAAATCAATTAAGAGCAAATACGAAAGCATAGAAATCAAACCATATTAAATTAGGCTAAAACATGCCACTTTTCAAAAAAATTGGCTCATCTACTGCAGTGCAAACCATGCTCGCCACGACAGATGGCACAGAGGGACGACCCTCTCGAAGGCTATCTACTCGCAGCACATGGTAGTTACGTCGCGGTGCGTACCTACTGTTATGATAGCAGATTGCTATCATGACAGCTCTTTAAACTCTTGAAGCGTGTCGTCTCGCCATCCGACGTTCGATTTGGGTGGTTTAAGTATCTACATGAAGCTCTTCAAGCCCTTTAGCTAATGGTACCAGTCTCATACTCAAACAATCATCCATTTAAAAGATGGACGCCCAAACCTAAAATGTTTATTTTCACCTTGAAACACACACAAAGGTGTCCAACTCACAATGCCAAATGCTATTAGCCCCAGAAACACTTTAACCATCTCAAATGAACCACACATAATATGACAATTCATTTATATCACACAAATAAGTGATCACACTCAAAATGACCTCCAAACCCCTTTTGATAATAACACAAAGGGGTGGATAAAATTTAATACACATATCAACTTGGTCATTTTAGCACATAAGTAACTTCAAATTCATCACTTGTAATTGTAACTTGGCTAAGCACATGCATTTAATCTACAACATCAACCTTGGACCAAGATACACACACTTATCATAAATTCATACAAGTGATATCCAAAATAATATCATATTCCTAAGTTGGCATTATATGTTGATAATATTCATTACAATACTAAAAAAGAGGAAAGGGAGGAGCTATACAACTGTGCTCTTTACTCTTGAATTGTCCCTTCCTTCCCCTTGCCTTACCGGAGCCCTCACTTGTAAAATACAACCACAGGGTGAGATAAACATTTCGTAATAGAATAATTCACTACTATTAATTAACATGTATAACCATAAGAGAGTAAAACTATAAAAACTCCAAAATATACCTTTACATATCACCACATACTCTTCATCAGTACAAATCTTTTATTACTAGCATGATCATTCTACCATCCGAGCCTTCATATCATTCCGATTGAAACCATAGACTCTTAAACCAAGTGCACATCCATAATGGTCCAAGCTACCTTTAGTGGTAGGATCACCTGGCTAAAGGTGTCCTAGCCCACTTTCGAACTATGATCTCCCCGTATCACACATAAATCAGGGTGTTGTTACTCCAACATCACATCATTAATGCTAAAGAGCATCACTCTCCAACGCTATATCTCGCATGGATACTAAGGAGAAAATCTCCAACACCTGCCTCATTAGACATTAAGGAAATACATGCCATATGGACTTTCACTACTCCTTCTTATAAGTAAACTCCCACCTCTAACATGATCATGCTCACGCTCATCGTATATAACACATATACACTTAAATTTTCTCAATTAAGTCATATAAAACTTTTATCATTCTCATCATTTACAAATAGCTTTTCATGCACAAAACCACATTTTGCAATATACAAGGTTATCAAATCTCAAGTTCAAATCAACATATCTACTCACAAACAGTTAAGCAATATATTCAATCAGTATAAATTATTCTGTTACCTCAACCCTTTGTTACACAAAAGGGTTACCATGGCTCAACATTATCTCCGCACGTTCTATACACACGACATAACTTGAGCAATGGTAAATCTATACAATCAAGTAACAATCATCAATTATCAGTCTGGATAACTCTGAATTCACTGGGTTCTAAATGTCTAAAATACCCAAATTCCTTTTCTTACAACATCAACCATTTTCCAAACACACTAACCATCCTATTAAACCTCTTCAACACACCAAATTCATTGTCCAATTCCCCACATTGTCTCAAAATCTTCAAATTATACTTAGGGTTTGTCTAAAGCCTAACTAAAAATCTCAAATCACCATAAAACTCATAAACTTAAGGTTAGAAGCTTGATTTAACTCTCCAAGACCTTAAATAAATAATGGGTTTGCTCTAAACCCAAGAGAATCGAAATCAAAGCCCCCATTTCCCTAAATGTCCAAATGCTCGTATAATAAGGGAGAGGGAAAAAAGGGAAGGCTTACCCAATATATATGAAGCTTGAAAGGCCTTTAAAATTATGTTAGAAGCAAGCCTTAGTAGCCACAAGTCTCTCTTTGTCGTTGTTCTTAAGTTCCTTCTTTCTTTCTTCTATTTTTGAGTCTGATTCATGATCTAATAAGTGTAGATTTTACACGTGTGCTACAGCGCTTGACACAACTGTCGTGGCGCATAGCGCAAAAAATCTCACTAAAATTTAAACTCCTTTTCATGCCATGGCCCGCTCAAACATTAACCTAGCCTTCTTCTACGGCTATCCAAAGATCCAAAAACTATATTAGTTTTTCATAAACCTCGTTAATCAATAATTTATCTAAATTAATCAAATTACCCTTGAAAACATTGATAATTACCAATTGAGAAACTTAGGATGTTACAATCTGCCCCTTTAATAACATGTCAATTAACTTCATCTAGGCTTTTAGCTACTGCTACATAATAGCTTGCTCTTCTCTCAAATCTTTGATCTTAAATGAAGAAGCCGATGTTCACTTCTTAATCTTGCCAAAGTATTGCTTCTTTATGACACTGAAACCGGCACCCCTGACACAACTAAGGTGGTCAGGGGTCCCCAATGCTCTAGCTAAGATATCCTCATACTCAGAAAGCTTGCCTATTAAGACTTCCTGAAAGAGGGGATCCTATGCAAAGTAGAGTTGATTAGTATGCATTTTCATAATCATCTATTAATTGATGGATAAGAATAATATTTACAATTTTTTCAGCAACCTCTTTCACATGATGGTTGTCAATAACTCCATCTTTGTTTTGTTTATGCTAATGCCTAGAGTCTTTGGCAGGATATGGTAACATCTGATCCCTCGGCCTCCACTTTTTTCTGCTCCACGCCTGCATACCCTAACCTCCCTGCTCTGTAAGGGTATTCATTCTAGGCCACTCTTTCCTTATTTTGGGCACTCAGTTCTTTTAATCAATAACAAAAATATCCTGTTAGTACATATAGATACATTCAATAAAAGGCACTACAATTTAAATTTTAGAAATATATATACCTTAAATTCCTTCTCGCGCCGAGAGACAACAAAAGCATCTTAATCTTCTTGCTTTACTAAAGGCTGTAATAGGGGAGGAACTCGGGCTACAAATTCAGCATGAGGGTCTTTCAAATATTTTTGTGTAATAAAATGTCTAAAAGACCGTAATGCCCTTCTAGTCTTTTGAAGGACAAAATCCTTCTTGCCATCATCCATTTTAAATTCTGACTATAAAATAAAATAACTATGTTAAGTGCATTAATTTAAAACACTATAATAGAATATAACTTAGTAAAATGAAACTTACAGATATGGTCTCCTAAACAATGTCCTTCGTGGCTTGATCAACTTTGTGCCATGATTTCTACATGATAGGTACAATTATCTTTGCCATAACCCCAATATAACTTATAAACTTTTCAGATTTGATGGCTTGCCCTTTCTTGATCCACTGCACTTCTATTTTTTCCCTGCAACTCTTGTTTTTGTGACTTCTTCCATTATTGTTAAGCCCTGCTGGATGTTGTTATATTCTTGCTCCAATTTTTTTTGTAACGATGAAGCATTAGTAAAAGTTATAGTGGGATCTGATGGAGGGATTTCAATGGACTTAGAATTTGAAGCCATTTATTTGTAACACAATAAATTCAAAAATTTATCAACTATGATTAATTCAAAAAATTAATCAACCATAATTAATTCAAACATTAATCAACTATATTAATTCAAACATGAAACAAAAATGACATAATTAATTGAAATATTAATCAACTATATTAATTCAAACATGAAACAAAAATGGCAATTAATTGAAATATTACTATATTAATTCAAATATGAAACAGAAATGGCACAATTAATTCAAAGGTTACATGTTCAAGTCGCTCTTTTTCATTTCCTTGACTTTGGTTTTTTACTTCCCCTCTTGAAATATTTTCTTCTTATGCTGAAATAATTTACTTCTCTTGGAAATCCAAATGCCTTCATTGTGATCTTTTCTCATGTATAGAGCTTTATCAGCAGTGTCGTTACTTTGATTTGATATCCCTTCAAATGGGTCATCTTCAACTATTACATTTTCATTTGTTTTTTCATATAACATAAGAATAGACCATCCTTTATTAGCAAGGTTAGGGACATAGAACACTTGTTTGGCTTGTTACACCAAAATAAAAGGCTCATCTTTATACCCTCCCTTGTTCAAATTGACTTGTACAAATCTAATTGATAATCAAATTTCAAGTCATTTTTTTTATCAATCCACTTGCACCTAAAGACTGAAACTCAAAAGGATATGTAATCTAAATCCTATATATGCTTAATTACACTAAAGTATGACATGTTTGCATAGATAGGATTTTTATCCTTAGTACTGAAAATATGCATGAAATGAGCTATAAGAGTTACACCACTATTTTGTATTATGCTCCTATCATCTTGCTCCATTGTATAAAATGTATATCCATTGACAAGGTAAGCAGTGTAAGAAATGGCCTGTTTGCTTGGACTGTTAGCTAACCATCTCAATTTTTTAGAAACTGAATTGGAATTAACATTTAACATTTGAAGAATGTGCTCCTTAAACCATCTTGTAAAAGTTTTATTGTTTTCCCTGGCTACCAAATTTCTGATCTATTGAGATTATCCCTCCTAAGTTCAGCCATATGCTTATCTACATACTCTTCAACCTCTTCAGTGTTGTGCAACACATATAGGTGTGCTTGCTCCCACCTTACACTTGATATAGTAATGACTTTGTTTCCCATGATCCTCTCTCCACCTATTCTACCCATATATCGAGACTTTGTAAGCCTAACATTGCTAATATGACTTAGGTACTCAGTATTAAAGTCAACAACCTCTTCATAAATATACCATTCAACAATGCAACCCTATGATTGACTTCAATTTTTCACATAGCCTTTCAAAATCTTCATATAACACTCAATAACATACATCCATCTTAGATAAGCAGGCCCACACATTTAAACCTCCTTAACCAAGTGAACATTTAGGTGGATCATAATATCAAAGAATGCTGGTGGAAAATACATCTCAAGCTCACATAGTGTTAATACAATTCGAGCTTACAACCTTGTCAACTTATACAGGTTAATCACTTTACTGTAAATGAACTTAAAAAACAAACATAACTTAGTAATTGTCCCTCATACTTTAGGGGGTAAAATTGCACGTATAGTAATCGGAATGAAATCCTCCATTAAAACATAGCAATCGTGAGACTTTAAGCCCTTCAACTTCAGATCTTTCATTGATACAATATTTTTGTGTTTAAAGAGTAGCCCTTGGGAACTTTAACTGCATTAAAGAACTCACAAAATACATCTTTCTCTTTCTTAGATAGCATATGAGCTACCGAAGGGAGAAAGTTACGGTTCTCCTTATTTTGGAGTGCTAATTCTTCTCTTATTCCTAAAGAAACCATGTCTAACCTTGCCTTTATGCCATCTTTTGTTTTTTGTGACACTTAGAGTAAAGTCTCAATAAGATTCTCATAAGCATTTTTCTCAATATGCATGACATCAAGAAAATGCTGAACATTCAAGATAGTCCAATAAAGGAGTTCAAAGAAAATAGATATCTTCTTTCATTTTAATACTAGTCATTGAAATAATTTCGTCAGCATAATGACTTAAAAAAGAGAGTTTCTCAAACTTCATCCCCTCTCTCTATTAATTTAAATGACAGCAACAGCAACATCTACAGCAATAATCACATAAAGTTATATTCAAGAATAATTTAAAAAAAATTGATAGTATATATAACGGCTTAAAATGAGTATTACCAAGGCTTTATGCCTTTAGAAAAATCAAGTTATCCATAATGAGACTATATATGATCCAACAACAATAACAACAACATTAATAAGAAGTCCAATTTTAATTAAAATCATATAAACTACATCAAACACTATATATATATATATATATATCAATTTAAAATCTCAAAAACATTTTTTATAAGCCAATTTTCAATTAATTGAAAAACTAGTAATGTGGAAATTGACAACTCAAAGAATATAAATCTAAATTAATCATTCAATTATAGAACAAACACCTAAAACTCAAAAAGATGTGTATACCAATAGAGGAAATAAGGTAATTAAGTGGTATACTATTTTTATATACTTAATGAATCTCCTCATACTAGCAGAATAATTGGATGATCCATTTATTCAATAATTAAGCACCCAAAACTCAAAAGTTCAAACACCTACTAATAAGAATAATAATGTAGATCAAAATAATTAACACAGAAATTATTTATTGCGTATGAAAATCAAAATCAACAATCCATTCATTCAAAATGAAGATTAATAATTGGAAAAGCAAGAACCAACCTCAACAAGAAGAGAGAATGCTGAATGTGCAGAAAAACAGAGAGGTGAGTGTGTTAGAAAATGATGGAGGCTGAGAATCCACAAAAATGAGCACCCACATGACTTATAGAGGCTGAGAATCCAAAACCCCTCAAGAATCAAGACCAAAAATGTGTTTTTAGCAGTTGGAGTGATGAAAAATAGGTTTCAATGACTCTAGGTTTGTTTCTAAAAACGAATGATTTGTAGAAATGGAGAGCGAAAAAAATGGAGAGGAATTTAAATAAAAATACTTGACGGTTATTTCAAAACAATCATCAAGTATGTATACAAATTTATTTATTTTTTAAATTATTAATTTGATGTTTGTTTATCTAAAACCAACATGTAAATTTCACCTCTATTTTATGGTTATTTTAAAAAAACATCAAATATAGATTCTTGACAGTTATTATGAGATAATCATCAAGTATGTGTTGTAATACTTAACACTTGTTTTATAATAACTGTCAAGTATTATTCGCCTTTTTCATTTGTCATTTTTTTTAAATAAGCATCAATTATAGGGCGTCAACTATCCCCCTTTCTGTAGTAGTGATACCTCATTATTGAAATTATTTTCGAACAGCCCCCAAATGACTTCAAAACCACTAAAAGAAGGGAGGGGCAAGGATAATGGAATGGAAAGCTTACCCGTGATGTAGAAATCTCAAAGTACTCCCAAAACTCCACCATCATCGAACCCTAGTAGAGCCTAGGTGCCTCCCGTATAAATTTCTCTCCCAAAATATTTCAAATTTATTATTTCATATGACAGATTCCAATTTAAAAGTTTTATCATGCTCGCTTTGTTGAACTAAAGTTTTGTATGACAAATTCGAGTTTTAAAGTTTCGTCCAAAATGAATAGCTTCATTTAAACTAAACATGTTGGGTCAAACACAACCCAAAACTCTCTCAACTCCATTTTGACTTCTCTAAAGTCTATAAGGCCAAGTAGCTACCTAGAACCCAACAGTTGACTTCTAATTACTATAATTAATTAATTATGTTACCTAACTAATTAATTTATTTTTGAATTAAATCTCAAGATGTTACCTGTGTACACATGGATGACATGGCTGCTTCTATGGTGCAAAATGAAGAAAGTGGAGGGGGGATATAAAAAAGAAATGTGACCATGGAGCCTACTGCTATTTCCCCTCTTTTCATTTTTTTAATTCATATAGCATATCCATTGTAAGTCCCAAAACTGTTTCCACCTTTCTTTCTTTCTTTCTTTCTTTCTTTTTGATATTATATTTCATTCTTATTCTATTCTTCTTATTTTTTATTTCATTTATATTTTCTTTTATTTATTTTATATTTTTTTCATTTTCAAAAAATTTTCATCTCCTAATTAATTTAATTATCTTACTCTAAAAGATTCTAAAAATTTAAATTTGAATGTTACATTTTCTCATTCATCTAAACTCCAAGCTCCTAAACAGACTTGAATAGACTATCATATCTCTTGGCAAGCTCAAAGAGCATCTTTGCTAAGTGCTCATTTGTGATAGCTTGGGAAAAATCAGGTTGAAAAATTTTAGATGCTGTAGTTTATGAAGATTCTCTCATTTTCCCTTCCCTTTCTTTTCCTTTTTCTTATCTCTAGCCACTATTTCCTCATCGGTTTCAGCGTCTGGAATCCAATCTATACCTTTCAATTGCATCCTCATTTTTAACATGGATTTTTTGCAAAACTCTTTAAGGTCCTCCTCATCCCCTTCCACATATTGAATGTGATATCTATCAAGATATCCTTCTTTTGAGTACACAAGACCATTTTATGTGGAATGAAGTGGTAGAGGTTGAACTTCTCCCCCTTGATGATTATGGTTATCATTTCCAGCTCAATGTCATTGAGAACACTAAAGGTTGTTATCTTGTTTACTAAAAATCTTGTTACCACATAAGCTAAAATTTTATGCTTAAATGGGAGAGAAGTGGGTTTGAAAATGCACCCTTTATTCACATCATCAATCACTCTATCAACTTGTTGCTACTTTTGAAATGTTACATTTTGTTTATAATTGGCTTTATTGCTGTTGGAGTTGTTTTTGGATTTTTTAGTATGGTCTTTGCTAGTGTATAAAGTTCTACTATGCAAGGGGCTTGTTTAAAAAGCAGCCCATGCATAAAAAAAATTGTCAATGCTTATTTGATGGCTATTTATATAACCATAAAATATTTAGACCAAATTTGATGTTTATGAGACATAATTGTCAAATTTACCTCAGTTTATTTGACAGTTATAGTGAATAATCATCAAACAAGTTAATGAATAGCTTTTAAGGGCAATATTTGGGGCAATATATTTGGTAGTTACAAATAATTGTCAAATATGTTAAAATAAATATAATGGCTCTGTCTGGACTGGGATATGGAAACTCAATTCCTTAGAGATGCAGAAGTTTATTTGGTTAACCATGCGTGGTAGTCTACTAACAAACTCTAAATGTTACAAAAGGGGTATTAGTGACAATAACTTGTGCTCGTGCTGCCACAGAGAGGCTGAGGATATGTTGCACGCACTTTGAGACTCTGAAATAATGCAAAACTTGTATAAAAGTCCGATCCCTTCTTCTGCAAGAACACACCTCTTCAACATGGATCTTTAGGAGTGGGGAGATGGAATGTTTCCCCGTAGGCCAACAAAGATAAGGATGAATTGAAAGAATTATTTGCAATTGTGTGTTTGGACTGTTGGTGGTTATGAAGGCGCCGCAACCTTTTTGTGTTTGAGAAATGCAGAATGAGCAATGAGGTGATAATTTCATCCTTTATAGTGATGGTTTAAAGTGTTAGAGAAGCATGAGCAAAATTCCTAGGGAGGAAAATTATATTGCACTTGATCGAATTGGAATGTGGCAACCTCCTGGCCTTAAATAAGTGAAGAGTAATGTGGACGGCATATTCTTGCATTGAAACTTGAAGAGTGCTTGTTGTTAGAACTAGCGGGTAAATTTAAAGTCTGAGTTATGCAAAGAACACTATCTTTAAGAGCTATTTCGTCATACTAGATTATTTGCATGGTAACTCTCCAGGAGTAAATAAACTCATCTTGCAAATTAAGCAGGGCCACGGAATAACAAAGACTTATAAAATATACTCAAGTAGCACAATACATAAGAGGAGTTATGATGCTTGGTCTTATAGTCCTTTTGAGTGCATCAGAGAAGCTCTTACGAATCATGTTGAAAGATTGTATTGTAATAATGTCTTAGGAGATATAGGCTAATCCTGGCCTAGAATTCGTCTATTCTAAAACAAAAAAACATAATGATTAAATAATCCTAAAAAAAGGATCACCTCTATAAATGATGATTCTTTATAATCATCATTCATAGAGTAAAATAGCAGTCAAATATGATCGTTTTTGTTCTGTTGAAATTAAAAAATGATAATTATAACAGCATAATGAAAAAGGGTAAGAGAATATGTGAATATTGATTAACAAAAACCTATGAAGAAGTATAAAATTGCTTATTTAAATCATTTCTCAAGCAAAGTGTTGATGCATTCCTAAATATATTCCTTGATTATCAAGTTTTAGGATACAATTTATTTGAACTTTGAGAGAGACAAGGATAACTCTATATTTGTGTGAGGTTAAAATCATATTCCAAGTAAATTGTATTGTAGAAAATTGGAGAAAAACCATTTATAATTGCCTCAGTTCCAAAATTTAAAAATGGTTGAAAAATTTATAGTAAAACACTCTCACTATCCTTTTATTTTACTTTAATTATACAAACCTTTTCTCTATTTTGAAAACTTACAATTTAGTCCAATATGTTAACTTTGTTAGGAATACTCTAAAAACTTATTTTTAAATTAAAATTTATATTAAAACAAATTTTATTTACTAATTTACCCTTCACCCTAATAAAGCTTAAATTATATTGTTTTTATAGTTAACATAATTTTAAAAACATGTTTACAAATTATAAATTTAAATTATTTATATAATCTCTGGAACTTATATTATGTGATGAACAAAAAAATATATTTGAAATACGCTTTTAAAAATTTTTAAAAACATAAATAAATAAGTTTCCATAAATTTGATAAAAATTAAAATTTCATAACATGATAAAAATTAATCAATTTTGTAATATAATAAAAATTTCAAAATGAATTTATTATATTTTTAAGTTGTATGCAAAATATATTTTTTTTTGGAAAATATAGATTTTTAGATAATTCTTATATTAAAAGGGGGATTATGGTCAAATTAAAAATTTAAAAGTCAAACATAATGGTCAACTAATGATTGAATGGATGAAAATAGTATTCAAATATACAAGAAAGGTTTATGTAACTTTTATTTTAATTTCAAAGAAGATTTGTATGAGTTTTCAAGATAGGAGAGATATTTTATATTTAATACATAATAGAAAAGGCTGGTCAATATAGTTTATTTAAAAATTTAGTCTTACCTGACTAAGCATAGTAAAATAATAAGAAATTAAGAAAGATCTCCTAAAACTCTACAGAAATTAAGAATAAGAGTTGCCCGATTTAAATGGTGAATCAAAACCTTATAAGATTTAGGGAGGGAAAAAGATTTTATCATGAAAAGAAAAATAATAAAATAGTTTTCTTACATCGAAATTTACACACACATATATACATATTATATTTTTTAATTAAATATAATTGTAATTATATTAATATATATATATATATATATATATATATATATTTCCATTCCCTATATACCGAACCATAGTGCTGTCCCCCGAAAAACTTTCAGCGTGATTCTCCCCGACTTCAAAAGCTGCAAAAGCCAGAGGTAATCATCAAAATCTTCTTCCACAGGTTTTCCGATTTCTTAATTTCATCTTCTTTCTCTAGAAAATTTCATAGCTGACTTCTTTTTCCTTGTTGGCCATGTTAACAATATGCTGTTTTTTCCCTCATAATTCGATGCTGCAATTTAGCCTTGATTTGAAATGTTGATTTTTGCTTTCCTTTTTCTTTTCTTTTGTTTGTGGTTGTGGATGGTGAGGATTTACAAATTCCCATGCGCGTTTTGTTATTTCTCCGAAATTTGATTGTGGAAGTGGAGAATTTCTGTATTTTGCCCCCCTTTTTATGGCAACCCTGCGCTATCTCATTCAATTATTGTCTTCACGGTTAGTTATGGTTTTTAACTTATTGTTGCTTGTCTGAATCTGTCAAAATTTACCTCTTGATGGGTGTAGCTTGGTTGATGTTTCTACCGTAAATTGGTAACGCGCGATGTTTCTAGGCATAATAGATTATCTGTTGTGTAGAACAGAAGAGAGTAGAGAAGAATTGAAGAGGAAAGAGAAGAATTGAGGGACAAAGTTGAGAGTTTCTGAATAGTACTCAGGATGTTATTAAGCATAAGATTAAATAAGGTACAAGCTATTCCCTTTGTATAAGAATTATATGGGAAGCTAACCAAACTAACCAACCAACGGTTCTCCCTATATTTATTCTAATTATATCAATTACATATCGATACCCCCCTTAAGAATCCTTGACTTTAAGGGTCAGAAACTATAAAAGAAGGGCGTTGCGTCTGCAACTGAAATAAGGAAATCCAGCTTGCTTCAAAATCGGGAAGACCCTTCCACTTTATAAGTACCTCTGTAATGATCCTCCTTTTTCCCTACCCACTCGTTTATTCAATTTTCTTTCCGGAATTAGATCTGAAGGAGGCTCTGGCCAATCAAGAGGGGGGTACCATTGCTTAACAGAAGGATCAGGGTATACCTTGAGCAAAGATAATGAAAAGTGGAGTGAACTCTTGACTCTGGAGGTAACTGCAGCTTATATGCCACTGGACACACTTTTTTACAGATTCTGTTGGGTCCAAAATACCTTGGAGCTAATTTCTGAGAGCTCTTGATGCTGCAGGAATTTGGTGATAAGATTGCAACTTGAGAAACACCCACCGCCCCACCTCGAATTCTCTATCACTCCTTTGCAAATCAGCTTTTTGCTTCTTTCTGTCACAGCCCTGTTGAGGTGGTATTTTGCTATCCCTAAAGCCTCTTCTCTTGCTGAAAAGGTTCTATCCACAGCTTCTGCAGCCACATCTCTAGGAAAATAGAGCACATGCATTGGTGGAACCTGTCCATATAGTAATTCATAGGGAGTAGACTTGGTAGAAGTGTGATACGGGGTGTTATGCCAGCATTCTGCCAAAGAGAGCCACTTACTCCACTCTTTTGGGTTTTTCCAACACATACTCCTCAAGTAATTCTCCAAAGATCTATTGAGTACTTATGACTAACTGTATGTTTGTGGATGATAAGAGGAAGTAAACTTTTGTTCCACCCCCAAAACCTTCAAAAATTCCTTCAAAAAGTACTAATAAAGAGGGGATCTCTATCACTAATAATCTCGATTGGAGCTCCATTTAACTTGTACACATTATCAAGGAAATGTTATGCCAAAGTAGATACTGTAAAAGGATGAGATGAAGGCAAGAAATGTGCATATTTACTAAAACAATCAATAATTACCCAAATTGTATCCTTCCCATTTGACATGGGCAATCCTTCAATGAAATCCATAGTCACACTCTCCCAAACTTTACTTGGAATAGGTAGAGGCTGTAGTAGACCCAAGTGAGCCACTGATTTAGATTTACACCGAGCACATGTATCACAATGCTTCACAAATTCTTTGACATCCTGAAATAATTTCTGCCACCAAAACAACTTTTTAACTCTTTGATAGGTAGCTTGCACACCAGAATGCCCTCCTTGTGGACTAGCATGAATCTATTCCAGAATTTTCTGCCTCACACCAGGGATATTTCCCACTACTAATCTGCCATTTTTCCTTAAAAACTGATTATCCCAAGTATACTTTCCTTCTGCGTCTCTATGCTGTTGGCCTGTTGCGAATAAGCCTTTAGCCCTTTACAGCTCTCACATCCATATCATCATCCCAACTCTTCTGAATTTCCAGGAAAAGAAAATCTGAACAGGTATGAAGAGACACTTGAAATACCTCATTTTTAGGCATCCTTGAAAGTGCATCGGCTAGATTATTATTATTGCCCTTTTTTAAGTGAATTTCACAGTCATATCCCATGAGTTTGATCACCCATTACATTTGGAATGCTGTCTTCAATTTCTTGCCCAGCATTGTTAATCAATTTTAATAACAAATTGCCTCCCTTCAAGATATTGGTGCCAATGCTCCACAGCTTGCACTACCCCAAGCAATTACTTCACATAGATAGAAAGATTCAGATGTCGAGGAGCCAAAGCCTTCTGAAAAAGGCTGTGGGTTGACCTTGTTGCATAAAGCAGCACCAATTCCAGAATTACAAGCATTGGTTTCGACCACAAACACTTTAGAAAAATCTGGAAGGGCAATAATAGGGGCTGCAACGAATGTTTCCTTCAACTTTTTGAAGGTGGAAGCAGCTACTTCTGACCAGTGGAAATTGTTCTTCTTGAGCAAGTCCGTTAGAGGTCTAGTTAAAGAGCCATAGCCCCTAATAAACCTCCTATAACAGCCAGCAAGCCCCAAAAATGATTGTAGTTGCTTCACAGTGGTTTGTTTTGGCCATACCAGGATTGCTTTGATCTTCTTTAGGTCAGTTGAAATCACTCCTCTACTGATAATACGTCCCAAGTTTTCTACTTGAGTTGCAACAAAGGTACGCTTGCTTTCCTTCACCCAAAAAAAAAAAAAAATTTCCTCAGAATTTCCAGAACCATACTCAAATGATGAATATGAGTTTTTAAGGAAGGGCTATAAATCAAAATGTCATCAAAAAAATAGCACAAATTTTTCTTAAATACTCCCTGAAAATGCTGTTCATTGTGCCCTAACAGTTGCAGATGCATTAGTGAGCCCAAAAGGCATCACTAACTACTCATAGTGGCCTGAATGAGTGCGGAAGGCTGTCTTGTAGATGTCATTGGGCTCCATCCTGATTTGATGGTAACTCACCCTTAGATCCAGCTTAGTAAACCATCTAGGCTCCTTTAATTCATCAAGAAGTTCTTCTACAAGAGGAATAGGATATTTATTTTTGATCGTTCTCTCGTCAAGTTCATGATAATCTATGCACATATGCAAAGACCCATCTTTTTCACCAACATGATTGGTGATACGAATGGTGAAGAGCTTTCTTGAATGACTTTTGATGGTAGTCAATCCTTCACCATGTCTATAATAGCATTCTTTTGAGCTGCTGGATGCTTATAGGGTCTTAAATTGACTGGGTTGGAACCTTCTTGTAAGATGATAGGGTGATTGTCACCCTCTCTCAAGTGAGGAAGGGACTTAGGTTCCTTAAAAACTTCTACAAATTGAGCTTGCAATTGACAGCAATGAAGCCCTTCGTCAAAATTTTCCAATAGTTGCAGCAGAAACATCTGTCCCCCAGCTTCTAAATCACCTTTAATCTTAAAATCGACAATTTTACATCCTTTTGACTCCTGAGACTACAATCTACACGCCTTACCATTATACCAGAAGATTATAGACAAATTATCATAATTATAATGAGCCTGATGGATGGTTTTAAGCCATAATAAAACCTAAAACCATGGCGTAGGTTCTGACTTCCATTATTTGAAAATCTCCTTCAAATTCTTCACCTTGCATTCTCCACTTGACTCCTTTCAAAACACCATAAACCTTCAATTTTCCACCTCCAGCTACTTAAACTTCTGCCACAGGGTGAGAGTCGCACATTGCTGATTTTAACCAAAGCTAGTGTACAGTCAATGTAGGCATTCAAGGCTCCATTATTAGTGAGAATTTGTATCTGTCTCAGACCCACATACTCTTGAATTTGCAGAGTAGAGGGTCCTACACTCCCTTGTATCGCATGTAAGGATATTTGCAAACATTTTGATTGCTCCGGGACACCTTTAGTCCTTTCATGAACCTCCATGTTTTGACCTATGTTATCTTTGGCCTCCTTTACACCTTCCTCTAATTCAATAAGCTACAACTGCATCCTCTATGTTTGGACACATACATGATCTCTAGAGAAGGGTTGGTGATAGTAGAAGTAGAGATCTTGGGCCATAATTCCTTTACTCCATTTGGGCTCAATGTTCCAGAGTTTTTGGCTTGATTTCTTGAAGACCTACTACTTGTATTAGAAGAAACAGAGGTGAAAGATGTGTTTTTGGAAGACAAATTATTGAAATTCAAGGTTTGGACGTTTTTACCCTTGTTGAAGTGGCACCCATTAGTGCCAGATAAGGGCTTTGCACCATCCCACATATTCAAACCCACCGATCTTCTTTGAGATCCATCAAGAAACCCTGCCAACTGCCGTCGTCATTCTTAGTCTTATGTCAACACTTTAGGAGAAAACATTTGTGCATGACCGTGTGCTAGAGTTGTGTCCCTTCACATGAGCTTTTTGGTGATTGACGTCGTGCTATAGCTCTTGCTTTGCTATAGCTTTCTGGTGACCAACGGCTTTGATACCATTGTTGTGTAGAATAGAAGGGAGTAGAGAAGAATTGAAGAGGAAAGAGAGGAATTGAGGGACAAAGGAGAGAGTTTCTGAATAGTACTCCGGACGTTATTAAGCATTAGAGAAAATAAGGTACAAGCCAACCCCTTTATATAAGAAGCTAACCGAACTAACTAACAAATGGTTCTCCCTATGTTTATTCTAATTATATCAATTACATATCATTATCATGTGACTTTATCCTTCTAATGCTATATGGTAGATTCTTGCTCACAAATGAAAAGTTCCTTCTGTTTTGTTGTCCCCCCCCCCTGAATACCCGTAATCTAGCTTAGTTGCAATTGTTTGATACTGGATTTGGACTAACAGTTCAGTCTTATGAAGTAAGATAGAGTATATAGGAAATGAAGGGAAGCAGATTGAAAAGATCTTGATCGGGACTGCATGTATCTGATGTTGAATTTCGGTGATTTTTTGTGCTTATGAGAGCTGTTATGATGAAACTGATCATACCCGCTTGAATTTTGCAGCTCAAACATGCAAACTCCTTCAAGCCTGCACAAAATCTCTGTAACATGGAGGGGTAAGAGGTTTGTCATAGAGATGAATTCAGGTGCCACAGTCAAGGAGCTAGGAGAGGAGTTGCAAAAGCTGACTAATATCCAAGAAGATACTATGCGTCTCATTATTCCACTGGTTTCCAGCAAAGCCTCAAAATTGATGTCTCCCTTCTCTGCAGAGCATGCTTTCTTAAGTCTGCATGAAGCTTCCATTACTGAGGTACCCCATCATTTACTAATACTGTAGCTCTGACATTTAATCATTGGGGTATGGAATTAATATTATGTATATAATTTTATATCTTTCTGTGTTATTGTTCTTTGACATTTTACTTTATATTGCTCTTTGCAACCTAATTAATACAACAAGAAGTTTTATTCCATTAGGCGGGGTTGGCTATGGAGCCTAATTAATATCAGCAGTAATTTTTCTCCCATGAGGACCTTTGTCGATCAAATGGATTCAAAGAATGGGCTTGAGTCTATATAACTTGATAGTTTCATTTTAAAAATTGTCCTCTGAACCTGTAAGAGAGAATTTGTTGATGGACAGAAGTTCATCTGCAAATACCTGTGTGGTATCATTTGAGTAATGGATGAAAAAAGTTGCATCATGTCTTTTAGTGAGTATTTATGATTACCAATGGGAGAGTTTGAGATTATCAAGACAAGTCCAATTGCTATCTTCTGGATATTTTTGGGACAGACAAAGAAATACTCCTTTTTGCATTTAAAAATAAACCACCCATGATGATGGTGGCCGTATTGACTTGAATATTTTGCTTATTGTTCCCCTAACCATTCATTGTTCCTCTACAGGCTAAGTCAATAAAAATGATGGGTGTGTCAGCAAATGAAGTTGAGCAAGTTCTACAAGACACAAGGGTAAATTTAAGGATAGCTGGATTTGAGGATGAGGAAAAGAGATTGAAACAAAGAAGTTCATTTGGACCTGTTTCATTGAAGCTGCCACAAGGGCCTTATATCTTTAGTGAGTTTCGGACACTTGAAATTCCAGGAATGGAGGTATATTTTAGCATGTGAGTTTTAGTATCTATCATCTATCATATTTGCTAAAGCAGAAAAATGACTTGGCGGATCCACAAATGGTTGGCTGCATCAATGTGTGACACAGATGATTCCAATGTTAGGCCTTTCTAAGTATACTGCTAGATGTTTCTAATTTGAAAAGAGAGGGAAGGAAATTGAATTAGAGAGAAGAAGAGAGGTCGAGAGGGTAGAAGAAGGTTTAGAAGAGAGAAGAACAGAGAGGGATAATCTGAATAGTATGCTGTATATCCTCGTTCAAGTTCAAGTCACAGTCTGAATTGCAATTAGGTACCTATTTATAGGCTTTATCACACCCATAACTAACTTCTATAACATCCTTGTGTGTCACTTGCGTTTATTATGATTATTTATCAATACTTCCCAAAAGAGACCCTTGCCCTCGAGGATCAAGTGCAGCTAAATCCTAAGGTACATTCTAGGAGGGAATGGCATATAGAATCCCTTGCTCGGGTTTTCCAAATTGTGAACAAGGAATTGGATGGAATTTTTTTTTTTTTGGAATTATCACCAAGATTGACAAGAAGTTGCTTTGATTAGAAATCATGCTTGGGCTGTTTCATTTTAGTTTCCATTAGCCATTAATGGCGTAGGCCCTCACTAAATTAGCTATCTTGGCAGCTCAGTCTTTCTACTGGCATAGGCTAATGGATGTGACTGACCAGTAGAACTGGAAAGGATCAGTTGAAAAGAATGACCATTGTGATACATGTTAGAACAAGGCATCATTGTTGTGGATTGAGAAAATGTAACAAGCATGACATTTTGGCTTGCTAACGTGTTTTTCTTAATGCTGCATTTGCCAAACCATCACACTCTTTGCCAACTTTTTCATGATATGAAATTTGTAAGGGAGATTGCCCAACTGACCATCGATGAAAATTATAATTGTTTATTTGCAGCTGAACCCTCCTCCTTCTGAGGCATTAAAGAGAATGCATATGCTTGCTGCAGATCCTGGAATTGTTGCCATCATGAACAAGGCATGATTTAATGTATTTCCTGATAATAAAGATATCATTGATCCATCATGGCATGATTGCACAACTTCTAATTGATGTTTAAATTTCATCTTTTAGCATCGTTGGCATGTAGTTATTATGACTGAGATGGCGCCTATTGGGTATGTTGGTGTGAGCCCGAAGTGCATTCTTGGTTTCAACAAGGTAGTGCCTTGTCCTGGATGAGGTTTACAAAAGTCTTAATACCCAGCATTATCTTTTTGATTTCACTCATTTTTGTTATTCTTCATAGAACCATGGAGAAGAAATATCTCTGCGACTGCGAACTGATGACCTCAAGGGTTTCAGGAAATATGAAAGCATCAAGAAAACTCTCCTGCATGAACTTGTAAGATATAGAAATAACCGTTCTTAGTCTGCATGGATGTGAAAATATTAACTTTCATGTTTCATCATAAGTATCAACTGTTCATATCGAATCATTCTCAGAAAAATATGGGGTTTAATGCCTAGTCATCAAATATTCTAATTAAGCTAATTAATAAAAATGATATTGATGTAGCCCTTGTATTATTATGCTGATAATAAATTGGAAAAAAGCCTCTTCTATGAGCTATTGAAGAGGAAAAAAGTTCAAAATCACTTACTGCCCCTTGGTGAGCTACTAGACATGGAAATACAGCCAAATAGACACACAACGCTTATCCCACTAGGGCATGCTAATCCTCTCAACCATTCAATTTAGTTCATAGTGATGTTTGGGGACCATCCAAAGTCAAAACCATAATTGGGGTACAATAGTTTGTCAATTTGATTGACGATCACACATGATTAACATGGGTTTACCTTCTCAAAGACAAATCCAAGGTTCCAATTTTTTTCCCCCAGAAATTTCATGCCTTAATTCAAAATTTGTTTCTTGTCCAAATGAAAGTTCTCTGAACTAACAGTACCCACAAATACTTTTGCTCTACTTTTGAAAATTATCTAACCCTTCACTGGATTTACCACCAAAGTTCTCAACCTTGTACACCACGGCAGAATGGTGTCTCTGAAAGAAAATATATACAAATTCTTGACATGGCATGATCCCTTATAATCAATTGATCCCCCTTCCAAAACTTCGAATTTCAAAACACCATAACAGATTCTGCTTGAAACTTGTTCTACCACCTTGATCATGAACACACTACCACTCATAGTGTTTGGATGTACAGCTTATGTCCACACCTCTCACGCCTTCAAACTTGAAGCTTGAGCCATGAAGTGTGTAGTTCTAGGTTATTCTCAAACACAAAAAGGGTGCAGGTGCTACCATTCTCCCTCTTACAAATTCTATCTTCATTGATGTATCTTTTGCGAAACACAGCCATACTACCAAACAATGCCCGTTCAGAGGGAGAATCAGGGAGTAAATGCAAACAAATGGCCATTTTCTGAGTCTCACCAATCTGTCCACCCTTCATACATTCGGCCACTGACCGAGCCTGAAAATGCACTAGGAAAACCTAAATCTAGACCTGCACAGCATGAAAATGTCTCAGCTGGTAATGCTAATGATAACGGCCACTTTGAGGATTGTGATCAGACTGTACAGCAGAGGTACAGCAGCAAATATCTGCTCTCGTTCAGCCACCAAGGAATGAAGGATGAGGTACATCACACCAATCATCTACTTCAACCCCAAATCTGCAGTCTGATGGTCTAGGGCTGCCCCATTGCATTGAGAAAAGGGGTAAGATCTTGCACCAAACATCCTATCCGTAATTTTGTATCATATGACAAATTGTCTCCTACTTGGAGAGCTTTTACAGCTAGTATTTTAGCTGAAAATATCCCAAAGGATGTCAATAAGCCATGAAAAGTCCAGAGTGGACAGATGTAATCAATGAAGAGATGGAGGCATTGATTAAAAATGGCACCTGGGAGTTGATTATGCTTCCAAATGGCAAGTCAACAGTGGGAAGCAGATGGGTGTTTACTGTTTACTAAGAAGTGCAACCCAGATGGAACAGTGAACAAGTATAAGGCTAGGCTGGGTGCAAGAGGATTCACACAACAATATGGGATCAATTATCAGAAAACATTTGCTCCAGTAGCTAAGTTCAATACAATCAAGGTATTGCTTTGCTTGGCAGCTAACCTTGATTGGCCTTTGCACCAACTAGACATCAAAATTGCCTTTCTCAATGGAAATTTGGAAGAGGAGGTATACATTGATATTCCTCCAAGATTCAGAGATAATTAAAATTAGAACAGGTTATGCAGGTTACATAAGTCTCCATACGGTCTTAAGCAATCTCCTCAACCGTTGTTTGAAAGGTTAACTCAAGCAGTAAAGAAAAAAGGGTATAATCAATGCCAAGCAGATCATACTTTGTTTGCAAGTACTGTGATGAGAAACTATTTTGATACTCTATGTTGATGACATAATCATCATTGAAGATGACATCAGTGAGTTAGAAAGTTTGAAGATGCTAGCTGCTTAGTTTGAGATCAAAGATTGAGGAACCCTACGGTATTTCCTAGGCATGGAAGTGGGCAGATCCAGACATGGTATGCCAGCTACTACCCCTTTGGAGATGAATCTTAAATTGGGATTAAAGAAGATTGAGCTCTCGTTAATAGCGAGAGATATCAGTGCCTGGTGAGCAAACTAATTTACTTATCTCACACAAGACATAGTAGCTCCTTTGTAGTTGGTGTAGTGAGTCAGTTTGCAGGTAAACCAAATAAGGATCATATGACTGTAGTATATAGGATACTGCGTTATTTGAAGAATACACCAGAGAAAGGTCTATAATTTATACAAGGAAGCAATAGGGGAATTGAAGTTTATTTTGATGCTGATTATAGAGGATCAACTATAGGCTAGTGTACCTTTGTGTGGGGAAACATGGTAACGTGGAGAAGCAAGAAACATTATGTTGTATCATGAAGTAGTGCAGAAGCAGAGCTGGAGCACTAGCCTTTGGAATATGTGAAGGCATATGGCTTGATATATCCAACGAAAGTTTTCTTGATAACAAAGAAACTATTAAGATTGTAAATGACTTGGTGCATTATGACAGAATTGTTGATGCTGCATGCATTCCTATACATCAGCAAGTTGCAGATGTGCTAACCAAAGGCCATATCAAAACCTAAATTTGAAGGCTTAACAAGCAAGCTAGGAATGATGAACGTTTATTTTCCAGCTTGAAGGGGAGTGTTGCAGGGCACTGATGGCCCAAGCCCTTTTAGAAAGGATCTCCTCTAATTTAATCTAATAACAGATATTTGTTTCTTTTTATATTATTCTGTTTTCATATTAGGTTGTGATCTAATTCTATCAGATTATAGTTTTAATTTTCTGGATTCTCTTTGATTGGCTTGTAACAAACCTAGTTTTCTCCCTATATGTGACCTATGACTGCCATAACTAAAATCGAAGCTGAGAACACAATTGCTCAGCCAATTGTCAAGGCTTGGAGTGCCCCAAGTAAAGAAGAAAACTTTCGTAAATCATCTTTTATAGCATGAAAACGTTTTTTAGAGTTTTCTGCCATCTCTTGTTGATTCTTTTGGGACCTTGTCTCTGGCATACAAGCTGAGGAATGTCTGCCCTGCTCCTCTGATGAATAGACTGAATAATACTTCTCAGATTACTCAAAAACATAATTTCTGATTTACAAACACCCCCTTTATATAGTTACTGACTCGTTAACTCCCTTTACCTCTGACAGTTACTAACTAATAACTACCCCTTTTATTATTTACAAATTACACATCACATAACTTCTCAGTAAACAACCTTTGCCGGCCTCTTGTAAGTTGGCGAGTAACCCAAATGACCACCAAGTGGAGAATTATGAAGTTACGTGATTAAAGATATTGTTTTTTGGGTGATTTGCGTAGTAACAGCAGCCTCCTGGAAACGCTAAGCAGCCATTTTTCAATCTTTGCATCACTGGTACCTCTTTTATAGTGAATACCTGTTGCCATAAGTTGTACAATTTTTCATCTTTAGCCACTTCAGAAGCAAACTCTTCTAGGCTAGGGATATTGCCGAAACAGAAAGGCAATAAGCTCAATATCTTGATTCTCACAACGGGATAAAGAATCAGCTGCATGAATCTCTTTTTTGGGCTTATAAATAATGAATTTCAAACTTGTAGCCCATAAGTTTAGAGACTCACCTCTTCTGATCAGGGTCATTTGTTTTCTAGAGCAGCCGGTCTGGTCTGGTCTGGTTTTTAAAACCTTGGAGCTTACTGTTTTGATGATAAATTGCCTCCCGGTTAATTAATGTTGCCACCTCTTGATTGCAAGCGTTGTGGCGATCAACTCCCTTTCATATATTGATCCTTGACGAGCCTTTGGTGACAGTTGCTGACTAAAATAGGCAATTGGCTTTCCTTGTTGCATTAGTACAGCTCCTACCCCAACCCTGGAAGCATCAGCTTCAACTACCAATGGTAGGTTGAAATTTGGCATAGCCAAATAAGTTGCTTAAACCATAGCCTCTTTCAACCAATCAAATGCCTCTTCAGCTTGATCATTCCACTAAGAAGCGTCCTTCTTCAACAGTGCAGGCAAAGGTGTTCCTATTTTGCCATAACCTCTGATAAATTTTCTGTAATAACTAGAAAGGCCTAAAATCCCTTCAAGCTCTTCAAATCCTTTGGTTTAGGCCACTTTTGCATAGCTTCTACCTTGCTAGGATTGGCCTTCACCCCTAGGCAGAAATAGTATGTCCCATATACTTGAGCTGTGGCTGGGCTAAGACATTTTTTTTAATTAATGATTAATTGATGCTGTTGTAATGCCTTCAATGTCAGCTTCAAGTGTTCCCAATGTGTTTTCTCATCTTTGCTGTACACTAGTATGTGATTTAAAAAAAAAAAGGAAGTATGAACTTCCTCAAGTAATTTCTAAAGATGTCATTTGTCAAAGATTGAAAAGTAGATAGGGCATTAATAAGCCTAAAGGCAATAACTAAAAACTCTTAGTGATCATCATGAGTTCTAAAAGTACTCTTATATTCATCCCTATGTTTAATTCAAATTTGGTGATAACTTGATTTAAGATCAAGCTTGGAGAAAATTGTGGCAACCCCTAATTCATCAAGCAACTCGTCAATAGTAGGGATCAAATACTTGTCTGGAACAATCGCCTTAATGCTCTATGGTCTACACAGAAACGCCATCTACCATGTCTTTTCCTCAAGCAATACTGGACTAGAATAAGGACTATTGTGGGGTGTAATTATTCCAGCTTCAATCATATCTTTTACCATCTTTTCAATTTCTGCTTGATAAGCATATGCATACCTTTATGGTCAAGTATTGGGTGGCTGTACTTCTCCTTTGATTACTATAGCATGGTCTTTTGATTGGTGTGGGGGTAAATCCTTAACTGGTTCACGAACACTTGTGAATTTCTCCATCAATCTCTAAACTCCTGGGAATTCAGTGGCAGTTTCTTCACTTTGTTCCATTATGCAGTGAAATAGTGTTTATCTCCAGCATGTATGTTTCTCCCTTGTCCTTCACCATTCGTTTGGATAAGAAGAAAAGTTGAAAAAAAAAGAAAATGAGAGGAAAGAAATTGGAGAGAAGAGAAAACTGAAAAGAAAATGTTATCACTCCTCATGTTTGAATGAGCAAAGAAAAACAGGAAGGAGAGAAAATGAGCAAACATCACAATGACTATAATACCGTCATATCAAAATATATCATGTTTCATGTAATATCTTCATAAAAATAAGTTGAGGAACAAAATTATATTAAAATTAACATCTTCAAAATAATTTAAAATCGAATTAGTTATTGATAAAAATACTTTTTTATTTAAATTATTAGTATTTTATTATCACCATAAGCTTACACCTATTTTTTCCCAGAAGTATGTTTAAAAGCCTGTTTTCTTCTCCTTTCAATACTAGCTTTTGTTGTCCATCTCGCCATTTAATAAATATATATGTATTGAAATTAGATGTTGATGATAGGAACTAATGAAGAGGGGCGTATGTGTATGATGCTTTACAGAGCAGAATTGGATATAAATGTTAGTGAATCCAGGATATTCAACAATGTCAGTAAGAGATGAGGAAAGAAAGTGGAAGATGCTGATGCAAGAGGGGCAGAGTGGCAAAGATGATTGTCCTGGGCGGAGAAGTCTCGAAGGTGATGGTGAAGATGAAGAGAACAAATTAAAGTAATGAAGCATGAGGGCAGAGTTTGAAATGAATTTCTCTTCTCAAAATCTCTTCATGTGTGGAGAGAAAATGTGGTGGGTCCTACACCTAATTTTCTCTCCTGCTTTTCCTTCCTCCCACTTTTCTTTCTTCATCCAAACAAGAGAAAACTTGTTTTCTCTCCTCTTTTCTCTCCTAGTTTTCTTTTCTCCCATATTCTCAATCCACATCCAAACAGAGCATCAAAGTTCTAGTAAAAGCTTTTGAGACACTAGTATTTGTTTGAGGGTCTGGCCACCCTTGAAGCACACCCACTTCTTGTTGACCTTCTCTTTCATGTTTAGTTATCTCCAATTCACTGTTGTCTCCCCAATGACTCCAATCATTTAATCCCAAGTGCCACATCTATGTTCTCTAAAGGGAATGAATCATTAGTCTGTATAATCCTCATCCCTTGCAAGTCAAGTTCTACATCTGCACATTTTCCTTGTAATTATCTCTTACTTCTATTGCCCACAGCCAGAGTAATAAGCAGTTGGTATTACTTCAACTCCCAACTCCTTGATTAGTTGCATAGATATGAAATTATGGGTAGCCCCACTGACATAAGAACTACCACAGATCTGTCGTGTAATTTCCCTCTCAACTTCAGAGTCTTGTGTTGAGCTAATGCCACCACTGATGTATGAGAAAGCTCCATAGTTGCCAACTCCTTTTCTTGAAACTCATCTTCCAACTCTATGAAATCTCTTTCACCAATTTCAGCAATATTCTCATCTTTTACAACCATCAATTGCAACTGTTTACCTTGCACTTATGGTTTGGCCCAAACTTCTCATCACATTTGAAAGAAAGGCCCAGTTATCTTTTGCGATTCAACTCAGCCTCTGGTAGTTGTCAGGTTCTTTAATTGTTTCTTCTCCCACTACTTGTAGTAGTTATTGGTATAATAACTCTGTTGCCTGACACTTCTGTAGATTCCCCCTCTTTACTTCCTGTTGCACGTGTAGCAGGGGCCGCAATCTAGTTGTTACCATCTTTTTTACCCCTTCACCAGCCTTAACATTCATTATCTCAGTATCAACACTGAATTACCATCTTGTGACGGAGGAATGTTCTGAAGCAGAGCAAGAATGCTTGAGTTTTGCTTCTGGAGTTAGCTACACCATTCTTTTCATCATTGCTCTTTCATCTAGTCTCAACGTTAACTCTTTCATATCTCATTCACAATGGTTCCAATGCTTTGTAGCTTGCTCATTGCCTTCTCAGCATTTTTAACCCTTGATTCCATTCTCGTACCCTCATTGCCTTGGATGGCGACCTGACTTTGATACCAAGATTGATGTAGCCCATGTGTTATCATGCCAATAATCAATAGGAAAAGCTAGTACAAGCCTCTTGTATGAGTTATGGAAGAGGAAAAATTTTCAAAATCACTAACTCTCCTCAGCTTTTGGAAATGTAAATACAGTAAAACAAATGGAGAATGACAATAACTTCCCCGACATTTGAGAGGTCAGGGCTCTCGCAAAACCATGACATTAGCTGCCCCCTCACCAGTGGCTCACAACCATTGATAATGAAAACCCCCTCCATCCTTCCTGCTTCCATTAGGATATGGGCCGCCTACCTCTTCAGTATTCTAGCCTATATTACCGTTTGAAGTCTGTTTCATCATGTTGGGCTTGTTAGGCTTCTCCCTCTTGTATATTTGGCCCTTTGATAGATTGGGCTCATCGGATGTAAATATAATTATTGAACTAATGTGTCTTGTACTTGTTTCAGGCTCACATGGTATACTCTGAGCATGATGCCAATTTTTATGCTCTGGATAATTATTGAACTAATGTGTCTTGTACTTGTTTCAGGCTCACATGGTATACTCTGAGCATGATGCCAATTTTTATGCTCTGGATAAACAGGTTTTGCTCAAGTGTCTTTCCTTGACTTGGTTCATAATTATACCCCGTCCAATGAGTTGGCTTATTCTGATATTGTTTTTTGGCAGTTAAATCAAGAAGCTACTAGTTTAGATTGGACTAAATCTGCTGGCAACACCTTGGGAGATGTCAGAAGTTCTGACTATTTTGAAGAAGATTTTGAAAGAAAAAATAGCAATGTTCCTCAGAAGGTTGGAGGTAATAGGTCTGATCTGCTAGCAAGTGCTCGGGCTTCCTCTGTTGCTGCTGCTTACTACCGGATGACTAATGCATCTGCCCAAAAGGCTCAAAGGTCTGCAGTGAATGAAGAGCCAGATTCAGATGATTCTAGTTTGATAGCAAGTGACAGATCTGATCATATGAATTCCGAATCAAAAGAAATCATGGATATGAATATGATTTCTCATGCTGAGAGAGGACCTTATAGTGAGCCTGATCCAGATGATCATGTCACGAAGGTAATGAAGCATGAGCCTGATCCAGATGAATCCAACGATGTAACAGCATTAAGTTCTGATGGTTCTAATTCATTACGTTCTTTTGTTACTGTAAGTGTTGGACCTCAAGATATTGAATGCAAGAATTCTGAAGAATATGCTCAAAATGAACCCAATACTAAAGTAGCTGTACTGGCTGAACCTGATCCTGATGATTTGGTAGTGCCTCTGCCAGAATTATCTGCAATGCAAACTGATGAGCCAGATCCTGATGATCAAGAATCAGAGAGGATCGATGTTCCTGTGACTGTAAATGTTGGACCTCAAGCTATTGGAAGAAGCAGTGCTTCTAAAGAAATTGCTCATAATGGACCTAATGCTGAAGTAATTGTGCTGGCAGAACCTGATCCCGATGATGTGGTGGTGCCCCCGCCGGAGTTATCTACAATGCAGATTGATGAGCCTGATCCTGATGATCAAGAATTACAAAGGATCAATGACCCTGTGACTGATGTTTGTAACCGTCTGCAGAAAACCCTGGAAGTGCTGAGAGCTGAAGCTAGCCCCCTGCAGACTGCCTCAGTTCTCCAAACTCTCATAAAAATTATCAGGTAGTTTGATATTTGAGAGTATTTATGTTATGTTTTGCTTGAAAGAAAGGATTGCGAATTAATGGAAAAGGGGAGGGAACAATGTAAGAGAATGGTTTGATATAATGAAAATGCTCTCCCTATACATTCATTGTAATCAATGATGGCTCAATTTTATTCCATCGAAAACCCAATGGAATGATGCACCATTCTTGGAAATCTAAGCCAAAGTGTCAATCTTGTTCCTAAACCGAGCTTCCACATACAGTTGAGCAGGGAGAGGCAACGAGGGAATTTGTTAGATAACCAGAATTCAAATATTAAGGGCAGTTGGGTCAATTATTATTGTATCTTTTCCATTCCTTTCATTTTTACTCTACCAAACATAGTAATGCAAAAATTTCCCTATTTTGTCTGAAGTATGTCAAACGAGATTTTGAATAATATCATTCTTTTGTTATTCCCATTTCTTTATCTTCTCCTTCATAATCTATTCCAACCAAGCATACTAGTCTTGTTTTTGTTGACTTCCACTTCCTTTGAGGCACTTCAGAAATTATATTTTTATCCTATATGTTCCCTTTGGCATGGTAATTCAAGCCTAATAATTGTTTGCCACTTGACAACAGGAATGTGATTGAACACCCTGATGAGATGAAATACAAAAAGCTCCGAAAGGTACGATTTGCCTGACCTTTCGTCTCTAGTACATGCTGTATCCGTGGCCTGACTAAAAATATCGAAACTACTCTTTTTTTTGCAGGCTAATCCTGTTATAGAGACGAATGTTGTGAACAATAAAGGTTTGCATATTGACACTGTAGGGTTTTAATTTAATTATTGTAATATGGAGAGCTCCTGATTTAGTTTTATGACTGAATATTTCAGAGATCTTAAACTACTTGTGCAAGGGGTTTGGATAAAATTGAATAGCATCAATCTCCTACCATATTTTGTCTCTTCGGGATTGGATTGTTATTATTTCACCTTATCTACTAGGTTTCTACATAGGAATGTCAGAGAGAAAATACTAATGAACACAGTACTAAATTAACAATGGGTTGATTCTATACATCAGCTTGAATTTGTGCCACAGCCTTATTTTTCCTTCTTCTTCTTTGTTTTTTTTTTTTTTAATGTTGCAGCTGCATTGGAAATTTTGTTCTTGGTTGGCTTCAAGGAAGATGTCATGTTTGATGAGCTTGGTAAGCCAGAATCTTACCTAATACTGAAGCGGAATGATCCTGGCTTATTGTGGTTGGCTAAGTCTTCGCTTGAATCATGCACTAATTTATAGGCCAAAGCAGAGTCTGGAAAACGAATGAGAATAGTGAAGAAAATGTGATTTTATCCGCATTGCTGTACTGGGATGATCAAAGATAGACACTTTGTATTGTCCAACGAGTAGTCTATACATACAATTTGTAAATAACAAAAAGTATTGCACATAGGAACATTGAATTTGGGGATGATGGAGGATTGGTTATGCTGGTGGATGAAATCGTTTACCATGTAAGATATCCAGCACGTTGTGAGCTTGCCAAGTTATGTTGTAAACAAATGCTTGATGTAAATAAATTCTGTATTGAAATATTGCGGATTATGAATATTTAGAAAGATAATTTTATGGAAGAAACAAGGGAAAATGAGTTGGCATAATGGTACAAGTTTCAATCTACTTGGATTCTGAACTTAGAAGTCGGAGTAGTTTTGTTAGTGGAAAGGATAAGTTGAACATATTCAAGGTCATTAGTTAGCTCTTGGAAGAACTTTTTATTTTAATCAACAAAGGTGTAGTAGAGTTAGTAATTTGGATGTGTTTGGTTTGATGCAGGTTGGGTTTTTTCCTTTTTTTTTTTTAATCGTATTTGAAATATTTGAATATATAAAAATGTTTGTATGACAAACCCTGATTTAAACAATTTGAACTTTTGACTTAGCCTAAATACATGAATTTTTAAATATTACCTTATTAGCTTATTTTGCTTTTTAGCCAATTTCAATTTTTTTTCTTAAAGAATTGATAGTTTTAATTTAATTTAATTTTATTTTATTAATACTAAAAAAGAATTTGAGCATTTGGGTTAAGTCCATTGAAATTAAAGCTTGGTTGAGATTTTTTTGAGCTTATTTAAACAGTCTGAATAAATTTAAAGTAAAGAAAATTTTTTAAACTCTTGAGTTTGGTTGAGAATTTTTAAATTTATTCAAACTGACTCATAGAGTGTAGCTTGAATTATCAACTTTACTACGTGATGTTTGTCATATTTAATAATTGGGAGATACTACCAAAAAAAATAATAATAAGAAAAATTGCATCTAAGGACCTTAAGAGCACAATTATCACCAGAAAGGAGCAAAAGAATGTGAATTTGTTTTGTGGAACCAAGAGACCTAAATATAATTAAAATGTATTGTGAAAGATAAAGTTACCCTTAATTTTTTTGTTGAAAAAAAGAAATGGCCCACCAGCACTAGTTATTGACCACCTGCTGCCGACAGTGATCATAGGAGCTCCAGCACTGATGATCATTAAATCTCCAAGGTGTTTTCAAGAGAGTTTTGAACCTATGACTCTTTTGAAATGCTGAAAGATATAGCTATTGAATATAATAGGAAAAAATAATTATATATAATAACTTTTGTTTTCAAAACAATTTCTTTATTACAAATGTAAAGTTAACCAGATGGCTTTCATGCCATCTTTTTTTAGAAGTTTTTGGATATTGTTAACGACAATGTTTTCAACTTATTCTTTTACTTCTAACAATTTGAACATATTCTTAAAGCTTTAAGCCGCACTTTTATTACTCTCATCTCAAAAGGCAATTCCATCAAGACCTCCAGGGACATTAGAACTATCAATTTGTGCAATGTTTTCTTATAATATCATTTCTAAGGTTTTAAGTAACACACTCAAGGTTGTCCTACAAGGTTAATTCCTCCCTTTCAAAGTGCTAACTTGGTTCATCAGACTCATATCACAAAAGGAAAAGGGAAAAAATTGGGTGCGCTTAAACTTGACTTCTCTAAGGCCTTTGACAAGATCTCTTGGTCTTTTATTGAAGTTGTGTTACGAAGGATGAACTTCTCTACCAAATGGATCCATTTGATTATGAATGCATTTCTACGGTTGAGTTTCAAATTATCTTTAATGGTAGACTCTCAAATCTAATCCACCCATCAAGTGGAATAAAACAAGGAGACCTTCTTTCTTCTTACCTCTCAATTAACATTCAGAGATTGCTAATTATTTTGGCATTCAACCAGCTGATTCTTTTGGTAAATATCTGGATACCTAGATTGATGTTAAGTGAGACAAATCTTCAATTTTTTCCTAAATCATGGAATCCATTGAAAAAAAAAATTGTTTCTTGGAAAATTAAATTGCTTTCTCAAGCTTCTAAATTCATTCTCATCAAATTGATTCTCTCTGCATCTAATATTTTCACTCTCTCATGTGTTAAACTTCTTAATCACCTTTATGATGCCATTGATGCAAAACTCACTAACTTCTTGGGATATAATGATGATAAGAAAAACATTTATCTTGCCAAAAGGGAAATTCTTTTTTCCCCTACCAAAGAGGGTGGTCTTGGTTTGAGAAACACTAAAAACATGAATATGGCTCTTTTTGCCAGGCAGATACAGAGAATGCATATTGCTGAGGAGCATTTTCTTCTAGGCAATACAATCAAAATCAAATATTTTGAGAACTTTAAAGGGCTTTAGTTCAAAATACCTCACAGTGCCTCTTGGTTTTTGAAATGATATATCTTGAAAGCCTCTGACCTTATCAAGAATCATTTTGCTTGGCATGTTGGTAGTGGAGAATCTATTTCTCTCTCTCATAATTATTTATGGAAGCTATTTAACAGTCAAGATTAATAGCAGACAATATTGCATTCTTTTTAAAAATTTAGAATGTCAGACGCCTTTCATAAAAAGGTGCTAGGTCACGTTTGCCTTTAACCCTAGAATATTTATTATAATTGTTAAAGCCAATAGTCACATTGTTAATGTATAGTAGCTCACCCTCTATTTAATTCGTACTTTTTTTATCTTAATTTTTTACTTTATTTTTCCCTTTGCATTAAATTCTTGTACCATCATTTCCCTCCTTTATTTTTCATGAGGAATTCGATTTTCAAACTCAAATATAGCAAATTCCAACTGCTTCCCCTTGAGCCATACTTGGAAACAATTGTGGGTGTTTGAGACCCTAGATTGAACTTGCTTCTTCTAAGGTACTTTCATGCTTCATATTTACATACCTCAAGACTAGGTTATAAATCACGCTTCATGAACTTAAATACTTGATTAAATTCATGGCTTTATCTTGAAGAAAATTGGATAGCACCTCCCCTTAAATTCAAGCTTTTCAATTTTCACAAAACTTGCTAAATTCTTATTCTATCATTCCTAAACCTATTTCAACATCATTTCCATGATCTTAACATCATCAAAATTTTAAGGTTTTCTCTTTACAAAAATAGGGCAACAGCATAACTCCATGGAAAATTAAATCCCAAGTACTTAGCTCAAGATAAAACTCGTGCTTACCTCTTTACTATAACTTTTTCTTAGACTCTTCAACTTCCACACTTCTTGGCTGCACCAAACTCCTCTCAAGAATCTAAAACCATAGGATTGTTGCTCTTGAAAAGTAGAACAACTTTTTGTGAAAGCATTTTGAGGTAGATATGTGGTTTTGATGGTGATTTTGCTTGGTTTTCTTTCTCTCTCTCTAAACCTCTTATGCATTCTCAATGGAAGATGCTTAGAAATTCTCTCTCTTTCTTTCTGCACTCGCTGACTGAAATGAGGAAGAAGAAATGGGTATGGTGGTATTTGAGTAGAAGATTAAATCGATTTTGATATTATTAGGATTGCAAAATATTTAATTTCCCATTTTTATTCTAATCAATATTGTTAATCAATTTTGGACCATGTAAATGCCTTACTTCTTCTTCAATTACAAATCCAAGTTGACGCCACTAGTCCCTTCAAATGGGCTCAAAATTGGCTCTTAATAAAATTAACTCTTACACAAATGAAAAATTTGTATTATCTTGACACAATATTATATTGGAAACTAATTCTTTAAGCAAACCTAACCAATAAAATTAGTATAATTTTTCCAAATATTTCCTCCTTTCATATACTAATTTTCTTAAATTTTTCCTAAATTTTGAGTAATTTTTTGTAATTACACTCCATAACTTTCAAAAATTACATTCTAATCTAGTTGAGATCAACATTTTTGGATTAATGTTCACTCTTGTTCATCTTTAACACTTGACAATTTCTCACAATCTCACTATATTTAATTAAATATAATTACCCTAGAACATTAATAGTTACCATTTGGTCCTAAATAGACTATTATTCTTACTCAATTTTTTTCTCTATCCTTTCTTAGCCTAGTTAGTAGTTGAGCTGTCTAAGAAAAAGTCATGGATACTCTTTTTATAATAGTTAGTCAAATTTAAAAGGTTTTTATATTCTAAACTCATCCTAGACAATCGTTTTTCTAGAAAACTATCATATACTCTATGGCTTAGTAACTTTTCTATTAGGTCTAATGCGATCATAAAATCTAATTGCAATCTCGAGATCTAACTGCGATTTCACTAAGCTCTTTTTGGATCTAATACGATTGATAGGATCTAATTGCAATCCTTCTTAAGGAGATTTAGGATATAAGGACAATATTGTTAAGTAACTCTATCTCTATTTAATCTAGCAACTTTACTTATTATTCTTCAATACTGATTTTAGATACCCCTGTACCCTCCTAGGCCTTATTCATTGCTTTATTTTTTACTTATCCTGGATACTTTTGGACTTTAACTTGATCATTTCTTAGTTCCAAACATTTCCTTGATGTCTTTGAAAATATTAAGCCGTTGCCCCAAAAAGACTTTAAAATTACATGCTAGTCCTTGAGAACCATTCTATCTTTTTAGGAAAACTTTAGGGATGATAAATCATATTTTTTACATCATTTTTATTCCCTCTATTCTTAGTTTTTGACACTTACTTTTTATGTTTTGAGCATCATTTGAATTTATTGGATCAAGTAGGCCCATGTAATGGGTTAGTCTAAGCTCTCAATTGTGAAGGGTGACCTAGCAAAGGTTTCACTCTCACTCTCAAACCATAAATTCTCCTTTTCCACCTCAAGGGTGTTTCATGTCTCTATTACCAACTTCAACTAGTTGGGGTTAAGGGAAAACCCTATTACCACCTTTCCTAGGTGGGTTTAAGAGCAATAATCAAGAACCAAACACTAAGGTTTCATGGTGCTAATGGATATCATGTAGATTTAGATATATATCTCCATGATGAATTCCCACTCAATTCAAGATCATGCCATACCATTTACTCAAATTTATATATTAAATTTACCATGTACAATCTCACACATCAAATTTGCACATTTCAACCAAATGCCTTAATAGTCAATATAACATGTCAAATTTAAGTACCAAAATTCAAAATCATCAAAGTCATATTTCAAAAACCATAAGCCACTTCACATATAGTTTTAAAACATAAAAAGCACATTATCTTATACAAAAATACAAGTTCAAGTTTCACAAAAACCCAATTCAAAATCAAGCAAATACACAATTGAATTAGTGTCCCCTATAACATCTTGAATTTTGAGCCTAGAACTCAGGAATATGCTATAATTTAATAAGCTACTAAACCCAAGTAATCAAGAGTCTTTTAAAAATAATAAAGAAATGAAAAATTAGGAACTGACATGCTTGTCCTTGGGGTCAAATTAATTCTTCCAAAATTATCATTATTTACTCTCTCATTCCAAAAATTCCCAAAATTACCCCAAAAAAATAATAATAATAAAAGTAAAAATAAAAAATAAAAAAATTCTCTCAATATATATTTTATTTAAATTAGTTTTATGATAAATGGAGAGTAGTAATTTAGTGAAATTATGTTAATAGCTTACCGAGAAAGTCTAGAGTTCGAATTCTCATCAAGCAATAGGATAATTTCATATTATTTTAATTTTTAAAAATTACCAAAAATGTCCTTGTCTTTTCTGTTATAACAGCGAAATTTTGGCCCTTTTCCGTTGTTTTCCCAATGGTTCTTATTTTAGATTTTTAATCCTTTTCCTGTGCCAAAAAGAGAGCTGTAGCGTTCATTTCTTCTTTCTCTCCACCGCCATTACCCTCCTCTGGTTCTTCATCATCAATCCACTCCTCTAGCTCTTCTTGTCGATTCCCTTTTGCTCGTTGTCAACCCATGCCTCTTCACTGCTGCTGGTTCGTCCGTCGCTGGTGTCCAGGTTTGCCGTGGACTCACCGTTGACGAGGTCGGAGTCACGAGTTCGTCGTTCCCCTGTTCTTTGTTTCACCATCGATTCCTTCTTCTCCCTTCCTCGTTGGCATCATTTAGGTGCTGGTGAGTGAAGCTCGTCCTTCGTCCTCCTCCTTTGTGCAACAGCATCTCTTTCCTCTTCCACCACTGAGTTATGTCGGGCTCCCTCTCCCCTGTACAGCTCCTGCAAATCTTCTCCCTTCTTGCTGTGCTGTCTATGATTAAGGTGAGAAGCATTAAGATCTTCTTTCTGATAATCTTGTGTGCGTGAGTGCGTGAATTATTAGTTGAAGTTGTCTTCTTCTTCTTCTTTTTTTTTGTCCCCTCTTGTGCTGCTTCTGTCCGTGTGATGAAAGAAGGAAGAAATTTAAATTGAATTGGAAATAATTTTCTGCACTTGTGAGTGTGGACTGTCGTTGCTGTGCGTTAGAGTGTGGTTTGCTCTGTGTGTCCGTGAAATTACCGAATTTTAGCGTGTTTTCTGTTGCTGCCGTGCTGTCATAGGGAAGAGACAGTTCAAATATTGAGCTGCTAATTTATCTTAAAGTTTGAGAATGATATACTCATGGATTATAATTTTTGACTTGAATTAATTATTTAGATCGGGTGATGTTGAAGAATTTGTTAGGATGAAGTTGAAAAAGAATAGCTTAAATATAAAATTTAAATATTGGTGCTTATAAGATGTTTGTTGAAATGTTTGCTAGAAGATGTTGCAAAGGTGATCAGAAAATAATAATAATAATAATAATGTGACTATTTGAATCCTTGGATAGTTTGTTGATAAATATGTCTTTACATACAAGTTATAAATTTAAACTATTCATTGAAATCGTGTAGCACTTAAAAAGAAATTGTCAAACTATATGATGATTAAAATTTTTGTTAAGTTTCGAATAAGAATTAAATTAATGGTTAAGGTTGACTATTATTAAGTATTGTTGATCTACTTGATAGAAGTTGTTGGAGGGTTTAGTGAGAGTTTTAGGGGTTAATGAAAAATTTAAAAAATTATTGAAGAATTTGAATGTTAATTTTACTTGTTTATATTAAGAAGAAAATTCATAATGATAAGAGGATTGTTGAATTATGTGTTAGATTATTTAGAGAATCACTGAAGTAAGTGAGAACTTAAGGAAGTCAAGTTTTAGAATTCTTGAAGAGTCTCCTGTGAATAGGTGGCATTCCGAATATATTTTAGTAAAGTGTTTATAAACATTTCTTTATTTAAATATTATTATTGTTTTATAAATTGTTTATATATTCTTGTTAATCCTATTTTCATATCAATGGTATTATTTCTCATAAGTAGTTTAATTATTTAATTCTATATTGATATAAAATTTTTATTGCAATGATTTGTATATGGAGGAAATGATGATAATTTTGGGCAACAAAAAATGATAGTTGAATAATATTTGAAAGTGAAAATTTTGAAACTATTTTTTTCTTCATATACACTTGATTTTAATGAAAGGGACTAAGTTCAAACCGCTAAATGCTAACGACAGTTCCGTTGGTCTTTGGTGCGCCATGATACACCTAACTAGTATAGTGCTTATGGGAGGTGCTAGTCCCGTGCGCAGGCCAACACACATGGAACAGAGGGATGATTATTCGTGAGCATTGTACTCATGCTTATTCGTGGGTCTCATGCCTGTACTTGACTCGTGACTCTAGCTGCATTTGTTTTATGGCTTTTAACCGTGTTTGATTGGTTACTTACTCTTATGAACTATGTGTTCACGCTTGGTTAGTTACCCTCATGGATTGTATGTCCACACTTGTTATTCATTCTGATAAAGCTCTCCTAAATCTAAACTTAAAATTCATTATTTTTATATTATTTGTTTAAAAGCATCTATTTAGTCATACTGTTGCTTGAAATTTTTATATTCTATGAACATTATAAATTTTGATAAATTGTTTTATCTTATTAACATTGTTCAAATTTATGATTGTATCATCTTAAAAACTTGTTATTTATGATTATTAGTTTAAGTCTATGGTCTATTATTTCAAAATTTTAAAATTAAATTTATTCATTAAGGTCTTCATATATTTATATACACATACATAATTGAAACGCTAGTCATCGGTAATTTTTTTAGTCTCAGATAGTGTAACTGACTCTATGCCTTCAGCGGATTATTGAGACGCCTTTTGCCTTTTTGGAAAAGAAAAGTCATATTGTGATTATTGTTTTGGTAAAATTATGTATTGTATTTTATAATCATAACTTAGTACTCCATATACACCATAAGTAGGTCATAGGTTTATTTTGTTATTATGTAAATTGCTGGAATAGAGCAAGTCTACTTGCTGGTCTTGTTAATAGGCACAATTGTTGTTGTGAAATTTGGGAGGTTTGAAATATGGGGGAGATTTTGCTAAAATTTTTGCAAAACACTTGAGACTTTATGAGTTTTATTATTATATATAACTTACATATATCAATATTTTAACATAATTTTTGGTTATTAAGACTTATGGAATATGAATTTTTCTCATATTCCATACCGATCATACCTTTAGTTTTGGGGTGTGACAATGACATTGCCAACTAGGATTTTATTTTGTTGTCACTTTCACTACTTGCATGGTTAAATGCTAATTTTTGTTATATTTTGTGCTCAAGTTGTCCTATGCGATATTAATATTACGATTAGGGTCAAAATATAAATGTAAGTGTGCAGGTGTCTTGTGATATTTTAGTTATAATTGGAAAATGAATTATGCATGCTTAAAAGGATTTAATGTGAATATGACCTTGTCTTTATATGTGCTGAAAATGGGACTAGTTGGATAGGTCAACTTGTGAGTTATGAATATTGTTAAGGTATTATGTATTGCACAAGTTGTCTGGGTTTGTTTTGAGTATGGTTTAAAGGTTGTAGTGACCTAATGACATATGGCTGTGAGTTTGAATACTTTAGTTGTGAAAATTTTTGAAAAAGGATGTGTTTTGGTTCCAAAAGTCCAAATTTGTGATGTGAATGATTTTAGTCATGAAACTTATGTCATTAGTTTAATTTTGAAATGAGTTTTTTTATAGATACCTAGATAATTTAGATATGACATTAAACAAAGAAATGGGGCTCATCAAAAGTTAGTTCTTAGAGCTTGTCTTGACAATAGAGGTTTGTTGTCTTGATCCTTGTGCTATTTCATGGTACATGGTGCCTTCATCGCAATATGTGGCATAGAGATGTGGGAAGTTCTTTATGTCGAAAGCTATAACAATTGGCACCCTAGCCACAATGCAGAACATAAGGGGATCTTCTTGGTTTTCTTGATCTATTGTGATGAGTTGCTCAATCTTGAAATTCATGATTTTTTATAGGCCTTTAGAAAATAGTGTTTTTAATCTTTGATGCTTCTGAAAGCTTAAATTCTTTGATGTGAGAGCTGCATACTCTGGTTTGATTTATAAGTTATGGTTTGGATTGAAAATTCATATTTTCCTTGATCTTATTGATTTTAAAGGATTATTTGATACTTCTATACTATAGTAGTATTTAGTTGGATAAGTCCAATTCCTTCTACTATGATAGATGCTCATAAAATTGGTTTTTACTATCTAATTACCATGATAGACTCCTTGCTACCATGGTGTGTTTATAATTTGGATATTTTGAATAATAAACCTTACTTTTAGGCTTTTTTTTAACTATAGTATTAAATAAATATAGAAGATTTATTTCTTTTCTACCATGATAGAACATTTTCTATCATGGTAGTGTATTTCATCAACTTAAAAAGACGAGTGAAATTTTTTATAACCATAATAGTCTTGTAATTCTAGTTAGTTCCTTTTCTACTATGGTTAATCTTTAATTGACAAGGTGAAACCTTTCTATCGTGGTAATCATTAGATATGGGAATGATCTATTTTACCATGATAAAGTATGATTTAATTCGGTTAACGAAGTTGGACATTACCACTTTGGTATGCTAAAGGAGGAAGTGAATACTTAGAGGATGCAAGACTGATAGGAAGAGCACAAGTGGATTTTGTCACTTCTTAGCAGCTTACTTGTGTCTTGGAAAAGTAAGAAGCAAAACTCAGTCTCTTTGTCAAATGCTGAGGCAAAGTACATTGTTGCTATACTTGGTTATGCTCAAATTCTTCAGATGAAGCAACAACTGAAGGACTTTAGGGTCAAACTCATGGAAATTATCATCAAGTATGACAACACAAGTAAAACATACTTAACAAAGAATCTTGTTCAACTTTAAAGAACCAAGAACATTGACATACTCCATCACTTCATTAGAAATCACATTCAAAATAAAAACATGTTGGTGAAGTTCATTCCAATGAATTTTCAGTTGACAAATATTTTCACAAAGCCATTAGGAGTTGAACAATTTATTTATATAAGAAGAGATTGGGTTTGGTAAATCTCAAATGAATTGTAAGTTTTTCTATCGTAATTTTAAGTTATGATAATTTAAGATTGTTACTGACTTAAACTCCATAATGTCTTTAAAGTTTTTTGTAAGTCGGGTTAAGAGTTTTCTAAAGCTAACTGGTAATTTTGAAATTTAGAGGATGAATTTTGAAAGTAACAAGTCAGTCTCAAAACTCATGTGTGTATAAAAAGATATCTAGCCTATTTTAAAAGGAAATTGAGTTCTTGAAAGTGCTAAAGGAAGAGAAACAACACTTTTGAATTTAGGTTGTCAATTTCAAAAGTTTAATGTCTTGAAAAATTTTCAATGAAGAATGACTTTTAATTTGAAAGTTAGGGAACATTTTTGAATGTCGTGGTGGAATGTCAAGTTCAATATCAAAGATGTCTTCCAAGTTTTGAAAGTACAGCCTAAAGAGAATTCTAAAGACAAAAAAACTTTTGAAAGTCATTAGACAAAGTAATGAAAGAAAATTAGAGCATTCATCATCTAAAGTCCTCTCCCAATATTTGAAAGTCTGGATGCTGAATTCAGCCAAGGTACAAATTTCAAAAGTCCTCTCCCATTTTTAAAATTTCATATATAAGATATTATTTAAATTATTTTTATATCTATCTAATTTAATCATAGTCATTGATTTTATTTCTAAATACATTTATTTTGAAACTATCACGAAGGCCTTTGATTTTTTATAATGTTCCACTCATCAGTTTCAAAACACCTTGAAAACTTTCGAAACCTAGCTACATATTCTCTCAAATCGTTCTCCTTGTACATTCCTTCATTCCTAAATCCATCTTATACACTAATTACCCTTGCCTGTGTCATCAAAACCCTTCATTCAAATCATCATCAAGTTTTAAGAATTTTGATTGTCTCTATCTCTTGAGCTCAACAATGGCCATAACCAATAATATAGAGAAGAGCTTAAAACAATAAGGAATTTCAAAAGAGGACTTTGAGAAGTTTGAAGAATTAGTCAATCAACCTAAAAGGAACACACCTTCCAAGTAAGAAATAAAGAGCAAAGACACAGTCATTGAAAAGGCCAAGAAAATTGCAAGAGAGAGGAAGAAGAAAGAAGGGAATCAAAAGTAAGTGAAATTCAAGTTCTAGCTTTCAATCCTCAACATCATGCCTCCTCTACCTCTTGGAGACTCTTCTCTCCCAAAAACTTTTGCATATTCCAATTTGGACCTTGTTGGGTCTAGTGCTCAGAGAAGTTCAAATGAAGAAAAAAAGAGTGCTTAGGTTAGTCAAAAATCAATGATTTTTTAGACAACAAGCAAAGGCTCTAATGATGTGTCTATACACACCACCTCCACTTCATCTACCGAGAAGACATTCAAATAGCCTCTTACCCAAAATAATAAACCTGTTCTTAACTTACAATCAAAAAGCACTTCAATGAGTAAGGCACCTTAAGTGCAACTTGAGAAGAAGAGAAAGCCTAATGTTGCTATAAAGGGGAAGCAAATTTTAGTGCAAGATGAGAGCACCCTTGAGTATGCAACTGGAAAGTTGGAAGAATATGTGGATCAAGCTCAATAGTTCAAAGTAGGGAAGAAGGACTTAGTTAGGTGTTGGTATGTTTCTCTACTAACACTTGTTGAGCATGGTTATGATTTGATAGAGTATCTTAAGGATTATGAAGCTTTTCTCTCCATCAACATGCTTGTATTGCTTCCTATGTAAAGGCATTTTATAGTAGGATGGAAATGTTTGAGAAAGAAGAAAATAAGAAAAAAGAATTTGAATTTTTTTTTGAAGTTTACCTTTTCTTCAAGGAAAATGAAAAAGAAAATTTTATGTTTTATAAAATATAATAAAATGAAAAAAAAATTCATAAAAAAGGAAAACTTCATAAAAGCTTATAGATCAGAGAATTTGCTTCCTTAGTCATTTAGGATATTTTTTCTATAGTATTAATGTTTCCCTTAAATGTCCTTTTCTTTTATCATCCCTACCCCAACTAATTAAATGAATTTCATTAAAAATATATATCCTCACAATAAGGATTATTAGAGGGAGTATTTTTTTTTTGTGATTTAAATGGGCCACGAGGATTAAAAATGGGGAACTAGTTTAACATATATTGAATACAAACTCTTGATCTTTGAAATGTCACTAGCGAGTGCTTGCAAAATGAGTGGTAAAGAGAAAGAGAGTGAGGGTGAGCACAGGTTCTCAATGGGTTTGGTTAAAAATTAGGAAAGGGAGGTTATAGAAGGCCTTTCCAAGCAAGATAAGGACATCATAGTGAAGAACACTTGGAAGAGAGATAAGGATGTAGATATGCAAGACCAAAGGGTAGAAGAAGAAATATTTAGAGGCCATATGGGAAAAAGGATGAGAAAGACAATACTATTGGACAATCGTAATAGTAGAATGAGAAGAATGATGCTTGGGGTGCATTGAGCCAAAGATAGGAAAAGAACTCAAGTTTCAAGGAAGTTTTATGATCACAAATCTCTTATAAGGAGAAGTTGGCTAAGACAGAGAGTAAGAGTTTTGACCAAGATTTGAAGAAGCTAATAAAGGAATGGTTGTTGGAGGGGAAGACTATGACTCTAAAACTAACGAAGGAACAACAGAACATGATGGACAGTTTGCCACAAATAAGCATGTCGAACGAGCAAGCAAAGCAACTTTATTTGCCCTAGAAAAATGCTCTTCTTTTTTATGGTGCTAGGGAAAGAAGTGATTTTGAAAGTGATGCAAGAGAAACTTGAATAGATCTTGAAGACTACTAAGTTTGAGTTCATTGACCTACCAAATAACTACTTCTCCTTTAGGGTTGATGACTAATTTTTGTACCAAAGCCTCTTGTTTGAAGGCCCCTGGATTGTAGAGGTATATTATCTAGGCTTACAAAGATAGAGCCCCAATTTTAATTCTTATAATAACATTATAAGGAAACTTGCTATATGGATGAGAATTCTCACTTTACTTATGCACTGTTACATTGTCAAGTTTATGATGGAACTAGGTAACAATGGGAAAGGCTATCAAGGTGGACATGAACACCTTAGTTCATTGCAAGAATTGAGGAACAACTCTTAAGAGAGGCTACTATGCCAAAGTCAGTGTGGAAATAGATTTAGATAAAAGATTACAATCTAGGTTTGTTATTAGGAATTGTATTTATAGGGTTGAATATAAAGGCTTAGATGTTATATGCTTTAATTATGGTAAATATGGTCATTGTAAGGAGGAATGCCCCCTCTTATCTGAATCATCATTGAAACAGAAGCAATCTAAACCTATGGAAACTTTATTGACAATAAAAGAAAAAAATAAATACATGGTCACTGTTGGTAAGTGATCCCATGATTTTGATTGATGAAGATTTGGGTGGTTGGATCCAAGCTAAGCATACTTTTCTTCAAAAACTATTTTAGGAAGACGTGAGAGGCAAGCAATAGGGAAAACAATACATGAACACTAAGTCAAATCCACAAGGTCAACCATTAGAGTCTAATTCAAGGCTCGACCTTTTGTCAGAAGAGAAAGTAGAAGTTGACACGATAAAGGAAAAAGTTAGTAATAGTATAAAAAAGAAGAATTTACATAAGAAAAAAATGGCAACTTTGAAAGGAGGAGGAAAGAGGAAAGAGGAAAGGGTGCCTAATCAGAATAGGGTGTTCCATACATGTCACTATAGAAGATCATTACAAAAGGAAATCCTATGAAAAAGAGAAAAATGAAAGTTATGAGGAAGGAAGGGGATGGCTATGCACATGTGTCAGAAGGTATGTAAAGTAAAGTAGTGATGAAAGGTTTGAGGAAGAAGGAGGCTACTATAGTGGGCCAAGAAGGAGATTGTAAGGTGGAATCCTAAAATATTACTCATGATTCAAGCCTAAGCATGTTTGAATCGAGAATAAAAGAAGTAATGAATAGAGGAATTAAAACAAAAAAAAAATCTAGGCCCAAGGTGACTTCACCACTTTTAAAAAGGAAAATTTCAACAAGGGCCCATAATATGGTAATTAGGTCAATTAAAAGGATGGTTTCATTTGAACAGGGTTGAATAGAATTAAAACAAGATGTGGGTGAAGTAGAAATAACTACAATCTTAGATCAAGAAGTCATATCAAAACTTCTACATCCAATCCCAACTCCAACCCATTCCTAGTAACTACACAAGGATTTGTTTCCCCAAGACCTCTAAGAACTTCAAATAAGGAAACCAAGAAGGGTATGCATTGGAGACTTTGGATCAATGGTGTGAAACACAAGATGATATAAGAAAGGAATTTGGATTGGATGAAGGGGGTGAGGTGCTTCACCCCTTTAGTTATTTGGATATTACTCTTTTGCCTCCCCTTGAATTAGTTATGAATTTAATAACTTGGAATTATAAAGATGCAGTGTTAAAAGTTTTTGCTAAAATATTGAAGGATTTACTTAGAGGAAAGAACATTAATCATGTCTTCCTTTTTGAAACTCATATTGCTAGGGCAAAAGCTGATCACGTGTGCTGGAAGTTGGGATTCAATAATTAGATTTGATTAGAAGCCACAAGATATTCAAGAGGGATATGGTTCTTGGGGAATGATGAGTATTTTTTAGTAAATTATAGCTTCTCATCTACTGATCAATTTATTCGTCTAATTATCTCTAATCTTAAATTAGGAAAAAAATTTCAGTTACAGGGGTATATGTAAAAGCTAATGCTTTAGCTCATAAATCCATATAGGAGGATCTAGTACTTATCAGCCAAAGAGTTGTGGGTGCTTGGATAATGTTAGGTGATTTTAATTCTTAATTGACGTCTAGTGATAAACATGGTGGATCTGGACCTCATTTTCCTTTTATGTTCAGTTTCAATGAATATATGCAGAAGGCATGTTTACATTTTGTCAAATTTATTAGTGAGAGCTTTATGTAGGAAAAAAACCTCCTTAAAGAAAGAATAGACTATCCAACATCTTTTCTTGTACTCTTGTTCATCACTTACAAAAATTTAGTTCGGATAATAGGCCTTTAATGTTATGTACTGATTGGCCAAGCTCTCAATCTAGAGGAGCTAATCTATTTCACTGTTAGGTTGCATGGTTACTTGAGGAAGGTTTTAATGATGTTGTGAAAAGTGCATGGTCATCTAGGATTTGGAATGAAAAAGTCTAGTCCTTCACAAATAAAGCCTCTGAATGGAATAAGCATAAAGTGGGAAGTGTTCCTTATAGAAAGAAAATAATTATGAACAACTTAAAGGGGGTGGATAGAGCTAAAGGTGGTTAAGGTAGTTTGTTTTTAATGCAAATGGAACAGGATTTATGAAAGAACTACAATAAGCTTCTGACATAGGAGCTCCTATAGTACTAAAAATCCAGATGTAATTGGCTTAGATAGGGGGATAAGAACACAATTTTTTTTCATACTTTCACTTTAGCCTGTAGACAAAGAAATAGCATCAAGGGTCTTAAGAATGACCAAAGGGACTGGATTTTTGACCAAGAAGAGTTAAAGGACTTAGTGGTAAATTATTACAAAGCACTTTTCACTGGTTGCCTAGAATCCTGTTAGAAGCTATGTACCAAAACCTCTTTCACCAACTTAGTGATGCTAAGAAGGATGAATTACATAGTGAGGTTAGCTATGAAGCAATCAATATAGCTGCCTTTGATTTATAAGCTTTCAAGGCACAAAGGTCCAAATGGTATACAAGCTTTCTTTTACCAAGATTTTTGGCACATCATTAGTAAGGATGTTTGTTCTCTAGTGAATATTATTTTTATTAATCCTTCTTGTGTTGAGGACCTTAATTCCACCCATATTGTACTTATTTCAGAGATTGAGTCCCTTGAAATGATGAAGGATGTCCGATCAATATCTTTTTGTAATGTTAGTTATAAAATTATTTCTAAAGTCTTGAGCAATAGACTAAAGAATAGCATGGATAAACTGGTTGGAAGACATCAACATAGCTGTATTGCTGGAAGACAGATTAGTGATAATATTATCCTTACTCAAGAAGTAATCCATACTATAAAGCTAACAAGGAAGAGGAAAGGAATGATGGCAATGAATGTAGACCTTGAGAAAACTTATGATTGAAGGGAGTGGGATTTCATTAGTGGTACCCTGAAAGCATATTGGGATTTCCTCAAACCTCAAAAATGTCTTCATGGCTTGTGTACAAAGCTCTTCTCTTCAAGTGCTATGGAATAGGAACCCATCTATTAGCTTTAAACTGACAAGAGAAATTGGCAAGGGGATCCTATCTTTCCTTATCTGCTCACCTTGTGTATGGAAAGATTAAGTCATACTATTAAGGATATGGTGGAAGATCAAGAGTGGTGTCCTATTTAACTTGTGAGAGGGGACTTTACTCTCTTATTTATTCTTTATGGATGATTTAATTCTATTTAGAGAAGCTACTTCTGCATAAGTAGAAATCATTTTAGCTTACCTTGATCATTTTTGTGAAGCTTCGAGTCAAAAAGTGAACAAATCCAAACCCAAGGTTTGCTTCTCTAAGACTATTCATTTCTTGAGGGCTGATGAGCTTAGTAGTAAAATAAGTGTGAGGCAAACTAGAGATTTTGGGAAATATTTAAGGATCCCTCTCATTCATAAGAGAGCTTCTCACCATCTGTTTACCCTTTTGTTGGAAAATTCCTAAAGTAAGTTGTCTAGCTAGAGAGGTCAATTTTTGAAGTTAGCTAGAAGAACTACTTTGATCAAATAGTGTTATCAGCTTTACTAGCTTATCATATGAAAACTATGATCCTTCATAAAGTCAAAGCTTTCTTTGGGGAAGAGAAAATGACAATAGGAACATTCACCTTGTTTCTTGGGATAATATTACAAAAGATAAGAAGGATGGTAGGTTGGGGATCAAAGTTTTGAGAAGATAGAATGAGGCTTTTGTTATGAAATTGTGTTGGAATTGAATTTGTAATGAAGAAGCTGCATGGATGAAAGTCTTGAGGAGCAAGTATAATTATGGTAGCTATAGTATGCATCAAGTAAAGAAGAAAAAGAATTTATCATTCACTTGGAGAGGGATTTATGAAGTTTGGGATCATTTCAAAGAAGGCATGGGAAAGAAAGTGGGGAATGGAAATACTACTAGTTTCTGGTTTGAGAATTAGTCTATGTTGAATGTTCCACTTATTGAGCTTATGGTGAGAAGGGAAAGACTTATGGAAAAAAAAAAAAGAAGGTGTCTAATTATGTTGATGTAGACAGGTAGTAAGATCAACAAAAACTACATAGGTGGTTTAAGCCAAATTCAATTAATTACCTAACTCATGCTCCCTGAACTTGTGAGGAGAGAGAAGATGATATACACTTTTGGAAACCTTCCACCGATAGACGTTTTACTATTAAATATGCCTATTCTTTTCTAGATGCATGTGCTCAAAGAAATGCAGACAATATATGATAATAATTTGGAGACTACCTATAGTGAAAAAAGTAAAATCTTTCATGTGGCTACTTGTGCATGGGAGAGTTCATACTTATGAACTGAGAGTTAAAAGAGGGTTGACAGTCAACAGTAGTTGACCTTTTGATTGTAAGAATCTAAAAGACTCTATGCATTGACTATGGGACCATAAAAATGTCCTAGATAGATGTAAGCAAGTGGTTCGTGAAGACTGCTGGAATGAGCATACTATGTATATAGGGGTTAAGTAGATCAAATGGAATTTAAAACATGAGATAGGTAAGTAGTCCATAAAGAAGGTTAACTAGGTCACTTTATTCAGTTATATATGTTGGGATATATAGGTAGATAGATGTAAGCGTGTCTTTGAGGAGGAGGTACCATAGGAACATTATTTTGCAATTTCCACACTCTTCAAAGCGTGCTTTGATTTAGACTTCATTAGAATGGCACCCTTTCTCTCTTATACCACCAACCTCTTAAGGGGGGCCTTTAAGGGAATAAATGATGCGTTTAAAATTGAAATGTATGGTTCTGTTTTGGATAATGGTAGTAGTGGATGTGGTGGAGTTTTTTGGGATGCATAAGGTAACTAGATCTTTGGCTTTAGTGTGAAGTTGATAAATGTCCCTCCTACAATTGATGAGCTAATAGCTATTATTTTTGTGATTGTATTGAAGTTGTGTCGTTTGTTACTTAAGGTTGTGAGGAGTTATATCCATTTAAGGATATTGTGGATGATGCTTGATTTTTGTAGCATAAGGTATGGAGTTTGACTATCTAGTACTTTAGTAGGGACTCCAATCCCTATGCCAGCTCTTTCGCTAAAACGTTTCATAGTTTAAGAGTTAATTTTTATACCTTTGATCACCCCTACCTCTTGGACAAGAGGAGGTGGGTGATGAAAGTGATCATTTAATTAGGTGCTAGTTACATTTAATTAGGTGCTAGTTACTGTTGTAATCTCTTGAGTTGTGAATGCATTTTAAGTCCTAAAAGAAAAAAAGTGGGCTACTAGGCAAGGCCCAATTACATAAATATTTCAATGATGTGGAGAACCAAATTTTGAATGGAAGTTATTATATTTAGTATTTGATAGTATCTCAAATAGAATCACTTTCAATAAAAAACACTTATGTAATTACTTTTAATAAAAGAACACTTATGCAATATAGTAAGAAGTATTTACTTTTTTGGGTGTCTTTTTCACCATATGTGAATTAAAAAAATAAAAGAAAATAAGGAATCTATAGTTTGCGTGTGATCTTAAGCATTTGAATCAAATTTCAGGATTTATATTTTTAAATAAAAATATGAAAATATAAAACAAGTCAATAAAATTTAGTCCATTTAAAAATATGATTAATTAAATGGTCCAAATTATTAATTATAAGCACCAATCTCGCTCATTTTGAGAGAGGGAGATGTGTGGAGGATCAAGTGTTTCTATGATGCAACTCTAATTATTTCAAGTCTTTTCCTGATCACACAATGGTTCGCAATAATTAATGTGGCAGTAATCCTTTTTTAAAACTAAGGTGAATTTGACGTCAGCTATGAAGTTACATGACAGTAAAATATCACTTGTGGTAATTTGATGTTTTCTTTTCTTAAGAAAAAATAAATGATAAATTTACTTTTAAAATATAAGTTCAAGAATATCTGATATCTTAAATTTATTTTGTATGCAATATTCTCTTTTAATTTTAAAAAATAGTATAATATTTTTCTTATCATTAACAACTATTAATTTTGACTGTTAGTTAACTAAAAAATTATAAAAAAGGACCTCAAAAATTATAGAAAAAAAATCAGCAAAATTTTTCTTTCCTTAACCCTTTTCTGTAACTTTTTAGGTCCTTTTATGTAATTATTTTGATTCTTTTTTATAATTTTTAAGATTATTTTTATAATATTTTAGTCAACTAACTAACACAGTCAAAATTAATTTTTGTTACTGATAATAATGATATTGTATCATTTTTAAAAGTTAAAAGAAAATATTATATTAAAAATAAGTTTAGGGTCTTAAGCATGAAATTATTATTTAAAAGGAAAGGGGGGAGGGAGAAGCTGGACTTTCACGGAAGGGAACCAATCAAACAATTAAATATTAAATATTATTATTAATAACCACTAGTACCGACTGGAAATAAAGGTGGGAAACAATTGAACCAAAAAGAAAAATAAAACCTCAAACACTATGAAATAAAACCCTCGAAACACAAGAAAGGAAATTAAAGAAGGACCGCCAAACCTGGTTATTGAAAAGCTCGATCATTAATTAATTAAGCCTAAACCCTTACATCTAATAATAAATCTTCTAAATATAAAGATAGTTCCTCTTAATTATACTACTAGCTAGCTAGAAATTAAATCATAATAATCAATCAAAGAGAAATGGCTACATTTCCTACAACCTTGAAAGTGTCATCATTGTCGTCATTTATATCATCATCATCATCTCCATGATCTGTGCATTCTTCATGAGCTGAGCCTCTCCTTCTGGGTTTGATGATGATGATGATGATTGAGTGCATTTGATCGATGATGAGTCAGATAACACATCGTTGTTATTGTTGGCCTCAGAGGATTTTAATAATACGAACATGAAAATCAAGACTCCAATAAGGCCAAACACAACCATTCTTCTGGATATCACGACCATGATGGCTAGCTAATTTCTTAGCTTTAATTTCCCTTTAAGGATCGTCTTTACGAAGAGCAGGTTTTAGAGTATTGAAGATGACAAAGAAGGATATATATATATAAGTAGTCATTTAAGGCAAGCGTTGTTCTGAATTAACGATATTTATAAGGAGAATACTTGGCTGTGCTTATTGTTTGTGTTGGAACTGGTCTCATGGTAGGAGCACTATAAAAAGAAATTAGGTTTGCTATTGAGACGAGAGAAATATGGGAATTCCAAAAGAATCTTTGAAGGGAAATTAAATAAAGTTAATTATTATTATAAATTCAATAATGCTAATATAAATACGCGAATTCTTATTTTAATCAATCATACAATTATTTAGTATTCCTCCCATACCAAATTATAAAGATAATTTTGAAAATATTTTGTTGCCCAAAAATATAAGCAATTTCATAAAAATAAGGTTTCATTAATGATTTTTTTTAATATTACTCTTTAAGTGGAGAGAGAATTGAAATGATTATAGTGTAATGTAATAATTAAGTGTGTAAATTTAAATAATGGGTATTTTTAAAATTTTATATTTTTATTTTGAAAGGTAAATTTGTAAAGTGTCATTATTAAACTATATTAGTATACATAATTTTATCTTAAATTATCTTATGGAGGAGTCGTACGATACAAACTAATTATGTATCATGGCATTGAGGGACTTGTAGAATGAGAGTTAATGACAAATTATGAAACTGAAAATTCCAAAATTATTATGAATATTGACACAAATTAACCTTTCAAAAATATTACTCTTCTTTTTCTTTTAATAAGTATCACGTCTATTTGGACCATATAAGCTTTGGACCTTAGAATTGAGGTCAACTTTTTCCCTTGTATTTTCACCGAGGAACCATTCTTAAAATTTTGATTAATTTTAGAGAAAATTCCTACTATTATTAAAAGAAGATTAAGGATCATTTAAAAAAATTATTCACATACAAGAATCGATTGGATTATTGTTAAAATTTGAATGTGATTTATTTTTTTTAAAATGAGACTTGTTATTAATTTTTATATGTGAATAATTTATTTAAGTGATCATTGCATGTAATTCTCCCATTATTTAAAACATCCATGCTATTCTTAGAATTTTCACCTAAATCTTGGGCCCAACAAGATGTAAAATTTGGACATCGAGTCATTCAAATATTTGAGTCAGGCCCAACTTAAAAAGCTTTATATAAAATATGAAAATAATTACATTCATCAACAAGAAAAATATAATTATCATCATTCAAATTCTCTTATAAAACTAATGTTAGGATCAAAAGTAATGTTTTTGAAAATTATATATATAATATATCCATTATGTTTTTATATAAAGTTAAACAAATCAATCTAAAATTTTGAAACAAATTTAAAAAATTGAAATAATAAAAATGAGCATGCACAAAAATTATATTACAAGAAAAATAGTACTATGAATCAATTATATTTTTAAAAAAAATTAAAAAAAATTCAGAAAACATTCAAGTTATAGCAAGATTACCAAACCAACCGTGTATCATATTTAAATGTTGTTGACTTGGATTTATTGCCGGCTATTAGTTCTAATTTGTACATTTGATTGAGCCTCATTCATAATAGAAATTAGAAATGGGTGAACTCAACTCATATGGATGTAGGCCCTAAAATTTGGTTTTCAAAATTTTATCCAAAATTTAAGATCCAACTCTTATTCAAAGGATTCAGGATTGAGCCCGTAGTTATATTTTTAAAAAATAAAATAAAATAAAATTCAACATTATAAATTTATAATTTAATTAAAATATTATAAAATTCAACATAAAATAAATCAAGGTCTCAAATAATTTTTAAAAAATAAATAAAAGATTTAAAAGTTTAAATTTAAGATGAAGACAAAAATCTTCATCAATCCAAATTAAAATCCTCCTCCTCCTCATCTATAAATAAAATAATGTAAAAAAAAAAATCACATTCCAAGCTTGTAGGACAAGAAACCAAGAAGAACAACAATCAGACTACCAAGACCAAAAATAAAATTACATGAATGCAAGATTTAAGGACAACTAGAGAATCAATCGAGACTAAGTTACCAAAAGCAAATTGGGATGGTGGAGGCAAACTTGAAGGCTAAAGCTGAGAGGAGTCGAGATTCGAGAATCAAAGGCGACCCTACCAAGATCGACAGGCCAGATCTCCGTGATGCTGCTAAGATCAAGAGGCTAAGAATCAAAGGCGACATTGCCAAGATCAAAATATTAGATCGAGAGGAGGGAGGAGAGTACTATGATGGCAAGGCATAATGCTAATTCGAGAGGAGCGACCACCGGCGAAGTCGAGATTGATTCAATAAGAGGGAGGAGACCATCGCATAACGCTGGCAAGAGTGAGAGAACAAAGTCAAGAAGCCTAGATGAAGAGAGTCAGATGAATGAAAGAGGGAGGAGAGTCAGGCAATTAAGTGAGAGAAGTCTCAAGTTTTAGTTCAAAGCAGAGTTGGATGGAATCGGTTTCAGTGCTCATCTCATGCGCTCAGCACCAAAACACTGCCGTTTGGCAGTGTTTTTTTTTTTCTTTTTTAAACCACAAATTTATTATAATATAATAAATAAATATTATAAAATTATTATTTTAATATTTAATAAACAAATAAATATTAAGATGTCAAAATTAAATATGAACAGATTAACTCATTAAAATTTAACTTGAATAGTTTATATATAAATTTCGATCTAAATAGTTTAAAACTGTATTGAAAAAATTAAAATTATAAATATAAATATTTTTTTATTTTATTGATTTTGCATAGTTGTTTATCTATGAGAGATGATATCATTTAAGGCATAATCAGGTATTAAATATAGGTACTTTTCTTAATAGAAATTCAAACATTGATTTATTACATGTAAGAAACTGGCTCATTTTGCCAGACTCGACTCTTATTTTAAATTGTTCAGATCATTTTTTATTTTTTTAGTACAGTTCTCAATGTTCAAACCAAAATTTTTATTTAAACTATTTAGGTTCAATTTTAACATTTTAATATTTATTAGTTTATTAAATATTAAAATAATAATTTTATAATAATTATTTATTATTATAATAAATTTGTGGTTTAAAAAAAAAAAAGAAAAAAAAACTGCCAAACAGCAGTGTTTTGGTGCTGAGCACCACGGTGCTCATCCTAAGATGAGCACCAAAATCGAGTCCAGAGTCGGATGGTGCATTTTGAGAGATTGTTTAGGTGGGAAAAAAAATGTAAAATGAGCTTTGACAGGTTGTCCATTTTTCAAGGCTTATAAAAGACTGGTCTTCAAAACCGGTTACCCTAAAAAAATATTAATTTTCAAGCCAAACTCTTGTGAAAATTAACTTAAATGGGCAACTTATTAAACCTAGCCCTTATTCTTGACTTTATTTATGCTTGTAACATCTTAACTTTCATTGGGTTAAATGATAAATTAACCTCTAAATTACAGATCTTGAAATATCTAAAATCTTAAACTTATTTTTTATTTTTAACTTTTAAAAATAATGTAATGCAGTCTGACCTTTACTATTAACAAAAGCTAATTTTAATTATTGATTGATCAAAAAATGACATAATTGAACATAAAAAAATTATAAAAAATGACCAAAAAAATTTAAAGGTAATTTAGATATTTAACCCAAAGTTTAAATAAACATAATAAAATTTCACAAAAGAAATTCTTTTCAAAACAGAAGTAATTTTTTCATTTAAAAAAGTTAAACAAATATTCCCATAGACTTCATAATATACATAGATATATTGGTATTAATTTACTTAACCATGTTGTTATGTACAAAGTATCCGTAATGCTATCGCAATTGTTGTAACAGAGTGCATACGAGAGCACAAAGAGCATACTAGGATCTACTTAACTTCACAACTTCGGTGAAAGAGGACTTCACCAGATTTCATGTATGAAGAGAAAATATTGAGGAAGAACTGGGAGCTCTTCACCAGCAAACTATATTCTTAAAAAAAGAAAAACTCAGTATCTAAATCTAGACTCTGCCTACAGGGGATAGTGGTGGGATAGGGGTATACTTTATAGGTTCTTTCTCTAGGAGTCCATCATTGTTCCTTGTAGAGGCTTCATGCATCTTATTCATTGCTAGGGCAATTTCTTTCTGGCAAGTTAGAACAGAAACTGAAATGAAGAATGCCTGCAAATGAGTGATCGATGAACTGAAGTCCACCTTGGAGAATCCATCTTTCAATGGCATCAAAGTGAAAAGGGGTTTGTTTTGTTCTGCTCCTTCCTGGAAGTTAGACAAAGTTGACAAGTCAATGGGTTATAATATTTAGGATTAAAGGATATTTTTGCCCCTCAGCTATTTGCTAAAGAGCATATGATATCTTAAACTTTCATATCGTACACCCATCAACTTTTGACGACAGGATATCTGGTGCAACATTTTCAAATATTGAAAGAAAAAACTGCAATACATGTAAGTTCAGAATATCAAACACTCATGGGCAAATAATTGAGGGCAAAAATACACTTTAATCCTAATATTTATTGTTGTGCACAATCACAACCCTTGGCACAGAAAGATTAGAGCCATACCTCAACAAAAAGTTGGAAATGCTCTGGGTGAGATTTTGAACTTCTTGTGATAATTGATCTCTCCTTGTGGTTGGAAAGGACAAGCAGTTTGCAACCAATGTCCCAACCCCCACAATCACACAATCCTCCTGTTTTCCATCGATAGATCAATGGAGAGGGTTCTCCTTTGTTTGGTGAACCATGTATACCACCTGGCAATATGACTGTAGTTCTACTGGAGACATCATTTTCTCCTGAGCTGCGTAAGCATCCATCTTCTGCCAAGCACTTTTGGCACTCATTCTTCAGAAAATTATTGTCATTTTCTGCTCCTTGGCTGAAATTTCCACAAGGGATCTCAACAACAACTGCTGCAAGCTCCTGACTCGGTATGAACTTAGGTGTTATTTGATCTTTCTGGCCGATTTCATCACTCAATAGAACAAATTCTTTGACAAAACAGTGCGTCTTAGAGCTCTTATTGCCAGGTTTAGTGAATTTATTGCTGAAAGACTTCATCTGACCAACAACATTGGAGACATAATGACGATTTTTATCTTTGCTTCCGTGATTCATCCATCCACCAGTCTTCTTAATTTCATCAACAAGATAGAATGTAAAACAACAACCTGAATCATCCTTCTCCGGTAAATCTGATTTTTTTAGGGTAGCAGCAAGAATCTTTCTTTCATTGTTGAGCACAAATTTGAATATGGGGATTCCATTTTTCATTGTAAGATGCAAAAGGGCTTGAATTGAGTAGCCCTCGCTCTTTTCAACATGAGATAATGATTCCTTGACACTGTTTGTCTTGAAGTTAATTCGATCCAAGGTTCCTTTAATTATTGGACTGCTTTCAGACGAATGCTGCATCTCTGTTGCCTTATGCTTCAATATAGGGTCTAATAACCTTCGCAGGGAGCCGGACCTGGTTCTGCTATGACTACGCGCCTTCTCCTTCCTTGAATTATCCAAACAATCCGAAGATTCAGAAGTCACCGGACCAGACTTTACGCTGACATATGTGGAGCTAAACTGTGGTAGAGAGGACCCCTCTTTGAAACTAAAACTTCTTCCAATCCGTCCTAAGCTGAAGCTAAACCGACGATTGGGTGATGGATTCCTTCCTCTCTGAGCTGTCTGCTCAGCGATTTCTTGATCCCCTGATTTATTTGAGTTATTAAAAACAGAATGATTTATGAGCTTATCATCTAATGCATTCTTTTCACCTTGTCCACCTTCAGATTTCAAGTTAAACGTCTTCTTGGACCCAATTGTAGAATGACTACTATTCTGATCAACATTACTTCTGTGTTGCACGAGATTTGTTATTGGCGCTCGCTCAACCACCGAGGGCAATGGACATGAGTGTGGAATTTCAGAATTCACATATTCAGAGTAAACATCATCAATAAGGGAAACATTTGGCGGTCTACCTTGACTTGATTCTCTGAAGTTCTCATCAAAGGACATTCTTGGTTGGTGAACAGGATAACATGATTGGAGAATTTCTTGTGGGTGAGGAAGCCCAATATTACTTGGCTTGTTACAGCATGGTGTGTGACCCATATTGATGTCTGACTCTGAAGACTGCTCTACCACTTTCTTTACTTCACTATTGCAAGCACTCATTTTTTTCTTAGGATGGAATGAGAGCCCTTCACCTTTTGGTTTTAATGATGCAAGTCCCAAGCTAGGAGCAGACTCACGAATTTTGTCATTATTCTTGAGGCCATATTCTTGCAATCGCTCCAAGTTCTTGTCAGCTCCAAGATTCATGTTTCTATTGGGAATTTGAGAGGTCCCTTGGTGTCGCAAGTTCAATTGAACGTTTCCCGTTTGTGAACTTATTTTATCCGAGCGTTTCCCCTTCTTTTCAAACGATATCTCTAAGTGACTTGTGCTGAAGGACTCAAATGTTGAGGGTGTGACTCTTTGCCCATCTCTAATGCTCTCAACTTCAGCTTTAGAGCAGTGAGATTGTTTGACATACTGAAATGATTGTTTGGAATTTTCCGGAAAGACTTCATTATAAGATGCCTTAATACCCAGAGATAGGAAACCCCGTTGATTAGCAAGTTTGCCATTACGACCAGCACTTACAGATGATTTAGGAGCCATTCTTGAGGGCGATTCTCTGACACTGAATGATGTGAAATTGGTACCAAATGCCGGGATATTCATATTTTTGTGCTTCCATTTTTCAAGCCGCGTCCAATCTAGAACTCCAACATTTAAAGCCTTTCCTTGAACGTTTTCTCCTCCATCATTGCGCCGGAGATAACCTGGTAAATTTGTCATGTGCTTGACTAGCTCATCCTTCCTCCCTGCATTTCTCTTCACACTCTCATGGTCGTGACTCTTCCTATCTGCAACCTGCTGTGCTTTGTAATTGAGATCACTAGATATGGTAGAACCAACACCATTCTTGGATTTCAACTTATCCTCCCTAGTTGTCTTTGAGCTGCTTTGTTGCTTTGAACTGATCTTTTTCAACTCTAAAATGAATCCCATTTCCTCAATGGCATGGCACTAACTCAGGCTTTTCAGTTCGGAACTTCATTCAAAAGTTGCTCCTTAGGAGTTTGTATCATGCTCCAGTCATAATCTGTCTGCAAAATTCAAGATTTCAAAAATCGAAAACATGGTGGGACTTGTATAGTTCAATAAATGAGAATCAGGCTCGACCAAAAAATAATAATAATAATAATAAGGATTTTAATAGCATTTATACACAATTTAAAGCAAAAATTCGACTGCCCTGATGAAATGAATTTCAGAATGCAACGATGGTATAAGTGGAATAAGCAAAAAAATGCCACACCTGAATTTAAATGCATGTTTCCAGTTATTATCAGAAGCATAAATAGTTTCGAGTGCTTAATATGGAGACAATAGTCTATAGCCATTATCAATTTAGCAATCTTATGTAGACATTATCAATATTTGAGGACCCAAAAGAGGAAACTGCATTCTTATGTCTCTAAACGTATTCTTATGTCTCTAAACGTAGTTTTAATCGTTAACGTAAGCATAGCAACCTGATTCTGACATTTTCTTGGAAAAGCTCATAGAGAAAGCCGTGTGAAAAGATTATTATTGACGAAAAGGAAATAAGAAAATCTGTACTGCTAATAAAGAATGTATGAATGAACGAACGAAGTGATAAATCCCTCCTTGACTGCTCCTTACTCCTGATGAAGAGTGAAGAGAATATTTAATTGAATTAGTTTTAACCGATGCAACAACTTGACGATGATATGCTAGACAAGATATATAAGCTAAACAAAAACTGATCGAAAATTGAAATAAAACCAAATCTAGCATCATGTAATTATAAAGACCAAGCTCTGCTATGTTGATGATAAGGCTGAAATAAAATTAAAAAAAATAAGTTTAATATAATATAATATGCTACACCAGATAAAATAAGAGCAATTAATTCAGATGAAGCCTTCACTTCCTCCTTCCTCCATTTTCACCGAAAGAACAGATGAAAATTAAAAGGCAACAAAAAAATTCACAGAAACAGATAGTGATCGAGAATGTACCATTCGACACTATCTCCAGTCTCTTTGGAACCAAGAACAGAGGTCGGCGGTCAGACACCAGTGGTCGATCCAGAGAAAGATCTGAGGTGAAAAGAAAATATAAGTTAAAAAAACGAAAAATGAATGTAGATTACAAGCGAAGCAAGGAACATTGTTTGGGAAAATCAATGAAAATGTCGTTGATGTAATCAATAATTTCCTTGCACTTCATACATTTATGTCTCTTGTTCTTTCCTTTCCACGAAAAAGAAGAAAATCATGGCCTGAGCGAGAGCGGGGTTAAGTAAAGTGAGAAAGAGAGTGAATGAAAGAGAGTGAAAACGAATCTTCAAACGGTGAAAAGAAGGGAGGGGGATTGGTGGAGGGGAATCTGTGGGTCCCACAGTGAAGACTTCTTTCATTGTCACGGATCCCGGGGCCTAGAGCCTCCTCCAAATGCCATCCTATTGCCAGATTTGGTTTCTCTTTGTCTCTTCTATTCGTTTTCTCCTCACTTTTTACCGGGTTCTTGGATTCATTTTTAAATAATTTAGATTTAATATTTTATAAAATAAATTTTTAATTATAATCCTATATTTTGAATTGTAGTTTAAATGAAACTAGTTATATTTTAAACTTATTTTTATAAATGAATTATTTACATATTTTTTTATTACTCATAAGTATTCTTTTAATAAAAATAATTATATTCGAAACATAATCGAATGTTAAATGTGAGTACCTGGATCAGTGATAATTCAAACAATAATATACAACATTATGAGATATTAATCTTTTTTACTAGACCCAGCTTTCATTGCTTACTATCCAGAGATAGCCTGAATAATATGGATTTAATATTAAATTTTTTTAATTTTTATAAATTTTTAATTTTAGTTAATACAATAATAAAAATAAAAATAATTTTCTAAGATGCACTTTCTCAAAAAAAAATCACAAGTTTCTCCCTCCATTAAAAAATATAAAATATTTTTAACTGAATCTCACCCCAATAAAGTAATTATCTACTTTTAAACTAATCATATCTTTTTATATTTACCTTTATTAAATACCCTATAATAAATATAAAGTCATATATTAATAGGGATACTTTTGAAATAAAGTAATAATTACATCTCGAAAGCTTAAAAATGTCTTATATTTTTTAATATCTAATTTCTCAAAAAATGTCTTATATTATTAAACGGAAAAGGTAAAAAATTTAAATTTTAACCTTCTAGAATAAATTCGGATAATTAATTTATAAAAAAATAATTAAATTTAAATTATTTAAATTAAAATTAGACTGTTTGAATCAATTATCAAGCAGATTTATTAAAAAATTATAAATTTTATTTGATAAATAGAAAATTAAAATTAAAATTAAAATTAAAAATGTTAAATTTACGAGATTCAAATCTTTATTCTTTACCTGCTCTTTGTGTAGGGCCGAGAGGCAGCACCTCGGCGAAGAGAAGCTGGATCCCGTATTAAAAGTTAAAACACTGATTGGAACTTGAAAGTCTTCAGAGACTAAAGAAATTGTTTCTTTCAACATGTGATTGGATTATTGGATTATCTTTTCCTTTGTAAAATACAATCTTAGTTACTGTTTGTTCTCCAGTGAAAACAATACTAACATTTTTTTAAATAAATACATCAATAATAATAATGCACAGGGGCATAATCTAGTTATCCATAGGGCTATAAAAAGAATTGGATATGACCAAATTTTAATCTAACTCAAAATCTGATCATTTTCACAAAAAAAAAATTAGATTAGATATTTCACAATCTGACTTGATTTAGTTATAATTCAAAAATTAATAAGATTGAATTTGATCTATTGAATTAAGAGAAGTAATAATTTATTTCATTTTGATAAACTTAATTAAAATAATAAAAATATTTATGATTATAAAAAATCCATAATAATCTCTAATAACAATAAAAAAATATTTTAAGTACAATTTACATGATTCAAATTCATAATTGCAACAACAACATTTAACAAACTTCACTAACATGTCCAAAATGCATTACAACAACAATTTAATAACAAACTAAATTAAAATTATATTAAATAGAAGAGTTAGATGTGAATGAAGGGAATGCTACATTCAAACTTAAACTATTTAGATATATTAAAAATAATTAAAATTATATTAAAATAATTTCATAAAATCAGATCTGATTGAATCAAGTGGTCTAAGAGATTGATTTCCTATCCAGTCTAACTTAAGAAGTTATTTAGTGTTATTAGTCTCATTAGTCTTTTGAACTAATTTTTTTATTGGACTGGACCGGACTTGTTCAGTTTGGATTGGATTAGACAAAACAATTAGACTTTTGCACAATTCTAATTATTAATATATCATGCTCTCAAGCAAGATTTTTTTATCACATAAAATATTAACCTATACAACTGCTCCTCTAATCTTATTTGTAAAATAAAAAGGCCTAACATTTATTTTGATTCTATTTATACTACATTACAATTATTATTATGTTTCTTTTTATTCTTTTACCTCTATTAAATATGAAAAAAATTATTAAATAGTAAGGTATTTTATTTTTTAAATAAATATATTTAATAGGAATAAAATTAAAAATATATCAAATTTTTATATAGAATTAATGAGATTTATAAATTTTTATGCTGAAAATATTTTATAAAAAAATAGAAAGAGCACATCTAGGGATCCAACTTGCAAGCTGCCACATGTAGAAGTAACAATAAAACGAAGAAGCGAACTCCTCTGGCAAGATTAATTGATCAATGTGAAGAGTGTGTAGCTGATGAGTCGGGGACACACTTTAATCAATAAAGAAAAGAAGAAGAAGAAGAAGCAGAAACAAGAGGCTAAGCCTAAAACTAGGGGACGTACACTGGAGAACAAGGTATGGGCCCACGTTAATAATTATTACGGCACAATTATTTTGGCCTGTCTTGTGAAGAATCTTTCAATGCCTATGCACTATGCAATGGGCCCCTCTCTTTCTCTCTCTCCCTCTCTGAGTTTTGTTGGAAAAATTGCACCTTCATTCCAAAAACAAATAATATTTTCAATTTTTTAAATAAGATGTATTTATAATTTTACAAAAATATATATAATTAAGTGACATGCATTTATAATTTACAAAAAAAAATTATAATAATATGTTATTAATATTCATTATTTAATTATAAATAATATATGATAAGTTATAAATGTATATAATTTAAAATTTAAAAACATTTTATAAATTTTATAAAATTTTTTAGTACTAAATTTTTTTTTAAAAGACCTTGGTGTAAACTAAATTTTTTTTATAAGACCTTGGTGTAATATTTTATTTTTTATTTTAATATTAAAAATTAAGTCAATTAATATATTAATTCATTAAATAAAATAGCTTGAGAAGAGTATTTATTTTAATTCTATTTATATGATATTTTATAATTTTTATATCTATTTTTATTCTTTTATTACTATTAAATACTTGAAAATTATTAAATATTAAAGCATTTTATTTGTAAAGCAGATATATTTAATATGATTAAAATTAAAAAATTCTTAAATTTTTAGATAGAGATAATAAAATTTAAGTTTTTTAATTTTAATAAAATATTCATAAAATAATTTATAATTAAGGTTAAAGAATATTTTGTTCAAGCTATGACCATGCTCATTTTTTTTGCTTCCTAGTTTCTTTTTCCATAAAATTTAGTGGGATTTAGGCTTAAGTTGGAGATATTTATTTTTAATAAATTATATTATTGACAATATCATTATTTATTTCAATGTAAATATGATAATAAAACAACAGTTACATGATAAGATTGTAGAAAAATATTTTTATAATATATAAATAATATAACTCATTTTTTAAATTTTATATATAATCTTTGGTAAAAAAATTATATAATATTCCATTCGTTTAAAAATATAAAATACTTTTTGAGAAGTTGAATATTAAAAAATATATGATATTTTTAATATTTTAAAGTATAATTATTACTTTTTTTAAAAGTACCCATATTAATAATAACTTTATATTTATTGTAGTATATTTAATATGAATAAATATAAAAATATAATTTTTATTTAAAAATAAATAATTACTTTAGATAAAATTTAATTAAAAATAATTTATATTTTTAACTAGACAAGCATCATATAACTTTTTAAATTATTCAAATTTTACAAAAGTCAAAGTAAGTAATAGTAAAATAAGAAAATCGTACTTATTATTAATTAAAAATTTTAAATATAATATCTCTAAGGTGTTGTCTCATGTCTGAATGCTAGTGAACATTCCACCAGCAATGATATTTCCCTCGTTTTTTTTTTTTTTTGGGCCCCTCTTTCCCCTTCTTTTCTTTTTGACCGGAATCAAAACACTTGGCCAACAATACTTCTTTTTCTTTTAAATTTTCCTTCTTTAATTGATTTATGATAAAACGTGTTACAGTGATATGCTCGGCCGAAAAGGAAAAGATTAATTGCCAAGCTTTAATAAAGTGTAAATAGCATGGCAGAGCTTGAGATTGAGTTAAAATACAAAGCTTCTTAAATTAATATGTTGTCCCTGCCGTACAGAGATTATTTAAAAATATTTATTACCTTAAAAATAGTTATTTTATCGGGAGAATATCAATGAAAGAACTTCAAAAAAATTTAATGTCCGGTAAAGATTTATAACAAGTAAATATTAATAAATTAATATATAAAGTTATTATTTTAATTTATCAAATATTTAATTAGTCCATGTTCTTGTCAAATATTGATTTTTTGAAGAGTCTTTCTTTAATATTCTCCTTATTTTATTTTGTTTTTTTATAGCTTGAACAGTTTAACTAATAAAAAATTATTGAATAAAAATATTCTCTCCATTCAAAAATATAAGATATTTTTAATTGAATCTCACTTCTAATAAAGTAATTGTTTACTTTTAAACTAATCCTATTTTTCTATATTTAACCCTATTTAATAGGGTGCTTCAACATAAAAAAATATAAAGTAATTTATTCAATAAGGTACTTTTGAAAAAAAAAGGTAATGTTTACATTTTGAAATACTAAAAATGCCTTACATTTTTTAACATCCAATTCTTAAAAAAAGTTTTATATTTTTAAACGGAGGGAGTAATAAATAAGGACTTTTTTAAGTATGATAATGATAACTGAAAACCTTGAATATTTGAAATAACATGAAAGGACAATTGTCCTTATATTTACAACCAGAAACAAATGACTTTACAAAATTAATCTCACAACCAAATGACCTCATTCACTATTAATATATTATACAAGTTTTTCATTGTTAATACGTCACATAAAGTCCTTTGATGTTAATGTGTCAAGTAAAATTCTTCAGTGGCAAAAGCAAAACTGGCTGCTATCCTTCCTTAACCATGAGGACGGATTATGTAATCTGAAGAAGAAAACAAAAAATGGACTGCCTTAATAACACTATTGGATTCTTAAGCTGCACAAGCTGAAAATCGTCCCTGTAACTGTGGGCTTGACATTGGCACATTTAGCAGTCACTTCAGCTCAATTGAATGTGAGATTAATGCCAGTTCTCACTTGATACTCCGCTACTACACGTAATTTTAGATGTGCCTCTAATGTTTGTGAAAGTCACATTGCTTATCTTTATCTTCGATGGGGTCTAATCCATTATCGAAAACATGCAAAAAGACATGGATAAAAATGAGAAGCCACTAATACTAGGAAGAAAAATGACAATGAAGAGTTTGAATTACACACCAATTTGTCACATTGATTTGATGGGTGTGAGCTCCTACTTATTAATTAACCCACTAACATTTACCACTTATCCCACATTTTAATATAATCCCATCATACTTCTCATTTGACAAATATAATTATAAATTCACATTCTATTCAACTAACTAATGATGGCCCTCACGAGCTTATACTCAGAAAGTTAGTCAATTTAATCCATTAAAAACACATACTCACAATTAATATGCATTGACAGTCCTATTTATTAATATATAAATATACACAATATAAATTCTCTTTACATATATGCTAAGGTATTACAAACAATTACTAATTGTATGCCTTTAATTGCTTTTTCCTTTGTACCTATAAAGCATCATTTGTAAAAATATTGGTAGCAGAGTGTGAGATAAACATTTCAATAACTAAGAAATTTTAACTTCTACATATACTTAAACAGCATTTAAAGTTGTGTGAGCATAATAGTCCCACACTCCAAAACTACATATAATACCACATAGTCACATATGATACCATGCATTTCTATAAATATGAATGCATGATCATCTACCACATTATAACCTTATTCCTTTTCATTGAGTCCATGAGCTGCTAAGTAATAGGCATTAATTTAGATATCTTGACTCACCCCAAGGTCTTCAATGTTTGAGGGGTAACCCAGTCAAAGGTCACCACTTCCTAAACTTAAACTATGGACTCCCTGCCCATAGGGTGTCATATAATTGTCAACACACATATCCACTCCTTAAGTGAGTATCTTCAACTAAGCCGGAACCACACCTAACTCCCATTGAAGATAGTGCCACAACTAAACAACTCTAGGTGCTACCTAGATATTGTTCATGCCGCATGGACTTAAATCTATTCTCCCAAATCATAGGGCGAACTCCCACCCATCTATGTCACATATGTACATCACATTTATGATCGTCCCAACCTCATATTCTCAACATTTTTATCACATATGCAAATCACGTATTCCTTAATAATTCATAATTACACAATAATTCATGATTCCACAATAATTTGTAATATATCACATTCAATACTTCAATTCATTACTTAAGCTTGCAATACATAAATTACATACACAAACATCTTTTTCACATTCTCATATATATATATAGTTCATGCTCATACATTTTCCTTAAGAACATCATTTATTAAAAAAATATAATAAATGCTAGAGTTAATATATGAGGGAATTTAAGTTCCTAGTTAACTCCACTCTTAAGTCAATCAAAAGGGCACTCAAAGCATGCTTCCACAAATTAAAGACTCCAATCCCGCACAACAGTCACAAAACATTAATCTACAGTTAACATCATACAATTTATCATTACCGACATAGGTAAATACCCAACACTATCCATGACCTAACATAATACTCTAAATTCATTCTGTTAATTATTTTTAAGTTTTCAATAACATTATTAAATTCATGAGACCCCCAAGAGTCTAACTAAATCTACTCTAAATCTTCATAGTCCATTATTTAATTGTAAGGATTCTTTATTAGGTATAGGGTTTTAAGTTAAATCTCATATGAAGGACAAAGTTAATAAATTTTACATAAGAAAACAAATTAAAGATCCAACTATTGAAACTATCGAGTTAGATGTCACAAACCTACTAACTAAATGTGTGTCTAGTTTTCAATTTGGTAAAAATATATTTGTTAAAAATTCATTTAATTTGGCAAAAGTCAGTTCAGTAAAAGTCAGTTGTTGTAATAAAATTTATATTTGAATATATTTTTTTAAAAATTAGTTTAGTAAACTAAAAGTTATTCAGATTAATGATGATTTATACTTTAAAATATGTTTTTAAATACATAATGACCAAAAAATACATTGATTTATGATAATTTTTATGTATTAAAAATTTTTAAAAAATGTGAAAAAATTTAAAATAACATAAAATTTAGTATGTTAAATAATAAGAATAAAAAAATATAAAGTTTGGCATGTTAAAAAAAATAATATAATAAATAGTTTAACATACATTAATATTGAAAATTAACATCACTCAAAAAATATATATGATATACTTTTTATTTTAAAAAATTTAACCAACTGGACAAATCTTTATTGGTTGATAAAAAAATTTAAATAACATAAAATTTTATATATTAAATAATAAAACTATAAACCATAAAATTTGATTTATTGGACAAAAAAATTATAAATAGGTGAATTTACATCAATTTTAAAAATTAATGTGATTAATTATTTAATGTATATTGCTAAAACATGATCTTTAATTATTATTATTTAAATGATTATAATATTTTTAATGAATTAAAAATATTTTTAACTAAAATAATAACAAATTATACTTGGGATATCATCGTCAAATTACACCCCACTTTCCAAATCAACTTTGAATAACTTTCTTAAAGTACTTTTAGGATGCACTTTTATCTCTTTATATTTTTGCAAATAACATTTTACATCCCAAAAGTGAGAACGTACTTCCAAAAGGTCAAAAGTGGGTTATCCAACGACACGTTAAATTTCAGCAAGATCTATGGTGAACAAATTTACAAACAAAAATTTACCAAGACTACATTGTGACAATGCGAAAATGGCTGTTACAAATGACAAAGTTAATAACTCTCTAATTAAAAAATTAATTAGTGATCCAACCATTTAAAATGATGAATTGGATATTATGAACTTGATGACCAAATTTAACCTAATCCAATAGTGAACAAATTCAAAAATGTCAATTTATCAAAACTACTCTGTGAAGATGTGAAAATAGCTATTACGAATGATGAAGTTAATAACTCTTTTAATTAGGAAACTATTCAATGACAAAATAGTAAAAAAGGCCGAATTGGATATTACAAAGCTTATGACCAAATTTAAGCCCAATCCAATAGTAAACAAATTTGTAAATGTTGATTTATTAAGACTGTTTTGTATAGATGCGAAAACATTTTTTTCTCTGCTTCTCTCTTGAATGACTGTAACTTAATCGTGGATATAATATGACCTAATCTGACTCTTCTCTTTTCTTCTCTACTTAGTGAAACTCACAATAGGCTTCAATATTGAGCCTTTCTTTACATAAGAAGGGTGCCTAAACTCATTAACATCAATTATCTTCAAAACACACAATTTAATTATTAATTAAACCTTATAATTTCTTTAAATTAAATTCCTAAATAAAAAATCAACCTTATAATTTCCTTACATCAAATTTTCAAATAAAAATAGATGTTATAGTAGGCAATATTCCTAGTGTATGATCACAGGGTTTGAGACATTATTCATAATAATATCTTCAAAATGCATGTTAAACAAAGTAATAGCTCTTGGAGTGTCAGGCCATGTCTTGATCCTCACACCATCCATTTGTTATAAATGGTGCAGTTTCTAACTTTGACATCTGATACTAGTGCTTCATTATCATATCTACCAAGATTTCCAACTCTAATGCCATGGCCAGGTCATAAATAAACATTCACCACTGTCATGTTAGTGTTACCATCACCTAATGAGACACAATCATCTCTTGCACCACCATGGGTATTTGAAACAACCACTTCATTTGACTTTCAGATATGAATTCCTTCCGTGCTGGGGCCATCTTCGGGTGCATTAATATTGAAACCATCAAAGTTGAAATTGTTGCATGAAAGAACATCAAGAAGAAAATTTTTGCTGTCATTTGAAGTTATACCCTTGACAAATGAATTGTTGATGAAGTTGAAGCCAATGTTCTACTCATTTGACACAAAATTAATTAATGTGATAGGAGAAGATTCTTTTTCATGATGTTCGTGGCAAGTTCCTCAAATAGAAAAGTGCCTTGTTCTTCTAACACATTCCTTTGTGTATTTCTTTTTCTTTAAATAAAGAGAAGATGTAGAATAGGGGAAAATATATCTATTTGGTGTAGTAATTGGTTAAAAAAAATTAGAAATGCACATGATACACTTCTCAGAAGATGTAGACCTAATCCATATTCATTCTCTCATTTTTCAAAGATGCATGTATGTAATGCGGTGCAAAGTTCATGGATCACGCTCTTCCTCTAATCATGAGATTAAAGCAACATATAATTGTTTTTTTCAAAAAAAAACAAGGAGAGAATAATCATATATATGATTTGAGATAGAAGAATATATGTATGTTTGGATGTTATTTGCCATGGTGGGCCAATCACATTTAGGATTATGTATACAATCATTTCCTTTCCAAGCAGTAGTAGGACCCTGGCCATCAACATTTCCGGTTCCAAATAATGTGAAGGCATTCACGTATCCCGTTTTAACCAATTGGTTTGCACCTTTTACTGTAGCTGGGCTGCTAGTGCTTGAATTAAGGGAGAACTTCAACTAAAGATTAGGGATGTAACTTAATTATTAATGGGTTTCAAAAAATCTGAAACTTCAGTTCAATCTAGGAGAATTGAAGTACAAATAATGTCAATGGTAAAAAGACTAAAGTATCCTTTACTTGTTATACAAAATTATTAATCATTAATTCATTTTATTATTTCACTTGTTAATTTATTAATATAAATTATAAATTATATGAATTAACATGTCAATAATTATACAAGATTTGACATCAGTTGCTTAATCACAAGCAACAATACCAATTCTTAAATTGCTAATTTTACTTATTAATTTACTAATATAATTTGTAAATTACTAATAGGTCTTTATTATTTATGATTGATAGTTAATCAATAAGTAAAGCTTCAGTAATTTACAATTAATGTGAATAAATTAACAAGTAAAGTTAGCAAATTAACAACTAATGTTGGTGCTTGTTTGACAAACGAATGTAATTTATAACTCATATTGATAAATTAATAAGTCAGGTAAGAAAATTAATAACTAATGGTTCTACATAACAAGTGAAAGGTACTCTAGTTTTTCTACCGTTAAAATTATTTCTACTTTAGTCCTCTTTGAATTGACATTTTAATTTTTTTAGGAGACCCACTAGTAATCAAGTGACATCCTTGGTCCTTATTTGAAATTCTCCCTTGAATTAAACCATCAACTTGTAACTCAATTGAAGGAGACTTGCATGGTCCTCAAAGATAGGGTTTGGGTGAACAAAAAACTTTAATTAAGGTAGCATTTGAATATGTGGATTTAGATTTAGATTTTGGTGGATTTCACATCATGTATTTCAAATCTCTAATTTAAATCCATGTATTTAAAATTCTTTGTTTGCATTGTAGTTTAAAAATTTTCAAAGGAAGAAGAGTAAAAAGTTGAAATTTGAAATGAAAATGGAAAATAATTGGGAGCGGTGAATTTACTTCTATTTTCTAATCAACAAGAAATGATAATGAAGAATGAAAATAATACAAAAGTTATAAAGGTATCAATAGTAAAAAGGTGAAAAAAATTGAAGTAATTAGAATTTCATCAAATGATTAGGGTATAAAAGAAATTTAAAATTATAAACAAAATGTAATAAGAGACTGACAAATCCAAATTCATAATTTTTGAACATGCAAATAAAAATTTTAATTTAAATTAAGATCCAATTTCAAATTCTTGTAAGGTGAGAAACAGTAGACTTATGTTTGTGCTATGGCATTGTATCAGTTATATCTCCATTAGAATTTCCACCGTAATTAGCTATGTTGAAGTCTGCTGCTTGAGCTAAAATGAAGGAACTCAGAAAAAAGAACAAGGCTCCTATGGTAACAATACTCATTTTCCTCAACATTGTGATTAATTCTTTTTGTTTCCGAAATGTAGTTCATAGATATGATCAAAACTGATTTGCGTGGCAGATTATTTTTTACAATGAAAAAATAACAATAAAATCTCTTTAAATTATATAAATGATAATTTGGTCTCTCAAAATGTCATAATTTCAATTATGTCTTTAAGGACTTCTTTGTTAATAACTTTTTTAGTGAGGATATAATTTTACCCTTATTAAAATAATAAACTCTAATCACAATTTTTCTTTAAAGAATTACAACTTTTGTTTTATAAATCGTAAGAATTGAACAAAGAATTATAACTTATTAATTGTAATTTCTATTATTAAAAAATAAATTCCAATCACAACTTTTATTTTAGGAATAACAACTATTATTTTGTGAATTATAAAAGTTAAACAAGAAATCACAATTTATTAAGTATAATTTTTATTATTAAAAACTAAGTTTTCAAAATAATAAACCCCATTCACAACTTTTGTTTAAAAAATTACAACTTTTCTTTAAAAAATTGTAAGAATTGAACAAGAAATTATAAATTGTCAATAAGAGTAAAATATTTTTTTTAATTTAAAAGTTATTGACAGGAAGTTTTTAAAAGACTTCATTAAAATTATGACATTTTAAAAAATTAAATTATTATTTATATAATTTAAAAGTATTTTATTATCATTTTTCTTTTTATAATCACAAAACATAGTGCTATAAATTAAATAGTCAAAAAGCTAAAACTAATCAGAGACTAACTTGCCAAAGTACATGGAAAGAAGGCGTCCATTCAAACTAAGAATGCCCACACTCCCCAAACCCCCCCCCCCCCTCGGGGCCAAAAAAAAAAAAAAAGGTGGTAGCGAACAGAAACATGATTTCGTTCAGATAGTGTCTTTTCAATTAACTTTGACTTCTATTTATGAATACCCCAAAAAAAGCTAACACCATTTTTGCAAATACTTCAATAATAAAAAAAAAACCACATGGTGATATTTTTCCTTTTATTAATTGCAGAACCTACCTTCCTCATCATATTACTTGAAACCAAAATTATAAATAAAATATCCTCAGTATACCATGTTGAGACACCCTTTACCATTGTGATAGTACAAATTAGGAATAATCAATAATATAGATACTAGGTAGTTACAAAAAAGAAAGAAAAAAATCTAACATTACATTAATTTTTGATAAAAATATAACTTGATAAAAATGTATTTTCTGAACTTTTATTTTTATTTTTTCAGAATCCTAAAGTTAAAGTTTACTCTGAAATTTGAATATGTTTTTATATCATAGGAAGTTAAAGTATCTAATGACAAATCATTGCAATAAATTAAGAATATATTAATATAGTGAGTTTTTATCGTACCTGAAATTAATGTAGTATTTCTAAAGTCTCAATAGTATAAGATATATAAAATAAAACAAATACAATTATATAACATTGGGTTAAAGGATAAAAATATTCAAGAATTTTTTTACTACGACCATCAAATATTTTTAAGTTAATAAAGGTACAAAAATACCCATTGATTCTTTTAAATAAGGGCACCCTTTTTCAATCTATTAAAATCACTTAACGTTCATCAATGTGGATCCAAGATGTTAGGTTAAAGAGTGAAAATATCTAGAAATTTTTTCTTTGGGAGCAAAAATACCTAAACTTAACAATAGTAGATGCTTGCGGAGAAAAAGTTTTTGTTTGATATTTTTGCACCTTATATTTGCTTCTTTTTTTTTTTCTTTTAATGGTTAATATTAATAGATGTCAAGCAAAATTAACAAGATGTGGGGAAAGATGTCCTTATTAAAAAGAGTTCATGAATATTTATGCATCATTATTAACTTTAGGATAATACTAGACGCTTTTATTGAAAAATATTTTGGGTATTTTGTCCTTTAACCCTATAATATGTATTGGATTCTATTGATAACCTTCAGCATACAGAAATTTTAATAAAGGACCATGATATGAAGTTAAACGCTTGAGAATCGATCTCTTATAACTAACTGCATAGATACGATCATATGAAGTGAAACTCATTATGCCTAGTGTTATTGTGGCGCACATCAAATTATAGAATTTACAATAATTAATAATAAAATAAAACAAACTAATACTAACCTCATCATCCTGTAGTATAAGGGAAACTAATTATATATGGATCACATTAAAGACGGAAAAATTTGAATTATTTAAATGTCATAGATGGAAAATGGTATTTATTTGCAGTTATAAAACTCTTCTAATTATTGAATAATCAATGAAAAGTCACTTATAAATTTAAGAAAATTCAATTAATTATGAATTTAAATAAAATCACTTGTAAATTTAGGGAAAGTCAATTTTAAATGAATAAATAATTTCATAAATATATACTTTGTCATTTGTAAATTTTGGAAAATAATTGTGAATTTATGAAAAATTAGTTGAAAATGAATATTTAAAAACATGATAGAGTCCCTAAATAATTGATTTGCAATTAACACTATTCATATCTATTCATAATTGGCACTAGTACAAAAAATGACTTTTTACAGCTGTTAAAAATGACTTTTTACAGCAGTTAAAGAGGTGATGTTATTTCAGGGGGTGTAGAAAGTCCTTCTTTTTATATCAGTTATAAACTCGATGTAAAACCTAATAAAACCGATGTAAAAACTAATATTTTTATATTAGTTATAAAGCCGATGTTAAAAATTATATACAAAAAAATAAAAAAAATTTACTTCAACTTTTAACATCAGTTGGAAGTTTAACCGGTGTTAAAAGTCTTAGTTGGCAATCCAACCAGTGCTAAAAGTTCACTTTTAACACCGGTTATTATCATAACGGGTGTAAAAAATATTATATTCTATAGCGATTATGGTAATAACCAGTATAAAAAGTATTAACTTTTTTATATTATATTTATTTATTAATTTTACTCATTCCTATACATAAAATTTGCCAAATCAGACAGTTCAATTCATTTACAATTGTTTATCAAGTATTTATCAACTATACAAAACTATTTAACTATTAAAAAAACTAACAATTGTCTAAATTATCAAAATTGCCATTCCTGTACATAAAAATTGTCAAATCAGAAAGCTCAATTCATTTACAATTGTTTATTAAGTATTTATTAACTATACAAAAATATTTAACTATTAGAAAAATTAACAATTGTCTAAATTGTGTCAACTATCAAAATTAAAACATATCTATCTAAAAGTAACAAAAAACCTCACAAGTTCTCCACAAAAATAGGTTACTCAACGTATGCGAATGTCTTCAATTTTAGCTTCAGAAAATGCATCCGAATTGTCAAACATTTAAAATTTGATTCATAAAATAGGCGTATTAATCAATCTCAAAATAAAATAAAACTTTTAAAAATATATTTACCTCTTTTGTAAATTCGATCATGCCAAATGTGATAATATTGAGCATATGTCATGACATATAGACCGCACAAGTTTGTCCTCACCGGTTGTCTATGACTCTGTATAAGAACAAATCATAAAAAATTAGTATGAAATCTTAATAATTGAACATATTAATAAAGTATAACATCACCTTTGGCTTAATCCATCTGAGATCCTTAAGCTCATGTCCATGCTTTTGTAAGACTACATTTTAATATGTTCTCATTGCCCTATGATCAAGATTACCAAGTTAGTAAATATATTCAAAAAAATTAAATTAAATAGTTTAGCAAAAGTATTCTTATAAGTCTATCGTCTTCTTCATTTGTTTCTCAAGTTTGTAATGGAGGGAGCATAAAAAGATGACAGTGTTGCTCTTCATTAAAAGAATAAATAACTGCTAATGGTCCTTGCTAAATACGATACAAGTTAAAATAAATTCATATTAAAAAAACTATTAATTATAAAATTGATCCTTATGAGTGCACATATGGAGCCATAAAAATGTTCTTTTTGACTTCACATATTCTCTGTTGGAGGTACATGGCGCTTAACTCTGGAGTATTACCTTTCTCTATCATGTGATGAGGGCAAAGGAATCCAAACTTATCATCTTTGCCTGATGTAATGCACAAATGATGAATGTATTTACAATAATATAATTATATTAGTTTACTAAACTTGATGATTAAGTTTACTTACAACAATGTAATTATATTAAAGAAAAACATACTTACATCATAAATAGTTCAATATATGGTGTGGTAAGTTGATTATTCAACAGAAGTTGAACTAAATCTTTCCATTCAATTGTCATTATCATGTCTTTCTTACCCACAACCTCTGAATCCATTTCTAAACTCTTGAATTCAAATGATAAATCATACGCCATTAAGATCATTTGCTGATGCAGAGTCAACGAGGGTTGTGGACGTTTTGGGAGATTCAGAAAGGAAAGATTCTACATAATAAAAAGGCAAGAAATAGTTAATAAAAACATATATTAGGAAGTTGCTACATAATAAAAATTCATGAAATTTCATACCACAGCTTAAACTAGATTCACAAGTCTTTTGGCTATAAGATAAAATTACCAACGACTTCAACCACAGTCTTTACCTCATCAATAAGGAATGGAACCAAAGCATCTGGCACTTTTAGATCTGCAACCACTACTCTTACTTGATCATCTTGAATTTTCTTATGGTAGATGGTTGACCCCAAGCTATAGATGCTATCAAGAGCAACCAAGCGTTTATTAGGATCTTCTAAAAATATCTCACATGGTTTACCAATGTTGTCATCAGAATGACCCTCTGACATATGCTCAAGAATATTACTCCCTTTTATACTATGAAATGCAGGAGACGTATGAACTGGTTCAGTAGTTGTCTCCTATCGTGAGCTCATCATGCTCATCATCTCCTCCTTCATTTTCTCTTTCGTTTGTAGAAGCCGAGCTACAAATGAAGCTTTGAACTCGTTCTTAGTCTACTACCTCACAGTGAATATCAATGTATCAAGCTCTTTTCTAGTCACTACACCTCCTGAATTGGGATGTATAGGTGCCCCAAAGTAGTCCTTAATGCCCACACCATATCCAATACCCCTCACACGACTCGGATGCTCTGGCTTACCTGTAGCAATTATTAAGATATCATTTATGGCCTCTGAAATGAAGCTTCCTTAGGCTTGTTTCTCCTTAAGAGCATCCTATAATATAAAAATAACAATATTAATTAATAATATATATAATTGTATAGAAATTTAAAGGGACAAGGAATAATAATTTTACTTACAATCCTCTCAGCAATCTCTCATGCTGTCTCACTTGTATAGCTTCCTTTCTTGTATTGATGTCCATATATCCATTTCTCCTCCTGAGAGATAGGTGATGGTGGAGAAAGGAGTATGGAAGGATCAGACTTAGCTTCTTCTTCTTCTCTCTTCTTCTATTTCTCTACTATCAATATATCATCAGCTCTAGCATAATCTCTACGAGACAGGGTACAAGGGCATTGATTCTACCGAACAATTTTTTGCCCTTTATCTCATTTTTCCTGTTAATAAATTAAATTTTTAGATCTTATAATTGAAGTAAATCTAAAAAATATTTAAATCAATTAAGAATCAACAAACTAAAGCCTTTTCAGAAGTTCAAATCCTAACAAATTCTTTCCAAGTATCTTTATTAAGAAATTGGTATGTATCAAGAGGATTGGGACGAGCCTGACCTTCTGGCACCTCAACAAAGATATATCTTCTAGCAAATCAGTCTTAAAATTTCTTGAACGTGTTCCACAATAAGAAATCAACTTGTGTCAACAATCTTGATTAGATGGAATGTTGTATGTGAGCTATAATGAAGACATAAGATAATAATCAGTAATTGTCTAATAATATATAACCATAAAAAATTTTTAATTTTTAATTATTTACCTAAATACTTTCCCAAATTTGTTCCTTCACACATTCTGGCACATCAGGCCAGTCCTCAAATATAATAGGAGGCTTGGTACGCGATAGGAGGCCAAGAAAACTAACAAACTTGGCTTTATGTAGCCCTATCAGATTTCATCTTCAGTCAAATTGAATTGATAACCTACGCCTAGCACTCCTACTTAAAGTCAGATCTCTTAATCGTGTGCCACGTCTCCCCCTCCTCACAGACTGGCTCTGACTTGGCTCCTTACTAGGGGTACCCTGACTTAACTCTTTACTAGGAGCAACATCACCAACTGATTGGCTTGTAATGGGCTGGCTCTGAGTGTCAGCTTATTAATTCAAATAAATGAAATTAATTAAAAAAAATTAAAGATAAGATAATTAAGAAAAACAATCCCACAACATAAATTTAATTGAACTAAATTAACATACTTTAATTTCAAAATTAAACTCATATAGGGATATTCTCTCATATCTCTTCATGGTGATCACTTCTTATGGCACGTTCATCATCTACTTCATCTACCACATCTAAAATTGGTAGCCCACTTGAGAAGTTAGGAGTTTCAAAAATATCAAAATTTGATTCATGATCATCATCACTATCAATCACCCTTTTTCCTTTAAGTGCTTGATAACTTATTGAAATTAATGCCAATTCAGTGCATTTTCCTACACTTTATGTGCTAAATTAGATCAATTGTAAATATTTTGGGTTAAATATAGGAAAATGAGTGTCATTTCAAATTAACATAAAAAATAAAGTTTATTAAGAATTTTGCAAAGATGCTAACTTTGATTTTAAATTTTAAAAAATCTCATAACCTTATTTATTGTTTCAGGTGATTTTTGTTAGATATTTTTAAAGAAATAGAGCCAAACAATGATTGAAGATGTATATGGAAGCAGAATAGTAGAAAAATGGAAGTCAAAACGAAAGATTAGAGACTTTGTGTCATGTGCTACGGCGCATGCTCAGTGTATCGCGGTATGTGGCACAGAGACCAGAATCCTGATGTGTGCCGCGACATACTGTCAACATGCCACGGCACATGGCCTTAATTCTGCTGCGCGTTTTGAGTTTCAGAATGAAAAAATTAGGGTAGAAAAAATATAAATGCGCCTGCAGAAGAGAGAGCACGATTTAGAGAGATTTTTTGAGGTTTGCCCTGCTAGGGTTTGGGGTTCTTGAAGGAGATTTGGCCAAGAATTAAAGATTTGCAGAGATTCAAGTGGATTTCTTTTGGTTTTTCTTCTTCTCTTCCCTTTTCTCTCTTTTTTTCTGATATGGATGCTATATATTATAGTTCCCTTGTTCTAGGATTATTTCAACCCTTTATATGGATTAATACTTGAATATTCCTCTCTTGTGGTAGTTAATGATATATATATGTGTTTATTTTATCCTATGCTTAATGCTTTTAAGTGCTTGATCACCATTTATATTGCTTTGTTCACTTAAGTTGTGCTTGAGAGAGCTAATTTAGGTGTAGAACTTGGATAAAATAGTTTTGGACTTGAAATTTTACAAAAATAAATGGAAGGTTTTGTTGGTAAAATAGAGATATTTTATTAACCCTTTATAGTCACATTAAGATTGGTGCTTAAAATTTGTTCGCACTAATTATTTTTAAGGGATTGTAAAATTTTAGTGTTTTCAAATATACTTGATTTTGACTTGAGAAAGCTTCTTCAAGTGAATAAAAATGTTAAGACTAACACTTATTTTCATTAAAAATATACTAGAGAGGAATTAATTTAAGTTCTATGAAATACAAAGGGAGGGATAATCCTAGTTCCTCATCTCCAAAAGTCAAAGTTTTAACAAGTTTTAATTGCTTTAAAATTATTTTAATCATATTTTTATTACTTTCACATAAAGAGAAATACTTTCAATTTGGTTCAACCTATCTTAAAGCTCAATAGTGAACTTCAACCCTCATTTGCCTAAAATCCTTGTGGGAATGATAATCTGGAATATTCTACACTTGTGATGACTTGCACGCTTGCGGTAACGCTTGATGGCAAACAAGTTCTTGGCATTGTTGCTAGGGAAATTAAAGCGGCAATTGTTTTGTTTTGGTTAATTTTTGCTATTGTGTTAGTAGGTTACGCTTGAGCTTTTTGCTTAATATTTTCATATGTATAAGTAGTTTAGTTAGCTTTTATAGATTCTATAGTTTTAAATTTTATTGAAAAGTTTGATACTTGTTCCTTGGTTTCACCTTGTAGGTACCTTCTTAACGCATGTAAGGACTCTTTCCCGATGAACTTGAAGTTGTTCTTGAAGGAGTAGTTAAAGAAGAAGGTGAAACAAGTGAGGAAGCTGCTCTTGAATTTGGAGAAGACATTCCTCCTCTTGGCAACAATATGGAGGGAGTTGATCAAGATGAGAACGACATCTTTAATCTGGATGACTTTCTTAACCGGGAAGCACAATCTTGTCATTTTAGCATCCAATTATTGGAAATTCAAGCTAGAAACTTCAAGGTTAAATAAGTCATGATCTAAATGATACTAATGTATGGACAGTTTGGGGGTAATGCTAATGAATACCCTAATGATCATCTCACAAGATTCATAGAGGTATGTGAGAATTTCAGCAAAATGGTGTCTCTAAGGATGCACTGAGATTGCGGTTATTCCCAATATCTTTGAAAAACAAAGCATGAGCTTAGTTGAATTCTCTTCCTAAACATTTAATTGAAACATGGGACGACCTAGTAATGAAGTTTAAGGCAAGGTTCATTCTGAAGGGTAGAAGAGCAATATTGAGACGTGAGCTTCTCAGTTTTGAACAACAACTGGGGCAACTTTTCTATGAAGCTTGGGAACGATTCAAGAAGTTAGTAAGAAGCTGTCCTAATCATGAACAAAAGAAGTATGTCATCATGAAAGCTTTTTGGAATGGGTTAGATGATGCAACAATGACCATGTTGAATAATGCTTCTAATGGCGGCATTGGCAAGATAAAGGTTAATGAGTTGTACAACTTATATGAAGACATTGCTTTTAGTACCATGCAACAATGCCACAAGAGAAGACATGCTAGGGGAGGTTTGCAAGAATCTAGCTCCTCTAAGGAGCTTACTTCTTAATTAGAGGCCATAAATTGAAGATTTGATAGTCTTGAGATTCAAATGAAAAGAGGGACTTCTTTTGGGGTAAATGCATTACAAGCTTCATCTCAAGCTTGTGAACATTGTGGTAAATGACAAGTGTCTGATCATTGCCCTTACACTCTAGAAATAATAAGCTATATGAATAATGCACGGAGACCTCCTCAACACAACCCGTACTCACAGACCTACAACCCAGGGTGGAGAAATCACCCAAACTTCTTATGGAGTCAAGGGAAAAGTTTAAATTCAACCTCATCCTTTGGGCCTAGATTGATTAATCCTCTTGGTTTTGATGCACCACAGAAACCAAAAGAAGGTGATTCTAAGATGAAGCAAATGTTGGCTCAGATTTTGAAGAATCAAGAGGCAAATTGGGCTAAGAATAAAGCTACCTTAGCTTTGCATGATACATCTATTAAGGGCCTTGAAGTATAAATAGGCCAAGTTGCTGCACAACTGAACACCTTAAATAGGGGAGGCTTACTAAGTGACACCATCCCTAATCCAAAGAGGGAAGGTAAGGAAGAATACAATGCTATATACTTGAGAAGTGGCATGACTCTACCTAATGTGATAGACCTAAGAGTGACTAGTCACGGTAGGGCTAATTTTGATAATAGTGAGGAGGTGGATGAAGAAATATTATGTGAAGATGATGATAACAAGAAATGAAAAAGGGATGAGAAGAAAAAGGGGGAAGAAGGAGTTTTAGCTCCTCTTAATGAAAAAGAAAGAGAACATGTCGAGGTTGAATTAAAGAAGGAAGAAAAGAAGAGAAAATCAATTGCCTCTCCTACTACAACACCCCCACTTCCATTCCCTTAAAGATTAAGGCTAAGGAGGAAGAAGCTCAGTTCAAGAAGTTTCTAACAATATTTAAGTAGCTTCATATTAACATTCCTTTTATTGAAGCCATTGAACAAATGCCCAAATATACTAAGTTCTTAAAAGATGTCTTATCTAAGAAGAGGCATTTTAGTGAATTTAAAACTGTAGCATTGACCGAAGATTGCAGTGCCATCATACAAAGAAAGCTTCCACCCAAGCTAAAAGATCTTGGTAGTTTTTACATCCCATGCAATATTGGGAAACATTTTGATGGGAAGGCCTTGTGTGACTTAGGTGCAAGTATAAATCTGATGCCCTTAGCCATTTTTAACAAGTTGGGCTTGGGAGAGGCAAGACTGATAACAATGACACTCCTTCTCGCTGTCCGAAGCATTTCCTATCTTAGAGGGATTATTGAAGATGTGTTAGTGAAAGTAGATCAGTTTATCTTTCCAGCGGACTTTATTGTCATAGATTGTGATGTGGATTGGGAAATTCTTATCATTTTAGGGAGACCATTTCTAGCTATCGCCCGAACCATCATTGATGTTGAAAAGGGTGAGATTACACTAAGATTAAATGAAGAACCAGTAGTGTTTAACATGAGCAAGGCAATGAAGTTTTTGAATGAATCTCCTTAATGCTGTTACATAGGAATTCTTGATGAGGTGATATATGAAGACTTCAATGGTCGCTTGGTTGAAGACCCTTTGGAAGCTCTAATATTAGGACAGAAGAACATTGTAGAAATAGAGGAAGAAGAGTACATAGGAATATTTGGTATGGATTCTTTTCTACCCAAGTAGTTTAACCCAGTAGAGCCTCTTGATGTATCGACTGTTTTGGCATCCCCACTCAAGCCTTTGTTAAGGAGCCTCCAATACTTGAATTGAAGCCATTGCTTTCACATCTCAAGTATGTGTATCCTGGGGAAGAGAATTCATTGTCAGTAATTGTGTTATCTATCCTGACTAATTTGCAAGAGAAAAAATTGTTGAGAGTTCTAACTATTGGATGGACCATAGCCGACATTAAAGGTATAAGCCTATTTCTATGTATGCACAAGATTTTCTTGGAGGATGAGTACAAGACTTTGATAGAGCATCAAAGAAGATTGAATCCAGTGATGAAAGAAGTGGTAAAAATGGAAATCTTGAAGTGACTTTCTGCTAGGATCGAATATCCCATTTTTGATAGTTCCTGGGTGAGCCTAGTCTAGTATGTCCCTAAAAAGGGCGATATGACTGTAGTGGGTAATACTCATAATGAATTGATCCCTACTTGCACTGTAACCGGGTGGAGCGTGTGTATGGATTATCAAAAATTGAATGCAAGCACTCGAAAAGACCACTTCCCTGTACCATTCATTGACCAAATGTTGGATAAGTTAGCTGGTCATGAATTCTTTTATTTCTTGGATGGATATTCTGGCTATAATTAAATTGTCATTACTTTAGATGATCAAGAGAAGACCACTTTCACCTGATCATATGGGACCTTTACATTTAAGCGCATGCCCTTTGGCTTGTGCAATGCTCCAGTGACATTTTAACACTGTATGATGTCCATTTTTTCTGACATAATTGAGAGGACCGTTGAGGTATTCATGGATGATTTTTCTGTCTTCAGTTCTTCATTTGATATGTGTTTAGACAACTTGGAAGCAGTCTTGTAAAGATGTGAGGAGACCAATTTAATATTAAATTGGGAAAAATGCCACTTCATGGTGTAAGAAGGCATTGTTCTCGATCACCGGGTGTCAAAGAAGGGTCTTGAAGTAGATAAAGCCAAGATATCAGTGAGTGAGCAACTACCTCCACCATCAAATGTCAAGGGAATTAAAAGTTTTCTTGGACATGCGGGATTCTATCGCCGATTCATTAAGGATTTCTCAAAAATAGCTAAGCCATTGTGCAATTTACTGGAGAAGGAATAGTTCAAGTTTGATGAGAAATGCTTGAAAGCCTTTAAAGAGCTGAAAAAGAGACTTATCTCTGCGTTGATTCTTGTAGCTCTTGTTTGAAGTGTACCTTTTATTATCATGTATAATGTAAGTGACTATGTAGTTGGTGTAGTGCTTGGGCAAAAGAAAGATAAGGTATTGCATCCCACCTACTATGGTAGTCAGATGCTTGATGGTGCTCAACTCAATTATACCACTATGGAGAAGGAGTTACTTGCAGTGGTTTTTACATGTGAGAAGTTTCGGGCATACATTATGGGCATTAAAGTAACTATATACACAGATCATTCAGCTTTAAAGTATCTTTTTAGTAAGAACGACTCAAAGGCTCATCTAATTCGATGGGTGTTATTGCTATAAGAATTTGATTTAGAGATTGTTGATTGGAAGGGAATTAAAAATCAAGTCAAATCATTTGTCATGGTTGAATACTAATGCTCAACAAGAAGCTAATGGAAGAATCAATGAAGAATTCCCAGCTGAGTAACTTTTTACGGTGAAGTGCAATGAGGCACCTTGATATGATGATTTTGTAAATTACTTGGTGTGCCATGCTCTTCCTCATGATCTCAAACCCCATCAAAAGAAGAAGTTCCTATCTAAGGTGAGGCATTATGTGTGGGATGAGCCTCATCTATTCCGATAATGTTGTGATCAGTTGATAAGGTAGTGTATGCCAGAGTGTGAGAAACATAATATACTCCATAGCTGCCACTGTTCGGAGTATGGAGGACATTTTAGAGGAGAGAAGACTACACACAAGATTCTTTAACGCAGTTTTTATTAGCCAACCTTATTTAAGGATGCTTATGCTTTTGTGCTCCAATGTGACCGCTGTTAAAGAATTGGTAACATTTCTAGGAGGAATAAGATGCCTCTCAACAACATGATAGAGGTAGAACTCTGATGTGTGGGGAATAGACTTCATGGGACCATTTCTTAAATCATTTAGCAATGAATATATCTTGGTAGCTTTTGATTATGTCTCTAAATGGGTGGAAGCTACTGCTTGCACGAAAAATGATGCCCAAACCATGTTGAAATTCTTAAAGAAATATATTTTCACGAGATTTGGAGCCCCAAGAACTATTGTGAGTGATGGAGGAACTCATTTTTTTAACAAACAATTTCAAGTTTTATTGGAGAAGTATGGGGTGAAACAGAAGGTAGTATTAGCTTATCACCTACAATCTAACGGGCAAGCAGAAATTTTGAACAGAGAGATCAAGTTTATCCTAGAGAAGACTATAGGAGAGACTAGGAAGGATTGGTCACTGAAGCTAGATGATGCCTTGTGGGCCTATCGTTTTCTCCTTGTCTCCCTACCGGTTGGTATTTAGGAAAGCTTGTCATGTGCCAGTAGAATTGGAGCATAAGGCCTATTGGGCTGTGAAGAAGCTGAATTTTAACTTCAAGGCTAGTGGTAAAAAAAGGCTTCTCTAATTAAATGAACTTGAAGAATTTTGGATGCTAGCCTATGAGAGTTCAAAGATCTATAAGGAGAAAACGAAGAGGTTGCATGACAAGAAGATCATCCCAAGGAAATTCAAAGCTGGACAATAACTCCTACTCTTTAATTTGAAGTTGAGGTTATTTCCTAGAAAATTGAAACCTAGATGGTCAGGTCCCTTTATGGTGGTTCAGGCATTCACCAATAGAGCAGTTGAATTGGAAGGCCAAGACGGTGAAAAATTTAAGGTGAATGGTCAATGATTAAAGCACTATTGGGGCAGAGAAGTGGATCGTCAAGCATCCACCATCCAATTATCTAACACAACTTGAGGAAATGAAGAGTTAGGCCGAAAGACTATAAATCAAGCGCTCTTGGGAGGCAACCCAAGCTCTTAACCTTGCTCTATATGTTTAGTTTGATCTTTGTGTGTTTTAGGTAGATTTATGTTTAGTCTTATGTTTTATAGGTGGTGAAAGATCCTCCAATAAAGAAAAGCATATGTCAAGGGTACAAGAAGAAAAATCAAGAAGTCTAATAGGAAATAAGCATTTTTTAGGGAAGTTGAACTTGAATTAAGCTCTTATTATGTTGATTGAAACTTATTTTCCATGCTGAAAAGGATGTTGAAATTGCTTGATGTCATGATTTCTTGTTTCTAGGATGACATTGTGGTTCTTGGGTGGATGAATCTTCAATGCTATTAAATTCTAATTTTTGCATGATTTTGGGCTGATTTGAGCATGACTCATTAGTTAATTATCAATTTGATAGACTTGGATTGCTTTTGAATGATTGTGATGGTTACTGATGGCCATCTTGTGTCATTTTTGGTTAAAAGTGTGTTTTGGTGAAATTTGGGTTCATAAAGAAAAAACATATTTTCTGATACTGATGATATTTCTGAGTCTGTCGTGCCTTCTGTACTATGCACTGCGGCTCACAAACAGTGCGCCGCAGTGCATCAATCTTTCTCAGAGGAATGATACTCTCTGTACCCACCACCCATGCGCATTGTCATCCCACCACGGCACATATATATCCTCCAGAATCCATTCTTTATACCAAGAGCTGCATTGCAGTGCATTCGTGCCGTGGCGCATATGGCCATTCTTTGTAGACCTTCATGGTGCATGTTGAACACGCTGCGATGCAATGGCATTTTTGCCTGAAATAACCTTAATCCACAGTTTCATTTAGCCATAAGATAGAACATAGCTTTTCGTCCTCATTCTGCATTCACCTCTTCTCCCTTCACCTCCTTCCCTTTGAACACCAGTGTCTTCCATTTCCCCTGTCGTGTGCTACACTATGAATCTTGACCCCACATACTATTTCTTTCTCATTCTCCATCTCGCCTCACCACTGCCATTCACCTTCGTCTCATCCTCATGATAAACCTGATGTCGCCTCACCTATTTTTGTCCCTCATTCCAGTCGGCCACCGTGGCTCTTCAAGCACTCGCACATTCTTCCAACATTACCAATCTCCTTTGCCCTTACACGTCTCGCCCTTCTATTTATAACTACCAATTTTAAATTGTAGGGTATCCTTTGGCTGAGCGTGGGTATGGCTTTGTTGCTCGAGCTTGCTGCTAAACGCTCGAGCCTGCTCTTTTTGTAGCCTTGTCTCCCTTCTCTTCTTGCTCAGGTACGTAGGCAATTGTGAGGTTTGTTCTTCCCGTATGTACTGCATTAGAGAATAGTTTGATAAATAGCTGAAATTTTTGAGCTTGAGGTTGCTAATTAGAAAGGTTCAGTTCTTAATAGAGGAAGGGCTCTGTGAACATTTTAGTTTTGTCTATCTAGAAATTGAATTTTCTTTTTTTTTTTCTTTTGGTTGCGGAGTGTAATATGGTGTGTGTATGATTGTGTCTGGGCTTTTGGAATTATTAGTTTTGGACGGCAACTGTGGTTCAATGGCTTTGTGCCAAGAAATTTTTCATACAGGTATTAGCTTGAGGCTTGAACTTTGTTGGATGGAAGTGTGGGGTAGTTATTTAGGATTGTTTAATGGTGGATTTTAGAGGTTTAGTATTGTTTAAGTTTTGGTGATCTTTTCAGGTAGTTGGAACTTTTCATTTACTTTCATTGTTCTTTTCTTTTGCTTAGTTGTTCTATTTGTTTTCTTTAGTGCTTTTGTAGGTTAATGGCTTCTAAAAAAAGAGTTCGAACCCATCATTCTCCTAAACCCACTCCTGACCACATTAAGTCTGTTACCTTTTCTAGAAAGTTAGTTCAAGAAAAAGAATTTTCCTTCACTAACAAGCATGCCTTCTATAACATAGCCAAAAATTTCCATAAGTGTACAGGCTTGTTGAGACCTAGGTCAGAGGGTATCCTTAATTTTGTTTAGGAATTTTACTTATTCGTAGCCACTTACTACACACTTGACTGCCGGGTTAGGGGTGTTAGAGTTTGAATTACTGATGAGGAAATCCAAAGACACTTTAACTTACCTGCAGTCACAAATTGTCAGTATCAGTACCTCAAAACTCATATAGATGAAATCCCCTTTGCCCTTGTTGCTAAAACTTTAAATGAGAGGGGAATCAATAGTTGGAGTATTAAATTCATATATTTGGTAGTGCATTGCCTTTTGAAAACATTATTTAAAGTAACTTTAGCAACCATGTGAAACATTGGTCACTCTAACCTGCTTTTGCCTTGAAGGTAACCAGTTTTAACACCCCAGATAACAAACTAAAATCAATGCACCCCTGGTATAGAGGCTTCTCTATGTCAATGCACAAGTTATTATACACATATGCTCGTTCAAAAGCCTCTTCCCCAACATCACAGATCATGTCCTCTAATCGATCTTCATTTATTTCTACTTCATCATCAAGATTATCAACTTCCACACATTGAGATGTGTTACTATAATTTTCCAATCATTCCCCATGCCAAATCCATATTGTATAATTTTTGCAAATCACATCACAAATTAAGTGCTCTCTTATTTCGGCAACACCTAGTCTCTTCTCATTCAAACAATTAACACAAGGACAATAGAACCTTTCACTACTGTCAACAGCATTTTTCTTAGCAAATTCCAAAAATTCTTTCACCCCATTATCATACTCGTCACTCGTTCGTCTAGCATTCATCCAACTATGATCCATGTGTCACCTCTTAAAGAATATAACTAATGTTATTACTTTCAAACTATTTTAAGAAACTAAATTCCTAATTAACTTAAGATTTGAAAAAATTTTGACAGAGTCTCCCCTGAAAATTGGATTTCCCAAGACTTTTAAAAAAATTTACAAGAAAAATTAACAATTTTAAACTAAATAAATGATCACATGCAACCACCTGAGGCCTTATAAAGCCACTAACAGTACTCCTAGCAATAATTAATATTATTAAAAACTAAATTTAAGCAATTTAGAGGAAAGAATAAATTCAAAAAAAATTTCCACAGAGTCTCCCCTAAAAATTAAACTTTCTAAAAGTTTTAAAAAATTTTACACGAGAAAATTAACAATTTTAAACCAAATAAATGATCACATGCAACAATATAAGTCCTTATAAAGCCACTAACAGCACTCCTAGCAACAATCAATATTATTAAAAACTAAAATTAAGCATTATAAAATTTAAAAATTCATATTCAAGACATACCTGGGTGGCAACAACTACAGCAATGGCTCAGCACTAAGAGAGTGAGGAGGGGAGAAGGAGTGGTGGCAGGGTAGAGGCATTGAGGAGGGAAGGTAAGGAGAGGGGGAGGGGGTTGGGCAAGAGGAAGGGGGAGATAAGGGGGTAGGAGACGGGCGAGGGAGGGGGTGGCGAGGGGGAGGTGGGGCCGGCCAGGGAGGGGGATGAGGGGGGCTGCGACGGGGCCCAATATGAAGGGGGAGGGGGGCAGCAACAGGGAAAGGGAGGAGGGGGAGGGCGACGAGAGGGAAGAGGGGAAGGTAATGAGAGGTATTGAAGTAGAGCAAATAAAGGAGGAAGGAGACTATATGAATGGAGGGAATTTAAAAAAATTTTCTACACTAGGTGCATGGCCACTTGGTGTAAAAACTAGGTTTTTTACACCGGGTGGAGGTCCACCTGATGTAAACAGTGTCAAAAACTTCAACATATTTACAAAAATGCCACTACCTAAATTTTTTTACACCGTTTTCCTTCCAACCATTGTAAAAAGTGCCCCATAATTTTCATATTTTGTACTAGTGTGGTATTTCATAAATATCAATGATATTTCTTAAATTCACAAGTGATTGTTCATAAATCACAAGTAGTGATGCAAAAATTGATGAGATAATATATTCATTCATAATAAATTTTTTATAAATTTACTAATAACCTTTTTAAAATACACAATTGATTATCCTTAAATTCAAAAATGATGATCCATACATTCATGATATTATTTATCCATTTACAATTGGCTTTCCAATATTGATTCAAAATTAACATTTATTAAATTCACAACTAACTTTCAGTAAATTCATAAGTAACATTCCATATGTTATTTTAATAATTATTCATTTATTAATTACTATATGTAAAATTTGGCTCAAATTTGATGGGCTAACTTAAATAAGTTTGAAAAATTTTAGGGTCGTGTTTGAGAGTTTAGAAAATTTTCTACATTTTGGGCTTATTTGGCCTAACCAAAAAGGCCGAAGAAATTTGCCAAACTTAAATGGGCTACCCAAATTATTTTTTAATCTATTCTTAATAACATCAAATTAATTAACCTTCACCTTAACTTTCACTCAGCCTTCTCAAACCCTCTTTTAGACTTTTAGTTCATATATTTTGCACTCTTAAATGAAGTTTTAAGGTTTTAATAATTGATTGTTTTGAATATATTTTGAAAATTTTTAAGGCTAACTTAAATAAGCCCAACAACCTACGGTGTTAGAGTCGAGTTTAACTATATGAGCTTTTTTACATGTTTAGGTATTTTAAACTTGATCTAAATTAATAAGCCCAGCTTGAATAAGCATGACTAGCACGAATTACTGGCTTTAATAAAAACCATAGTCCTTCTATGGCATTTTAACATAGGTTCACTACAACAGATCTGACTATAGAGGACGATTGTTTTTCATAATAGAGGATGGTTAACAATGGTCTTCTATTTGATTGTCCTCTATTGCTAAGACATATAGGATGGTTATAAAATGGTCCTACATTAAAGATAAATAGAGGATGGTTTTTAAATAATGGTCTTATATAAGATTCATATTTTAGTCAAAGCTGGAAATAGATAGGCCTTAAAGGATGGTTATATAGTATAACCATCCTCTAATGTCATGTTTTTTTAATAGGGTTGGCTGCTTTTCCAGCAACCCCCCTGCAATACAAAAACATATATACTTGATAATACTCCAAAACAACCCAGAAGATGTACCCTACTCAATTAAAAACTATAATAATTATAATTTAATTATATCAAAAGTATTGAATTTAAAATTCAATGATATAAATCAATCAATTTGAGCTAAAATACCAATCCCTAAAATATATCTAAACTATATGTTGACAACTAAACTAATCTATTCCTAGACTAACTACATATTATCACCTCATATTGGATGTGAATTACTTTTCATATGCATATTTACTCCACTTTTTGAGGACTTCATTAATTTGGGTATCATCAAAATGAGGTGTAGCACAATCTGGATAGTACTGCAACATACATAACAATGAAGTTAGTTGATGACAATTAATATTCATTATAATATAAAAAATATATTACTCAATTAATATTTATTATAATATAAAAAATATATTACACAAATTATAATACTGTGTGGGGGATTGTAGGCTGCCCGTAAGTGATGATGTCTTTAGCATACCTCATCACACAATAGCCATAATCATAATTGTTGTCGATTTGTCGGGGAAACTACATGAAGAAAACCATAAATATATATGTTATTCACATTAAAAAATGAAAACAATTGAGTAATTGGCAGTAATTTAAGAATACCTGTATTACATTCCATTCAATAGCATCCTTATATTCCTTGAATGATCTCTTGTGTGGAAGATTTGTATTGATGCGATATAGCATAATAGCCCTAACATATGAAAGACAAACATGTTAGAAATGTAGAATTTTAAAAACAAATAAAATATTAGTTACTAAATATACTTGCCTATTAAATAACTCCATCATATCTGATCGGTTAGTTAGATCCCCACCATGAGGAGCTAAATCCAAATAGCACACCTTTGGAGCTTTAGGATCTATTGGCTCAATCACAATAAGCATCCAGTGTCCCCTAGGAGAATTGGATGATATACGTTATAATTGGAATTTGAGAAAGACAATAAAATGCAATCAAGCTTTTAGAAAACTAAGTAACTAACCTATTAAGATAAGGAATAAAAAACAACATCCCCTTTAAAGTCGGTCTTTCCTTAAAGTACATGGTCAATATTTGAGATTGTTGTTATAAATACTTATCCTTCTGATTGCCTTCAAAACTTGGGAACTCATGGGGATTAACAAACATGAAACTTGATCCCAAGTTATTAAGAATGATGAAGGTATCATACAAGTATTTGAATGAAGAAATTGACAGAAGTAAATATGAATAAAAACATCTAGATATATAAATAGGAAGAGTAATTAAGTACCTTATATAAATGTTCACTGAGCTATAGACGACCTCATTGCGCATCAGGACAGTATTGATGATGTTAAAGTCAATAATCTTATATCCTCTTGTTACCTCCAACATGAAACTGGTGGCTATCACATGGCTTCATCCTTTATAGATTAACCCAGCCTTTAACTTGTGAGAAGCTACTGGGTTAAGGTAACTCACTCACTTATATAATCTAGTTTCCTCCAATACTAATGACCATGAGGTGTTGTACCCCTAATCTAGCCTCTTTATAAACTGGTGGATACTAGTTAGATTTGATTCCTTCATAGAATAAGTGGAATAGTTTTGAATCAACTATGAAATAAGGGCTAGCCTTCAATTTCAATGATCAGTGCCAAGATAAGTTCTCAATTCCAATGGTCACTGCTAATAATATGTGAATTTAACCAACTACTTTTCTCCCTTGACGAACTCCTGCCAATGATCAACTATGCACCACTCACATAATTATGCATTCAACTCAAATGTATCATGTTATATGACTCACATACTCCTACTCAATTACTTTAAATACTTCACATTATAAATCACAATTTTCACTCACAATAACATGCCAAGATAAATTCATAAATCATAATTGGATGCCATGTAAGAGGTTTTCATTTGTCAAACCATTCACAAGTTCATCTTTTGCCCAAAATTGTATCTATAATTTGAAATATAAATCACGATTCAAAACAATCCATTTTTAACTAGTAACAAATTAATATTCAACTATATAAAGTTAGGTTTTCCCCAGTTACCTTAAACCTTTGAGAGGTCAAAGGTTTATCCATCTAAATACCAACTTTCAAGGCTTTTACAAGCTTGATGGTGCCAATGACAAAGATCTACAATCAAATTATAAAGATATTATCATTATCTTAATTTTATGAGTTTTCTAACATTAATCTCCACATACTCTATTCTATTAATTCATAAATTTTCTACCCATTTATACCCAATGGGTTTACTAGTTTTCATTAATACACATTATCATTAATAGATCTTCAAACCACCATTAATGAATATCAAACTCTTCCAACCACCTTATTTATGTTGATTTTTGCATATTAATGGCTCTACCTAACAAACTCTTGATAAAATTATCAATATAGGGTTTAACTACCTGAAACAAATCCCATTATATCTATTTTAACTAATTGGTTTGGAGCCATAACTTCTATGGACCATCAACCTTTTAACCCAAACCTTAATTCAAAACCTTCATAAGTGAGGGAGAGAAAGGAAGAAGAGACATAGATTGCTTATCTTAGGTGTTTAGAAGTTTCAAACTAATACCAATATGACCTAACAATGTGCCTAGTAGAGCTTAACCTTGTTCTTCATTTTCTTCCTCTCCTCTCTTTTGTTCTTGCATGTAAAGATGAACAATTTAATTAGATTTTTAACTGTATGCCACGGCACATGCTGCCATATATCATGATACATGACACAGAGAGGTCCATTGCATTTAAATATTCTCCTGTGCTTTGCAGCGAATTGATCACATGCTATAACATGTGACACAGAGGGCATTCCTATACTTTTTCTTCCTTTTTCCTTGCCTAGTTGGCCTTTCATTGATTCAGACTCACTTCTAAGGCTAAAATTACAATAAGTTACATCAATTAGGCCCCTTTGGCCACACATTTCATTAACTCATTAATCACATTCATTAAGTTAACTAATCATGCTTAATTTTTTTGGATGTTACAATAGAATTAAAATACTAGTACAAGTATAGGGATGTTGATTTGATCATAATTGTAAATGTTAATTGTAAAAATGCAATGCTAAAACCTCCCTTTGTTGTTTTTGATATTATAGGGTTTGAGGAGTAAAAATTAGAAATGGATAGGTTTATATGCTTGTGGTGTGTTGTAAAAATAATTTTAAGCTCTTTAAGTGTGTTCTGGGTGTTAGGAATAACTTTTGGCACATGTGTGGGGTCTTGAACACCCTAGAATTGTGAGAAGTATGAAAAGTTGTGAAAATGTGTTTAGGTGTCTATCTTCCTTATGTGTCATAATTTAAAAGTAAAACCCTAGTTAGTTTATAAAAAGCGCTTTTCATAGACACCTAGATCACCTTATTTGGACATTGGATGAAGAAATGAGGCATGTCAAAAGTTACCTTGGGTTATTATCAAATGACAGTAGGATTGCTATTTGATACATGCAACATGCCACAGTGCACGGCACCTAAGCCACAACGCGTGGCATAGAGCAGGATAGTAGTGTACTTCCCTGTTTCTTATTTCTTAATATTTTTCAAACTAGTTTTGATTAGAAGTTTAATAAATAATTTTAATTTATTTTAAATTATAAAAACTTGAGATCTTATTTCTATAAATTACAAACTTGATAATTCTTATTGGGTTTAGACCTTTAATTGCCTTGAATTTTAGAGTTAGGGGTAGATGAGTAGGGGTAACCTTACTTATTTACTAGGGATATTTCACTTCCAATCACCCATTATTGCTTAATCTTCATAATTTAGGAAGCTTCCTAAATTTGTGAAAGAAGGAGCCACTTTGAGGATGTCTTTGTGGTTTCATTTTGAGTCTTCTATTCCTTTTCATATGTATGCAAGAGGCATAATGCTATGTATGTATTATGTTATGAATAAGAATTTTTCTCTTGAGTTTGTAAAAACTTTATTGCAAGTTATGCTTGGTTTTAGGTATCTTATGCTAAATACAAATGTGATTAAGAGTATAATCAACACTTGTGTTATCTTTAAAGGCTAAGATTATTAGAGGCAAGTATTCTAGGAATCATTTTCCTTCATTATTATATTTATCCTTTCCCTTCTTCTATTTCATTTCTTACTTGTTTGTTTCATTTCTTATTTGTTTTTGAAGTTTTGTTTTAAGGGTAAAAGGGCAAAAATACCCACAAAGTAGTCAGCCACAAGCATTCAATATCCTAAAGTGACAAAAAGGGTAAAAATACCCATAACATTATATGGATGGATGCAAAAGTAATCAATCATTAAATTTTACTTAACACTATTAACTTTGACTGTTAAATGCTGACTGTGTATGCCACATGTCAATCTTGCTGATGTGGACTAAAAAAGGGGCAAAAATACCCACAAAGTCATCGGCCAGGAGCAAAAATACCTATAATGTTACTAGAGTTGGTGCAAAAGTGACCAATACATTCAATCCCTTAAATGTTGACTGTTTAGTTGATACTTAAGCAGAAGTTGACTATTTTTCGCTGATATAGAACAAACATATTCCAAGATAAATTTTTATGGAAGTTGATCAATCATTATATGAGTACCTATAATGTTACTTTAGTAAGTGCAATAGTGGCCAATCCATCAAAATCAATGCCATATGATTTCTTTCCATCATCACATATCTCGCCCCCTTTCTTTGTCCCTCTCAATTCATTTTTCTTGTTTACAAAACCTGAGATTTAACATAGTGAGATAGGTTGTTTAAAATCAAAGATTGAGACTGAGCACATCTAGCTTAAAAATATTATCACAACCTTAAGCAATTGTATTCACGATATATTCAAAATTTTCAAATGATTTTTGCCATTACTGCAAAGAAACAAGAAATTTAATTTGATATTCAGTCAAAATAATATTTTCTCATATGATATTCATACAATAACTGATTAACTTTCAGAGAATTTCATCTAGGAATATTTTTTATCTACATCAGTGAAAAAATAGTCAACTTTTACTTAGGTATCAGCTAAATGGTCAACATTTAAGGATTGGATAGATTGGTCACTTTTGTATCAACTTTGATAACGCTCCTAGCTTATGACTTCATGGGTATTTTCCCCCTTTTTAGTTCACGTGAACAAAGATTGACACGTGGCATGTATAGTTAATATTTGATGGTCAATGTTAATGGTGTTAGGTTAAAGTTAACGGTCTGATTACTTTTGCACCCATCCATGTAATGTTATGGGTATTTTTACCCTTTTCATCATTTTAGGATACTGGGTACCTGTGGCTAATTGCTTTGTAGGTATTTTTGCCCCTTTATCCTTGTTTTAGATTAGCATGATTTTGCTTTTCTCATAAAATGATTTACCCATCATAAAATTGTGTTAAGAAAATTTGATTCTTCCTAAACTTAGGTTAGTAGAAGTAATCAAAGATGTCCTTTGATTTGCTTTCCCACTATGCTACATCTATTACCTTTATGTTATGGGAAGAGGTATAGAGGGGACTTACCAGAAGCACCCTTTCTTAGAGGCTCTTAGATGTTATCATTGATGTGTAAAGGTTCCTTACACATGTTGAAATAATAAATAGATCAATAAAACATGTTAAGTATAAACTCCTCTGATCTCTTTATAAGTTATTTCTACCAACTTCATCAATACCAATGCAAAAAAAAAGTAAAAAGAATAAAAGTATGCAGAATTCAAAATATACCCTATATAACAATTCTAAATAGTAATGTTATGTTACTTTTTCTCTCTCATGAATGGTATTTTTAGAAATATTTTTCAAATATTACCTAAAAAGTTGCACTATGACTTATAAGTGGGATTAAGTAAACCTTCTAGAATGTGTCTTATGAATTAAATGGGACCAGAGGGAGTATGTTATATCTCCTAAAATCTCTATTAACTTAAGCATGTTAATCATGCATTCAAATATAGGGTGTCTAAAACTCAACCCAAGTGCCAAAAGTTTAACCTAATACCTAGACCAACCCAAAGGATCTAAGACAACTTGTGCAACACACAACAACGCAAATGTATAACACAAAACTCATTTTCACTCCTCAACTCCAATTTAATCAAAAAGAATAGGGCAAGGGAATCATCATTTAATCTAACAAAGTAACCCTTTACAATCATCAAAATAACCATAACTATATTTGTACTAGTATTTTAGCTCTAATTAAATATTAATAGCTCATACAATATGACCAAGGGCACAAAATACCAACAATAAACTATAAAAGCATGCATTTTTGCAAATAATCAAAATAATTGTTCTAGTTGGCAATATCATAATAATTACACATGAATAAAAATATGAGGCTTTATAGAAGGAAACTAGGTTCCTAAGCCTCAGGTGCCATTCACTTGTCTTGATTAGAGCTAGTGGGTATAAAATGTTAAATAAGAGAAAAGTACAACCACTCAGCAACCAAGAAAGTCTAAAGCATGCACATACAAGTCAAATAACTATAGGTATGTAAAGTGGGCAATTATAAAATAAATTAACTTCATTAAACACATTTCATAATGCAATGCATGATAATCTATCATCTCCAAACTTTCATTATTGTTAATTGAATGCATGGGTTACAAAATAATTAGGAACTAAACCTATGTGATTGTGATAGTTAAAGCTCTCCAATCATGACCTAGACCATGGATTCCCCCTTGTTCAAGGCAATGGTGTAACAAATCCCTATTATAAATTTACCTAGTTGGGGTTTAAGGGTAAGCTCTGTTATCATGTAGGTGAGGTTTAAAGGTGAAGTCAAGAAAAAAATATCAAGGCCTTATGGTATTGGTGTGATCCATATGAATACAATTCACTATTCTCTATTAAGACAAACGGCCTCCTACATTATGGTCATGCTAACACATCACATGCTAATTTAACATAGTATATTTTGTTATCACCATCATGCTCATTTTAATCTATGAATTTCCTCAATTTAAAAGACTTCAGATCATCATTACCCTATTAATTTAAAGAGCCACACTTGTATAATTTCAAGATAAGATAATATACATTTACATTGATATATACATATATAGGAAATTATAATTTTATAGTTCACAAATAACCACAGTCAATTTAATAAGCAATAATACAAAATAGATTTGTCTAATTACCTCAAACCTTTGAGAAGTCAAAGGTCACCTCCTAATACCACTTGCTTCTGAGTTAAATTTGAGCTTGGTGCTTTTACTAATAGAAAACTGTTAATAGAGGACTCCTTATAGAGGACAGTTTAATGTAAAACTGTCCTATATAAGAAGGTGGAGAAAAGTGTGTTATACGATGAAAATGATATAGGATAGTTACTAATAAAATAGTCTTATATGATTTAATAAATAGAGGATGGTTCATCTCTAAACCGCCCTATATTTATTTTTGAAATTAAAAAAGTAGAATTTTTTAAAAACTAAATTAGTAGAGAACGGTTATTTAAGGAACCGTCCTATATGTTTTCAAAATATAAGACGGTTCTTTATGTGAATCGTCCTATATTTACTTTCTCCCTTATATCAGTTCCCATTTTAAGAAACCAAAAGCAGAGAGCAAAAAGCCAAAATAGAGACAAAGTTGAAAACCTCTTGGGCATTTGTCTTCTTCAACCCCAAAGCCTCATCTTACTCAACAAAATCCCAAAACCTATTTCTTCATTTTTTGGTGAAATCTTAAAGGTAAAACTTGCTCACAAATGCTATTATTACTTCTTCAACTTCACGCGACAGCATTAGGCATTTGGAGTTCTTGTCAGTTGTAAGCTTCTTTCTATGACTCTCATTTGATGTTTCTTTGTATTTGTGCATTCTCTGTGTCTCTGTGAGTTCAAATCAAATGTTGAGATGTGATTTAGAGGAGACTTGAGTTTTAATTTATAGTTTTAGCACTATGCACATGAGATGCTCGATAAAATGCCTAAAAGGAAAGAAAGTTTAGGAAATAGCAAATTTAATAGTTAATAGCAAATTTAAGGTTATAGTATTATTGTCTTGTTTGTTTCTTATGAGTTATGAAGTGAAAAATCCAAATCCTCACAACTCACCAGCATTTTGAAGAGTAGATAAATAAAAAAAGAGGACTGTGGAGAGGAAAAAATTCAAATTTAAGTTTGAAGTGTATATTGAAACTTAATAATGGCATATATATATATATATATATGGCTCAAAATATTTAATTTGAATTAATTTTTTTTGTTTGGACTGGTTAATCTTGAAGATTTGGTTAGGATGATGTTGGAAGAGAAGAGCTTAGACATGAAATTGTAAAATTGGTGCTTATAAGGTATTTGTTGAAATGCTTATTAGAAAAAGTAAACTTGAAAGCTATTTTGACTATGATGTTTTATGATTAATTTCTTTTGGCCCTCGCTATTCTATTCTACTTTAGCCTCTATTTCTTAACATTGTCTGAATGTTCTTTCAGTTTTAATGCCTTTAACTGTAAACAAAAATTTGAAGGGGGAAAAAGTTGATAAAAGAAGAAAAGGCATAGGTAAGATAGATGAATTCTAGTAGCCAATACAAAATGTTTGACGCATCACCATAATGTACTTATTTTGTTGTTTTTTCTCAGCCATTAACATTAAATGAATGATGGTGCTATATTAAATGATTAATATAATTAGTAGAAAAGATTAAATCTAAGAGGTTGGAAGAGAGGGCTAAGTGCCTAGGAAAGTTCCAATTTTAAGCTGTTATAATGCCAAATTTTCATCTAAGAGTACTAACAACTAGTTAGTACTCCAAAATGAAAATTGTGGCTTATTAGACAACTAGAAGAACTGTAAGTCAAAATATACTTAAATTTATTTTTAATAGTGGAGATTTTTTATTAGAGATCCCCACTATTTTTAATCAAGTGGTTTATGGGTAATGTATTGATGAGTTAGTAGTTAACTTATTATCTTGAACTTATGATGATTGAGCCACTCATCACATATCTCTTAACAATTTTTTATAGATTTAAGATTATGGATAAAGAATGGATGTCTGCGAATCGACGATTGAGGGAATATATGAAGGGGGTGAGCCACTTTATTAAGGTTGGTGTTGAACATGAGGGAGATAGTAAGAGCATTGTGTGCCCTTGTCTAAGATGTGGACTTATGAGGCAGGCCATTACACGAGAATTGGAAGACTATTTAATGGTTAATGGAATCAATCAAAATTATAAGTATTAGTATAAGCATGGAGAGGTAAGGGACATGGCCAGAACTAGCTATAGCTATGTGTCAAATGACTTTGACACAAGTGTAGGTGAGGTTGATCGTGTTAAAGAGATGGCCAACATAGTTAAAGTAGAACTCATTGATTGTCTTCAAATGCTTGAAAGGTTGAGAAGTGATGTGAGGATGGCATTGTACACTAGTGCTAGGGAACACGTGTTAAAGTTGACTGTGGCGTTAAAATTGTACCAATTAAAAGCAAAAGGTAGGTGGAGTGATATGAGCTTCACAACCTTACTTTCATATTTGCATAATGAAATGCTATCGGAGGACAATTAACTTTTAAGGTCATTATATGATGCAAAAAAGATGTTGAAATCCATTGGCTTGAGCTATGAGAAGATACACGCTTGCCTGAATGATTGCATTTTATTTAGGAAAGAATATGAATCATTATCTGAGTGTCCTAAATGTTTAACATCACGTTATAAGGAGAATGGGAAAAGTCCAAAAATGGTGCTATAGTACTTTCCCATAGTACCAAGATTTAGACGATTGTATTAAAGTGAAGTGGAATTGAGAAATTTAACTTGGCATGAGGATGAGAGAATTAAAGTACAGTGCTAAGGCATCCTGCTGACTCTCTATAGTGGAAAAAGATTGATAGTGAGTATCCTGAATTTGCAAAGGATAATAGGAACTTACAGCTTGGGTTATCTACTGACAGAATGAAACTATTTGGGCTTTAGAGTAGTACCTACAACACATGGCCAGTGATTTTGATAAATTATAATCTACTTCTATGCTTATGCATGAAGTGCAAGTATTTGATATTGAGCTTGCTAATTTCAAGGTCGAAACAACCTAGAAATGATATAGACGTGTACTTGGCTCCTCTGATTGAAGATTTAAAGATATTATAGGAGACTAGTTTTGAGGTGTATGATAGGTATAAGAAGGAAAGTTTTAATTTGAGAGCCTTGTTATTGGTACAATTAATGAATTCTTGGCCTATGGTAAATTGTTAGGGTATAACGCCAAAGGAAAACCTGGATGCCCTGTTTGTCAAGATAGCACACACTCTGTGAGGTTAGAACATGGTATGAAGAATGTCTATTTGGGACATCATAGATGGTTATCCAAATCTTTCAATGGGAAACTAGAAGAAGAGGCAGCACCTCTAATATTATTTGATGATGAGCTATTTTAAAAGGTTAAGGATTTGGATATCGAGTTTGGGAAACCTTTTGCAAAGCATGTTGGGATAGGTGGGTAGAAGAAGAAGTTAATTTTCTTTAAGCTACCTTATTGGAGGAAGTTAGACGTGAGGCATTTTATTGATTTGATGCACATTGAGAAAAATGTATGTGATAGTATTATGGGTACTTTACTCCATATTGTAGGAAAGACCAAAGATAGCATTAATGCAAGGTTAGACATGGTGGATATGGTAATATGAGAAGACTTAGCGCCAGAGGAGAGGGAAAGTCGTACGTACCTTTTCAGACTACCTATATACTTTCTAAAAGAAAAAAAACAAATTTTCTGTGAATTTTTAGCTAGAGTTAAAGTTCCAAAAAGTTACTCTTCCAATATTAGAAATATTGTGTTTGTGAAGGACTTAAAGCTAAAGGGTTTAAAAATACATGATTGCCATGTATTGATAGAGACCTTTATTCCAGTAGGCATATGCTCAATTTTATTAGATAGGGTGTGAGTTGCAATTATTAAAATATGCTTCTTCATCAAGTCAATTTGTGGTAAAATGATCAACCCTATAAAGTTAGGAAGCTTATAATGCCGAATTGTAAGGACATTATGTGAGCTCAAGATGTATTTTCCGCTCGCATTCTTTGACATAATGATTCACTTGATTGTTCACTTGGTTAGGGAGGTTGAAAAGTATGGCCTGGCTTTTTTAAGATAGATGTATCCTATTGAGCACATATGAAGGTTCTAAAATGGTATGTAAAAAATTGAAGTCGACCTAAGGGTTGTATTGCTAAAAGGTACATAAGTGAAGAGGCAACTGACTTTTGTCAGGAGTACTTAATAGATGGGGAAAATGTTGGGCTTCCAGTAGACAGGCATATGGGAAGGGAAGATGGGGAAGGAATAGCTGGAAAGAAATTAATTACTATTTCACAAAACCATTGAGAGCAAGCACACCTTTTTATATTGCATAACTCGGATGAGATTCTCAAGTATGTTGACAAGCACAATGCTGAACTTAAGAAGGACAACCCTAGAAGAAATGACACTGTAATTGTAAAAATTCATAACAAGTACTTTAAACATTGGTTGAAGGTGCACATTGTAACCATGTATAATGCTGACAAAAATTTGGCACCAGAAAGGGTTAGATGCTTGTCTAGGGGCCCAAACGTATAAGTCCTTTCTTATACTAGTTATGTAATCAATGGCTTCACATTTTATACTAAAGAGTAGGATGAAAGAAGCACAATACAAAATAGTAGTGTAACTGTGATTAGTAAAGCATGTGTGTATCTAGTAGTAAAGACAAAAATCTCATGTATGCAAGAATGTCATACTTCGGAGTTATTGAGCATATTTAGGAGTTAGATTATAGTAGGTTCAAGATTCTGGTTTTTAGTTATAAATGGATTGATAATGAGAGTGGTCTTCACATGGACGATAATTCAGGGTTCATATAGGTGAATTTAAATATGTTAGGTTACAAGATCGAGCCTTTCATTTTTGCATCACAAGCTAGGTAAGTGGTTTATGTCATTGATCTTGTTTCACTAGGTTGGTCGATTATGTTATTGTCAAATAAAGAATTTAGAGAGGCCATCAATCCACTAGATATTACAATTGAGAATGATCCATTTAAAGGGACAGCACTTGAATGTAATGTCATCAAAGATAGCACCAACTATATTAGAAGTGATCACAAAGATGGTATTTGGATTTCAAAGCATGGAAAAAGAATAAAAGAGAAGATTAAGAAATTAAACTAAGCTGCCAAGTTGAAAAAGGTTCAAAAGGAGACAAGGAAAAGAAAAAGACCAACTTAAACATGTGTTAGTTATTTGTGTTTCTATCAATTAATTTTATCTATGACATAGTTTGCATGCTTTAGTTATTCATGCTATTTGTATTTCTATCAATTAATTTTATTTGTGACTTAGATTGTAGGCTTTAGTTATTTATGATATTTGTGTTTCTATCAATTAATTTTATTTGTGACTTGTGTGATAGGTAAATGGCGCCAAAAATAGCTCCAAAGAAACGTAGAGTCGCTTTTACTACTACTTCCCCTATTGACCCTACTCTTCCCAACACTGCTCCAGTTGACACAACTCCCACAGCCACTACTCCAGTTTACACTAGTCCTGTTGACATTGGACATGCAAACTTGTTGAATAATCCTCCTAGTACCACATCTAGTCCTGACAATGAGGGTCCTTCTTCTATTCCTAGTGACATGATTGAGAAAGATCGGCTCAAATGTCTAAAACAATTAAGAAAAGTCTAGGGATAATGGAAATGGTGTCTAGGAGGAGATTAGTCGGACTTAAATATTCCTTGAATGGAATCCCAAGGGTCAACCAGTAAAGGAGGACAAGCATAAATTTAGTAGTTACATTGGTGTAATAACTCAATTATAGCTTGGCCTATTAGTTATGACTGGCATGATATTGATGAAGTGATGGGGGAGTCGATATGGGAATTGATTGAGATAAAATTAAAATTCTTAATTAGTTGATTTTGTTTTTGAATAGGTGAAATTTCATATAAATTATGCCTTAATTGTGTTATTGAACAAGCAGCATTTCATATTGACACTACTCAAAAGAAATATATCTTTCATTCGGCCATTAAGGCACATCGATATTTTAGTACTACGTGGGGATCAAATATATCATGTTGGTTGAAAGAATCAGTGGTAAGGTTCTTGAGCCATTGAGAGAAATTGTTAGACAAGATCAATGGGATGCATTTGTTGCCAACCACCTCAGCAAAGAGTTCCAATCACTAAGCCAGCGAAATAGGGATTTAAGGGCTAAAAATAATTATATGCTCTACTTAGGATCCCGCGTAGGTTATTCAGGCATTGAACAAGAAGAGGTGTGTTTAAATATATATATATATATATATATTAAATTTAATAGTTTTTATTATATTTAATAATATGTAAATCTTTTTTGTCATTAACTTATTATTGCATTAATTCATTGCATAGCTCATGAGATTAAGCACGGGAGAGACTTTCATTTCACATGCTAGGCTTTTCATTCTAGCTTGGACAGACAAAAAAGGCATGATCACTTCTGCACATGTTTGGGAACTTGCTAAAAAAGTTGCAAGTACAATCTTTAAATAATTTAAATATTTTAATTTAATATTTCCTTACTTAAATAACATATATATATATATATATATATATCTTTTATAGAGTGCCCTCTCAAAGGAAGTCTCTAGAGGTGGGCTTCTAGAAAATGAAGATATCTTAGAGAAGGCATTAGGCAATAAAGATCACCCTGGTCGTGTTAGGGGTGTCAGCATAGGTGTCACCAGAAAATAAATTGTGGGTGAAAAGAAGGCTCTAAACAAGGATGTCGATACTGAGCTTGAGGCATTGAAAGCACGAATAGCACAGCAAGAAGAATTTATAGTGATAATAATGAAGACCCATAGACTTGGAAAGTCAACCTCGGAGCTTGTCCATACTTAAAAAGATAGCTGCACCGTGCTGCAACCTTCTCCTCGTGACCTCCTTGAGGTATTTAAATTATTTTACTTTCTTAATTACAGTTCACAATTATTATTTCCTTATTAACTTATATTTCTTTTATGTTCAGGGCAAGGCTGAGTGTTCGTTCCTGGCCAATAGCCCAAGTAGACATAGAGTTGCCACAGGAAAAATGTACAATATCTCAGGGCAACAAGTTCACAATAAGCCTGTGCTCGAGGGGTGGGTCAAAGGGTTGATTATCAAGCCTAATTATGCCAATTACAAGCTGCTCAAACAAAATTGAGTTAAAAATTATAACAGACGCGGTTGGCTCTTATATTGTATAGCCCAAGCATCTCATTTGGTTGGGAGTAGAAGAAACTCCACCACAGGTGTGCCATTAATTTGCACTATCTTAATTCAAATTCAAGTTACAGTTAATTAAAATTTAATTTCTAATAATTAATGTTAATTGGCACTTAGTCCAAGGGGAATGACCCTCCCAGACAATCAGATCACCTATTAAAGATCGAGAAATAATCGAACTCCAAGCCAGCACCAGTGGATATTGCTCCTCCTTTGCCAAAGATAAATCAAAATATGTTGGCAAAGTATGCGTGATTGGCCAAGAATAGGTGGCATAGTTTGTACTACTAAATGACAACATGTATCGAAAAGAGGTCAGTGAGATTATTGACTTTAATATTGTCAATATCGTCCTGATGCGTCATCCATAGCCCAATGAACATTTATATGAGGTACTTAATTACTCTTCCCATTCATATATCTAGATGTTGTTTTTATTCATATTTACTTCTATCAATTTCTTCATTCAGGTACTTGTATGATACCTTCATCATTCCTTGTAACTTAGGATCAAGGTTCGTGTTTGTTAATTCCTATGAGTTCCTAAGTTTTGAAGGCGGTCAGAAGGATAAGTGTTTATAATAGCAATCTCAGACATTGACCACGTACTTCAAGGAAACATCAGCTTCAAAGGGGATGTTATTTTTAATTCCTTATCATAATGGATTAGTTACTTGGTTTTCTAAAACCTTGATTGGATTTTATTGTCTTTCTCAAATTCCAATTATAACATACATTGTCCAATTCTCCTAGGGGACATTGGATGCTTATTGTGATTGAGCCAGTAGATCTTAAAGCTCCAAAGGTATACTATTTAGATTCAGCTCCTCATGGTGGGAATCCAACTAACTGACCGGATATGATAGGGTTATTTAATAGGAAAGTATATTTAGTAACTAATATTTTATTTGTTTCTAAAATTATACATTTCTAATATGTTTGTCTTTCGTATATTAAGGCTATTGTGCTATATCGCATCGATGTAAATCTTCTAAACAAGAGATCATTCAAGAAATACAAGGATGCCATTGAATGGAATGTAATACATGTATCATTAAATTACTACCAATTACTCAATTGTTTTCATTTTTGAATGTCAATAACATATATATTTATGGTTTTCTTCATGTAGTGCCCTTGACAAATTGACAATAGTCATGATTATGACTACTATGTGATGAGGTATACTAAAGACATCATCACTCATGGGCAGCCTTCAATCCCCCTCACGGTATCTATAATTTGTGTAATATATTTTTTATATTATAATGAATATTAATTGTCATCAATTAACTTCATTTTTATGTATGTTGCAGTACTATTTAGATTGTGCTACACCTCGTTTCAATGATACCCAAATTATGAAGTCCTCAAAGAGTGGAGTGAATATGTATATGAAAAGTGGGTCACATCCAATATAAGGTGATAATATATAGTTAGTCTAGGAATAGATTAGTTTAGTTGTTAATATATAGTTTAGATATATTTTAGGGATTGGTATTTTAGTTCAAATTGATTGATTTATATCACTGAATTTTAAATTCAATACTTTTGAGTAATTAAATTGTAAATATTATAGTTTTCAATTGAGTAGGGTGCATCTTTTGGGTTATTCTGGAGTATTATTGAGTATATATATTTTTGTATTGCAGGAGAGCTGTTGGAAAAGCAACCAACCCTATTAAAAAATGATATTAGAGAACAGTCATATTACATAACCGTCTATATTTATTGTATAGAGTATGTTACATTCTTCATACAATAAATATAGGACGGTTATGTAATATAACCATCCTCTAAGGCCTATCGATTTTCAATTTTGACCAAAATTCGAATGTTATATAAGATTGTTATGTAAAAGCTGTCCTCTATTTATCTTTAATATAGGACTGTTTCATAACCATCCTATATGTCTTAGTAATAGAGGATGGCCAAATCGAGGACCGTTGTCAACCATCCTTTATTGTGAAAATCAACTGTCCTTTATGGTCAGATCTGTTGTAGTATTTGCAAGGCTAGTCTACAACTATAGTAATAACAACTTTCGTTAATAATCACTAAAATAACTACTTCCAACTTCTAGACTCATATTTTAATAACCAAATTTCCTAATTGCAATTTAAACCTACATCCAATGAGTTTATTAATTTCCATCAACTTCATTTAGCACCCATTAGCTTGAATGATCACTAATATAATGCTTAACAATCCAAGGTCACCCTTAAGGGGTTTAGGGTTTGTCCAAAATGGATAACTCAAGCTCACAACCATGTAAAAATTTCTAAACTAAGTGTAGAATATTTAAATAACCCTCATTAATTTCATTAGCACCAATGGGTTCAGACCCATAGCCCTAGGTCTGAAAATAATCATCTTCCAATCCTATATCTACGTACATCAAATTTGTGTAGAGAGAAGAAGAAGTAGGGAAGACTTACCTGCATGAAAACAAGCTCAAATCACGTTCAAGACTCTAGATGATCAAGCCATAGTAGCCCAAAAATGCTCCCTCTGTTGCTCTCTCTCTATTTCATGTTTTCTTCCTATATTTTTCAAACACCAGACTCGAACACTTAAGTCTAATATTTGGCCATTCCTTAAAGTAGATGGCATAGAATGGCAAGCTTGAAGTGTGCTCCTCAAAACACCTCCGGACCCAATCCAAAGTTTGTAAATAAATTCAATAGGCCCATTAGCCATTCCAAACCATCTTCACATTAATTAATACTCAATTTTATCTAATTAACCTTGATTAGTCCATTTATACTAGGAATCAAAATCTAGAATGTTACAATATATAGCTAAATTTTCAGGATAGTTTATCAATAAATATAGCTAAATTGTCATGCTTGCCTTTCCATGATTGACAATCTCTCCTGCAATCTCATTGTCAATTCATAAAAACAATTGTCTCAAATTCAGTCTTTAAATTATAAAAATTGTAAAATCAATATTAGAGATGGATTTGGAGATGACTAGTATAAGATAAAATTTATTCATCTCTAAACTCATATCTAACATTTTTATTTTTTTAAAATTAAATTTTTAATGATTAATGATAGAATATGAGATGGATCTATAGACATTTGTTTAGAGATGTATATAATCCATCTATAAATCTGTATCTATATTTTAAAATATTTTTAAATCAAATCCATCTCTAAAATTATAATTAGCTTTGGATTCCATCTTTATTAGAGATGATAATTAGTTTATCTCTAATTTCAATCTCCATTTTAATAATCTTTTGTAGTGAATAAGTTTGAACATATATCCCAAATGCTAGATCAAATTCCCATATATAGGCAATTACATAGTTTTGAAAAACAAAATTATAGTTTCTCCCTCCAAATATGTAGTAACCTCCTACAACCCATAATTATAATTAAATTATTTAAATAATATATTTCACCCAACTTTAATTAATCACTATTTGATTTGGACTTTTGCTTATATGATCTAATTCATCAAGGTGGACTACAATCTGACAAGAGTAATTCATATCTAAAATTTAATAATTTTTAATAACTAGCATCTAATTTTTATACTAAAACATGTTTCATTATGTATGTCACATGACTTAACAACTAGGTTATCATAAGTTGGAAAAAAAAAAAAACTGTTACTTTGTGCTAATGATCAACGGCTACTTTTATAGGTTATATCTATCCATATTATTTTTGGCTATATATATTCTTCAATCAGCCATATAACTATCTAAGACAGACATATATAATTGATGACTCTTTATATTTTCATGTATGTTGAGGAGTTTTATTAGTTAATTGGAGAGTTATCTAGTTATTTTTGGTTAATTGTCTTGTATTTAGTATTTATTTTGGTGTTAGTTAGCTTGTCTTCTAAATATTGTGTTTTGATTTATTTTAGAGTAATTTGAGTCATTTTAATTTAGGAGCCTTTGTAAAAGCTTAGAAGATATAGGGGAAGAAAAATATGATGATTTTAATAAATAGATTATATTTTAATGATCAGTTGCTATATATAACAGCCGCTATAGCAGGTTAGTGTTATAAAGTAAATTCTGAACCAAAAACATAGCCTGCTATAGTGGATTTCACACCTAAATGCACAGTTTTAATTTTTTTGTCTAATAAAAGTGGGAAAGTAGAATTTTTTGATGGGGGCTTCATTTTTTACGTTTGTTAAAGGTCCAGGGGTGATTTTGGAGAACTTGGAAAAATTTTGAAGCTTGAGAGCAAAATTACTCGTCACCATCTGCATTTTCATTGAGTTTTCCTTAACTCTTCTCTTTTTTTTCTCCTTTGTATTTGATTATGACCTATTTTGGGGATTGTATTTAGCTTTGTGTGGCTGAAACTTGATACTATAGAGTCCTATGAACTCATTTTCTCCAGTTGTATTTTAATTTACTGACACTACTATATAAATGGGCGTTGGTGGAGTTTAAAATTTTTATTTCGTGGCATTTATAAAATGTTATAAGATTTCATGCTATCTTAGATCTTAGATGGTATTTCATTAATTAATAAAATGCCACAAGAAGCTAGCAACATACTTACTTTTGAACAATAAAGGAAAAGAGAGGTGGCGTTTCTACTCATTTTAAAAAATAAAATAAAATACCACCTATCTCCTTTTTTTTTTAAATTAGAAAGCACCACTTTTTAATATCTTTGTGTGTGATCTCTTAATATATCCATCAATTTATATGCATAATTTTTTTAGTAATTATACAATTAATTTATACAATAAACTTTATTGATACCACTGACAAAAAAAAAATTAACTTCATACTATACAAAACTTCGATAAATTTAGTAAGGTCATAAAAAATCAAGGATAAAGAAAAAACATAAATTAAATCTTAGCAAAGAGATATAATAAGGTTTATTAGTAATTTTTGCAATATAGTTGTAAAAAACAATACCTACAACAAAAATAAATAAATAAAAAATTTAAAAAAATTATGACTAATGTTTAACAGAGATTAAATATAAAATAACTAAAACAATTTATACAAAAATATGAAAAAAATGACAAGCTATCATTGGCCACACAACTTTTGGCTGTCCTTCAATATTGAATAGATACATACTAGAAAAAGTAGGCAAATACTAAATTAAAAATAAGTTTTTTCCTCAATGATTAATAGAGATTATCATCACTACTTTCTTAAAAGTCCAAAACTTGACAAAACTAAGCCATTTATCATTGAAAGTATGAAGATTAAAGATCTTACTGTCTATTCCCTAGATCTCAATAAAACTTTATAGTTAGAGAATTGGTTCACAAACAGATATGCGTGTTAGCAATTAAAAGAACAAACCTTCAAGAGTGAAAAGAGAAATTATCAACTAAACAGAAATAAAAGCATAATTGTAAAGATCCAAATAAACATATATATGGGTAGGTAGATAAAAGGTAAGAAAAATAAAAAAAAAACATATTATTAATGTACTTATACGAGCGACCTCAACTAGAAAAGACAGCAAGAGCAACTTCAAGAATTAGAAAGTAGTTAACTCGTGGGTTGCAAGAACAAGCGATTGGATGGAGAGAATGATCAAGAAAAAGAGATTAGGGTTTGAAAATTTCAAGAAGATTTAAAAATTATCTCTAATTTTTAAAAGTAATTAAAAAATCATAGCGATGGAAATGCCACCTCTCTAATTTTTTAAAATTAAAATAATTAATTGAAAAATTAATTATAAAGAGAGAGATGGTGTTTTCATCACCTAGAAATGCCATCTCCCTCATTTAAATAATTTTTTAATAATTAATATTTAATAACTAATACTTAAAAATTATATATTTTAAAAATAAATTAATGAATAAAAATTTAATTTATAAGATAAAGGTGGCATTGCTATCACTAAAAACACCACCCTCTTAATTTAAATAATTTTTTAGTATTCAATATTTGATAAATAATATTATATATATATATATAAATATTTTAGAAATAATATTAATTAATAAATAATTTAATTAAGAAGAGAGATGTGGCATTTTCATCACCTGTAAATGCCACATTCCTCATTTAAATATGTTTTTAATATTTAATATTTAAAAAATAATATTTAACATATATAAATATTTTAAAAATAATATTCATTGATAAATAATTTAATTTAGAAGATAAAGGTGGCATTTCCATCACCTAAAAATGCCACATCTCTTATTCAAATAATTTTTTAATTTTTAATATTTGATAGAAAATATTTAAGATATACATTTAAAAATAATATTAATTCAAATGAAAGTTAATCTGTAAGAGAGAGGTGGTGTTTTCATCACCTAAATACACCAACTCTCTTGTAAAATAAAATAATTAACTATCAAATAAAAATAAATTAAAACACTTAGGTGGCATTTTTTCCATCTAAATTTAATTAAATAAAATATTTATTAAATATTATATTTATTATAAAATATTTATTAAAAATATGCATTTTTATATAAAATAAATGAAAACCTTTAGGTAGAGTTTCCTTACAAGAAACGCCACCTATGATATATTTTTATATAAAATTATTGAAATCTATTAGGTGGCATTTGGTCACAGCAAACGCCACCTCATTTTAATTCAATAAAATATTTATTAACTATTATATTTATGATAAAATAAATATTAGACAGAATATATGTTTATATAAAATAAAGACTATTATGCAGCTTTTTCTCAAGAAGAAAACGCCACCTAAAATTTATTAAATATTATATTTAATATAAAATATTTATCAAAAATGAATTCTAAAATACAAAGTTATTAAATAAAAATAAATAAAAACCATGGAGAAAACCCACCTAAGATTAATTAAATACAATATTTATTATTTATTATAAAATAATAATTGGAAAAACATATTTTAAAAAAATAATTAACTGTCAAATAAAAGTAAATTAAAACCTTTTTGTGCGCTTCCTGTGAGCAAACACCACATAAAATTATTTAAATAAAATATTTATTAAATATTATATTGATGACAAAATAATTATTTGAAATATACTTTTTATAAATTAAATGAATAACATTAGGTGGTGTTTCTTGCAGAAATGCACTTAAGATTAATTAAATAAAATATTATATAAATATTATATTTATTATAAAATAACTATTAAAAATAATATTTCTTTAAATAAAATAAATGAAAATTATTAGATGGCATTTTCTAAAGTAAAAAAAATGCCATTTGAGATTAATTAAATAAATTATTTATGAAAAAATATTATATTTTTAGTTTTAATTTATTGTAATATATTAATAATGATTACTAGTTAAGTACTTAATTTATACTATAATTGGTACTAATATTAATAGTAATATTTTAATAATTATTATAGTTACAGTAGAAATAATTCTTAATTAAATATAATTTTTAGATTATTAATAAATAAAAATAGTTATATCAATAATAAAAATAAAAATAAAAGTATAACAACAGTATTAATAAATATAATAATAATAATTATAATAAGCATAATAAATAAAATTATTTTTTGTAATATTATCATAATTATTCGGTGCCATTTCTTTTTGAAATGTCACAAAATTGTTTAGTAACAATAAATTGTGACATTTCATGAAGGAAATGCCACCTCTTATTTTTTTAAGAAAATTGTACATAAAAAATAATTGATAAGTGATAGCATTTCATTAAAGAAATGCTACCTAATGTACTTCAACTTTCATTTTAGTGATGTTTCACTTTTAGTTGTTATAAAATACATGTTATGAAATTCCATTTTTGTAGTAGTGTGATTATTCTATGACTAATGGATGTTTTATGTTTTAATTCTAGTTTAGCTTTGTGTTGCTTGATGTTTGGCTACCATTGAGTGATAATTTGGAGGAATAAAATGAGCTTGAGAAAGGAACTTTTATTTGGACCATTGGAATTGAATGATTAGAATTAATTATAGTTAATTTGCCTCTAGGATATGAATGTATCTAAAAGACCTAAGTGGTTAGAAGGGATTTGAACTTAATACTCTTAATCTAATTTTGGCAAGAAATTGTTGTGTTAGAATTAAGTAGGATTTTGGATAATCAAAAAATATTCAATATTAATCCTAGTGTCCCAACCCTTAAAATTGAAATTAAAATCAATTTAATTGGTAAGTTAAGTACAATGGAGCAAATGTGGGATCAAAACTCTAGGATGCTTTCTTAATTATTTTTTGACTTTAAAGTGCTTCAAAATCTTAGTTTTTCACTTTACATTTTCATTTGAATCACTCACCACAATAATTTGCTTCCTTAACTTAAATAAAATTGGGAATTTAATGCCCCTTTGTAAATTTATTTAATTCTCTATGAGATTGATCTTGATTTGCCATTAACTATATTTGCGACCCGTACACTTGCAGTATCCATCTAGTTTTCATGTGCATCAATAATCTATAATAACACCATCAATTTACAATTAATTAGTGTGAGCTAACAAACCTTTTTCTTTTTCCTGATAAGAGCTTAGTTGGGAAGCCAGATGACATCCATTTTTATCCTCCTCTTTTTAATTTTAACCAAAACATGTAATCATGTTTTGCTGTTGACAATTAGTGCAGGCTAAGAGATTTTTTTAATTGACCAATGTCAAATTAGTAAGTCACAACACAATTGACATATATAAGTTATGACAACTTTGTTAATGAATCTTTGCTTAGGGTCGATGGGCTATTTTTTAATTAATAAATACATAGTTGACAAAATATATATATGATACCAAAAACACGATGCCATGAATAAAAAATGTGTACCTATGATTCAACATTAATATATTCTAGGGTGCTAGTGACTCTTTCCATAGATACTTTAGGAGCTAAATGCTCTTTAACATAAAGTCAATATCTATAGTTAAAACTCAATATTAATATTTATTATTTAAAGGGTGACATTGCTTCAAGATAATAAATAGATTATGATACCTAATGCTCTATGTGAAATAGCATTACAACAACAACAAGAATTCCTAATATTTTATTAGGTGGAGTCGACTATATAGATTGCACCAGTGATAATGTTAGGACCCTAGGCTATAGGGTGCAACATTTTTAAAATTAAAAATTAAAAAAAAATAATTAAAATTTTTTTGAATCCAAAATCTTTATAGTTAGGTCAAAGGGTGCAAAATTTTAGAAGACATCAATATTTCTTGTAATTTTCTCTAAGGGGCTCATTGTAGTGCTGCTCATGGATTGCACAACATCATTGTGCTTTATTATCAATGAAGCTTTTGTAAATATTATTAATTAAAAGGTCTCTTTTAACAACCAAGCATCTTGTGAAATAATTCAAGGGTAAAAATTCTCTCTTTTAAAAATATATAAAGTAAATCTCCATTATATGGTTAAATGAAGATGACAACTTAATGCTATATAAAGACACCATTACGTGTATGATACAGGATCTCTTATTCAAACGCAAGAGGGTAAAAACTAGCTACCATCCACCTTTTGTAAGGGAATGACTTATGTAATCTCAAGAAGAAAACAAAAGGAGAAACAACAAAAATGGATCAAAGCGTTTATGACACCGTTCAATTCTTAAGCTGCTGCACAAGCTGGTGCCGTTCCTGTGATTGTTGGTTTAACATTGGAACATTTTGCAGTTACTGCAGCTCCGTTAAATGTGAGATTAATGTTATTAAGTTGAACGTTGTCACATGGTACACCACTACTACAGATGAGAACTACTCCATCTTGAGATTGAGATGTGCCGCTGATGTTCGTGAAAGTCACATTGCTTATCTTTATCTTTGATGGAGTCTAATCAATTGAAAGCACACACCACAGTAGAGCAAAAAATGTCTTAGATGTTATTGATGATATAAAGAATAAAGAGAAGTGAAATGAATTAAGGAGGTACGGATAACATACCGATTTGTCGCATTGATTTGATGGGCAATATTCCTGGTCTATCATAACTGGGTTTTGGACATTGTTCATGATAATATCTTCAAAATGCATATCAGTGATAGTAATAGCTCCTGGAGTGCCAGGCCATGTCTTGATCCTTACACCATTCATCGTGTTAGATATTGTGCAATTTTTGACATTGACATTTGAAACAGGTTGTTCATTATTATATCTTCCAAGGCTTCCAACACTAATGCCGTGACCAGGTCCACAAGTCACATTTAACACGGTTACGTTTTGGTTACCATCGCCTAATGAGACACAATCGTCTCCAGTAGCGATATTGGTGTTTGCAACACTCACTCCATTTGATCTTCCAATGTGGATTCCATCAGTGTTTGGGCTATCTCCAGGTGCACTGATGTTAAACCCGTCAAAGTTGATATTGTTGCATGAAAGAACATTGACATGGAAGTTTTTGCTATCTTTTGAAGTTACGCCTCTGATATAAGAATTGTTGATGAAGTTGAATCCAAAGTTCTGTTCAAGTTAATGGAAACTCTCTTGTTAGTGTAATTGGTGAAATGCACCTATCTAGTGATAAAACAATCCACCATGTCGATCTTGAATCACACTTCTCTTCCAATCATTAGATCCACGCAATATAGTAATTTCAAATAGTAAAGAATAACAAACTTGCTCATTGAAGAATATTTGATTCAATGCGACTCTCACTTGCAAATGCAAATGAAAGACCAATGCACATTCCCTTCACAAGTATTCTAGTATTAATGTCTTTTTCAAATAACTTTTAACGTAGTAAGAATCAATAAAATCTAATTCCACAGACCAAAATATTTCATAAGATAAAGTATTAAGTGGAATTTAAGTAAAAAGCAACTTTTATGCCCAAAATAACCCTAATGTAGTGCAAATCCAACACTTAGGCAATTTAGTATAAGAGGCTCTTTTTAATACCAAAGACTGCATAAACTAAGTTTATTATACAATGAAATGCATGTAAATATGAGGCTTATCACGATGTTATTTACCATGGTAGGCCAGTTGCACTTCGGGTTTAGTGCACAATCATTTGATTTCCATGCAGCTGCGCCTTGGCCATCAAAAGTTCCTGTGCCAGATAATGTGAAGGCATTCACATATCCTATTTTAATCCATTGGCTTGCCCCATTTAGTGCAGATGGATCTGCTGGTGCTTGAATTACACCATCAACTTGTATCTCAATAGAAGGAGCCTGGCATGGTCCTTTGATATCAAGGGCATTCAAATTGTAAGTTCCTGAACCAACCAATACTCTACTAGCCTCAGTGGCTGCACATGCATCAGTCCATGCTTTTGTGAGAGCCTTCAATAACAAATATACAAAAACGTTAGTAAAAGAACAAAAACATTAGGTAGGGCTGGATGGATGAAAATTGGATTTGGATGTTAGATTTAAAATCTTGTATTTCAAATATCAAATTTCAAATCCATGAAAATCCTTTGATTGGATAGTTTAAAAGTTTTCAAATGAAGAGAAATAAGTTAAAATTTGAAATGAAAATGGAAAATCGGGACTGGTGAATGTACCCTTGTTTTTCAATTGATAAGAGATGATAATGAAAAATGAAAAAAGATAGTAAAATTATAGAGGTATCAACAGTGAAAAGGAAAAAAGAACCAGAGATTTGAAGTCATTAAAATTTTAAATGACTAGGGTATAAAAGAAATTTAAAATTACAAAGGAATTATAATAATTATTACAAGGAATGAATTTCCAAATCCATGAATTTTTTGTGTACCTAAATGGGAGATTTGGTTCAAATCCAAATCTAAATTCAAACTTTCATTAATCGACACACCATTAATATTTTCCTAGATCATAAAAGGTAGAACCGTGTCGTGTGTGTGTAAAATTATTTGAGCATAACATAGCATTACATCAGTTATATCCCCGTTAGGGTTTCCACCGTAGCTAGCGATATCGAAGTCTTTTGCTTGAGCTATAATGGCGAAACCCAGAAATAAGGACAAGGAACATATGGTAATGCTCAATTTCATATTCATTGTGATCGTTTCCCTTGTGTTATAACTTCTCCTATTTCCTTTTTGTAAACGAAGTTTCGTGTTTATATATACATGATGGAAACCAATTTGGTAGATTACTATTTATAATCACAAAATTTAATGCCACAAATAGTCACAAAGGTTTAATTGATTAATGACCACTAACTTGGAAAGAAGATGACCATAAAGCCTAAGAATGAGAACGCCTATAGTGGCGGAGAGATAGCGAAGTTTTCAAAGAACTTCTTGCGAATTGAATTTGACCTTTATTTTTAAATATCTTAAAGAAAAGCATATTCTCTTTCTGAATGATTATAAAACCTTTGGGGAATAGAGTAAGAAAAAAGAAATAAGTAAATTAATTTATGTAAGAAAAGTTCAACATGTTAAAATTATATTTCTTGAACGTTTATTTTAACATTTTGTTAAGAATCTTATACTTGAAAAGTTCTAATTGTTTATTATAGTGACTGCATTTATTAAGATATATTTAATGAATGTGTGTTTGTTATTAGTAATAATTTCGAATTGATTGAGTAAAAGATGAAAATCTATCGTGTGGACATGTTCATTATTTTTTATGAAAGTAAAATATACTGACATCACATGCATTTAATCTAAATTACGCAAATCTATTTTTTATTTTAAAAACCTATATGGACTTTTCTTGAAATCAAAACATATGTTACACAAATCAGTCTTCTAATTTTAAGATCTTACTTTAGTCCATCCATTTGTTGACCATTAAATCACAGTGTAGAATGTATGTCTTGACCACAATACCACTTCCTATGATAAATATTACTTAACAATCATTTAAATACTGATCTTTGTAAAAAAAAATTTATATTTTTAAATTGATTAATTTTTATCATATTATAAAGTTGATTAGTATTATAATTATAATTTTTTAGTGTTATGATAATTTTAAACATTTAAACATATTTATTAAGTCATCTTTTAAATATACATACGTTGGTTAAGAACGTATTTATAGAATATATATATATATATATATATATCAATTATTTTAGATTATTGTGAAATGATATAATTTTGAGCATATGACATAAATATGTCAATTTTATAATTTAAAAAATTTAAATATTTTTTTGAAAAAATTCCCAAATTTTTGATCAAGTTGTTATTTTTTAAGTAAAAGTTAATTTTTTAAAATTTGTTAATAATATTAAATAGATAACTAACAAATATCAAACAAGCTGTCAAAAGATAAATTAAAGATTTAGCATGATGAGAGGTAAATTAGTAAATAAGAATTATGATAATATTTTTTTCGATAGAATTTATTTTATAATCTCTTTAGAATATTATTTAATGATGATAATAATTTCAACTAAAATATACTTTTCAAAATAGAGGAGAGATCTATGTAATTGAACAAAAAACAAAAAGATGGTTAGAGTATTTTAATATTTGTATAATTATTCAATTGTCTATCAAATATTTTTCTTCTAAAGTTAGGGAAGAAGTGGATATGATTATTGAAAATGATGGGAATGTTATGCTTATGCATAGAATACAATTTTGGTGGCTAAGAAAGGCGTCAGGGATTATTTGAAATTGAAAATCAGGTGTTATTTGAAATTAAAAAACACCAAATAAGATAAAAGAAAAATTTTATCACTGTTAACGAGAAATGGGTCAGGCACCTCACGTGCGCTAGGTGTGTTATGACATCCCAAAATTTAATCTAAGGGTTAAGTTATTTAATTGAGTAGCTTAATTAGTTAATTAAAATAACTAGAGGTTAAGTAGGGTATATGGATGGCCTTTTGGGTCAATTGGGCCATATATAAGGCTTAGAAGACTAGAGGAGCCATTGGGCCACTTTGGGTCCAAATTAATAGAGTCACAAAATGCATCATCTATTGCAGTAGACAGTGTCATTGGCCACAACAAATGCTTCAAAAATTTAAATTCATAGATATGCATTTTGAGTAGAAAGAAAGAGAGAATTGGAGAAAGTTCAAGGAGAGGACTTGAGCTCTAGAAGGGTTTGTGTTTTGGGGTCTTTGGAGGTTATTTTGGGCTTGCTACGCCTTAGGCAAGTCTCATTTCCTCATCCATTATTCTTCTTATGCGTTTACTTCTGAGTTTTTGGAGTATGGGGCTACTGTCCAAATTCTTAGATGAATCCTACCCATTTTAATGACTTCATTGGAGTCTAACAAGGGTTGTTTAAGTTCCTCATCATGAGTGTTGGTTGTTGGCAACATTTAATGCCATTAATGAGGGATTTAAGATTAACCCCAATGCTATGTAATTAAGTTTAAACTAATATGGTTGGTTATTAGTGCTCATTAAGCTTAATGAAGGTTGCATAAGCTTATGGAATAAGTGCGTTTTGGGGTTAGTTTTGTTTAATCACATTAAATGAGGGTAACAGGCCTTAATCATGATTAAGGATAGTCAATAATGATTAGTCATTAATGCTGATTATTGGTCATTGATTGTAGAGTGATTGTTTTCAAAGCTTGTGTTGGTAGGAAGCTCTATTGGGAATCTAATTTATACTCTTGGGGTGGTAGCTTAAAGTAGAGGTAACTAGAAATTAATTTTAGTATCAAGTTGTGTTTGCAAATTGTGATTTTATATTGATGTTGATGGCATGGAATTTGTGATAGAAGCATGAGTATGATTATTTTGCCTTGATAGATTGATATTCTGAGTTGTGAAACTTGCTCCTTTTGTGTTGAAGTGATTTATTGTTGTGAGTAAGAGGCATATAAAATATGAATATGAGTTGAAGAGTTTGAATTGAATATGTATTGAATATGTGATGATTAATGCATGCAAGTTCATGAATTATTGAATTATTTAGATATGGATATGAGTATGCTTATGCATATGTACATTGAACCTGCAAGTTCATGGATGGGTGGGAGTTCACTTTAGAGTTAGTAAGAGGGTATTATTGAAAATCCACATGGAGTTGCTTCCATAGAGTTTGTGCATAGAGGTTGGCATAACTATTAAATACATATACTTGGTATTGTCATTTAATTAATTAACAAGTATGGCATAGGTTGGAAATGTAATGACCTCTATTATTAACTCGGCTTAACTCAACTAAACTATGGACCCATATTATTAAGGATCAGCCTGCTATATATATTAAATAAAAGCCCTTAAAATTAATTTAGAAGTCATAAAGCATCATAACTGAGGGGCTGTTGTTGTGAGTTTGTGTTGGTGTTGTTGCACTAGTCTTATTTCCTTTGTTGTGCATGGTGATAGTGCTGTTTTTCCTATCCCCTATTCAGCCATAAACTCTAACATCTCCTCTGTCTTTTTTTTACTCAGTCATTGGTACGGATAAGGTGAGAGATCTCCATTGTTTCATTTTTCTCTTAGTCTGCATATATGTGATTGGTTTATTGAAGTTGTAAAATTTATGCCCTCTGTGTTGCTGCCGCTGTGCTGTTGTAGGAGGGTGAAGACTCAAATTTAAGATAGAAACCTATTTTAAAGCTTGAGTGTGTGTGTGTGTGTGTGTGTGATTTTGGAGCTAAATAGATCTTATTTAGATTGAATCATGTTAAAGAAATTATTAAGGAAAGATTGGAAGAGAGTATCTTAGATATATAACTTAAATATTGGCACCTATGAGATGCTTGTTGAAATGCTTGTAAGAAGAAAATAGAATGGCATAGCTAAAGCTTTATGGAGGAAGTTACAAGGATGAATAATAATGCATGGACTAACTTTAAATCATCAATTTGGTTTTGAATTTTAGATAGTGATGGTTAATTTGGAACTGTTTTAAAGATTAAAAATATATTAAAACTTCATTTATTATATCTTTATAAGATGTGTGGAAGAAGAGAATTTTGGCAGAAATTGAAGACAGCATATTATGGAAAATTGGAGCTTTGACATGTAACGGAATAGCATCCCTTTTAATTTATTTTTAATAAACTTTTACTAAAATATTTTACTTTTACATGAGTTTTGAAAAATTATGGAACATTGATGATGGGTAAATAGATGATGATATGTGCATTTATTTCCTCAAGAAATATAATTCCAACATTTATGAAATTATTTTGTTTATTAAACTCTAGAAATTCTTGGTTATTTAATCAATGCAAGCTTGTACATTATTTATAAAATATTAATTTTGACAAGTATTACATTGGAATGTGAAATGATCCATGCAAGTTGGGTATTGAAAATGTAAATTTTATTTTAGAAGTGATTATTTTTCTTGTATGTTTGAAACATGATTTTTAGAGGACTTTAACAGAATACTGCTACTAACAGCAGTTTCGTTAGCCCATAGCACATTGTGGCTAAAAACTAGGTAGTTTGCCTTGTGAGCTTTGTTCTCACATTTGTTATTCATGAGCTTTATACCTGCATTTGATTTTGTGGCATTGAGTCGTGTTTGGTTAATATTTTTCTCATAGACTGTGTGTCCATGTTTGTTTCGTGGCTTCGGCTGCATTTGGTTACTTGCCCTTGTGGACTGTGTGTCCATGTTTGTCATTGTGGCGTAAGCCGTATTTGGTTATTTATCCTTGTGGACTGTGTGTCCACATTTGTTATTGGTTCTATTGAGTTCTCACAAATTCCAAATTTTGATTAATATGTGTTTTTAAAATTTCAATGGTTTCAGTTAGTAAGTATATTATTTTGATTTATGCATGAGTAAATTATTTTCTTTAAGCATGATAGAATAAGGTGCTTCAAATTCACTCTCATTTTTAGTTGTGATTATGATTTATAGACTTATGAAGTTATTATGATGATTTATCATCTTTTTAGTTAGTTTGCATTATTATTTAAGTTAATTAATTTCATTCTTTTAAATTCTATTTTGGGAATGCTATTCACTGACAAATTTATTTTAGTCTCAGATTTATTAGCTAACGCTAAGTCTACCATCGATGTCTAAAGGGCAATACAGTTATACTGGGTCAAAATTTTGCTTCGTACTGCTACCTTTTTATGTAAATATCATAGGACTCATGTATTTTAAATTTAGAAGAAAGATCAGCTGTTCCACATGGATTGTTGTTATGATTTATTTTGATCTATATATTATTTATTGGCTGCAAGGAGCTAAGCTCCTGAGTGATACTGTATTATGTGAAAATTTTGTTGTAGAATTTTTAGCAGATCTTATTTACAGGGGACGGTTTGCCAAAATTTCTATAAAAATGTTGAAGGCATGTTATGACAATTAATATTAAAAGTGTTAGAATTTCTATATAATTTGATTTTTTTTAAGAAAACAAAATCAATTTTCATTTTAAGGCTTGTGAGAATGCACGATATAGTTCGCATCCATGCCGGTCACCCTATATTTTCAAGGTGTGACACCTACTCTCCAATTGTGAGATGTTGCTTAGCCAAAAGCTCTAATACATACTCTCAAATGATGGATTCCCCTACTCAAATTTTGGGATGTTATAAGTGTCTGACTCACATCGTCCCTTTCATGAATCGGTGATATTGAGCATTGTGCCTAACCCATGCCATACTGTAGATGAATGCAATACTAAGAACATTTAATAAATAGATATACCAACCACTGTGTGCAAACTCAATGGAGGCCACACCACATGGAGTTTTCTCATTATACTCTTTGCTATCTTAGGGTGAACTCTTCTACCTATCCATGATCATGTAGGTTTAATATTCATGTATGTATGTATGTACCCATACTCCATGATCATGATTCAATAAATTTAGTGCCATCCACTCTTTGAACTTGCATGCATTGTATTATGCATAAGCTAATATACTTAGATTATGCATATGAATTCATAATCATACAACAATTCATAGTCTCACTAAACTTGACAAGCTCATAATTCCAAAAGCAAGTCATATTCATATAATCTCCCCATATAGAGGTGTGTATATGAGTGTAAATATATAGACATGTCACCTTGCCTTACATTAACGTAACAAGGTTCCTTCCTCAAACTCTTAATTTATCAACTATGTGCTTATACATGTCTAATCTATTGGAATATTTATTTATAAATTTTCATTAACTAATAAGCCCAAACAGATTAGTCTTTATGATCTTATATAGACCATGATAGGTGGATCATATAAGTGAGCCTAATAGGCAGAGGCCCAACTTATAACCCTATAGTCATCAGTCATTCCTTATTGTTTAACTGACTGAGTTAAAGATAATGGAATATAATTAATAATTAATTTATTATAGCGGTTATTAATCCGGTCCTTATAAGTTGATTAATCAATAATCACAAAGACACGACATTTTTCACTTTCTCCATTATCTCTGAACTCTCTATAAAACTATAAGGTCTTGTGGGTTGTGCATCTGTCTATACTTGAGGTAATTGAGTTAATGTAATTAGTCATGATTCTTTAGGTATGCATATTACTTTACTTAAATTTTTTTTAACTTATATGAATTGAGATACTAAATTTTACATGTTGTATCAGAGCTAGGTTACGAGTATTAAATTTATAGTATCTCAAATTATTATGTTGATTATGATGAATTGCATATAGGCTTGAAAAACCTGCTTTAATTTTATTAACATGCTCACATGAGGGATATAGTTTCTTGTTCTTTTGGATTATTGAATATGATAAGTTCTTATTGAGCATTGAGATTCTGCTACTCTTGTAAAGTTACAACCTTGCTGCGACATCTATAATTTTGCATTTTGTTTCAATTTTAAAATTGGTATTCTTTGTTGCCATGATTATTCATGTTTACATGCAACATGGTTCTTCTGCAGAACACGCTTCCTTTAGTTTTCATTATTACAATCAAATATAAATTTTGATTTAATCGTTATTGTTGTTGGTTTGGTTTGGATATGGCATCGATTCCTTAGTGTCTATTTTTTTTTTGGTTCTTGACTTAACCTACTTTTCACGGATTGCATGATTCTTTAGCTGCTATGTTCAGGTCCATGGTGCTATTCACCTAGTAAATTGGGTCACACTACTCACTTGGATCGAGTTTTTAGGGATCTAGAAAGGTAAGGAAGAAGAGGTCTAGTAGTGTTCTGGGTCATAAAAGCTCTGGGCCTAGAAGTTGTTAAACCATTAAAAAAGGGCATATTTGGCTGATTAACTGAAATGAGTCATTTCACTGATAAGGGGTTAATGATTCGGACAAATATGTGGCCCAGTTAAATTTTAAAAAAAAACCCCTTAGTTTAAGTAAATCGTGATGTTAGCCTTTGTTGTATTCACCGTTACGTCCTAGAATTTCCAGAAACTATGATGTGACCCAAGAAAGTTTTGGAAATTACATTTCTTCCCTAAACTTTAAAAAAAAATCCTTTGCACCTAACTCTCTTCCAAAATTATCAATTTACCCTTAGACACCTTTTAAAATTTCACATAAGTCCCAAATTAGTTCTCTAATTTCCAAAAGACCATAAGGACTTTTGAAATTATTTTATTTTGTCCCAAGGTCATAAAGCTTGTAATTTTGTGAATTATTGGTGATGCTTAAGATTTTGTGGCATTGGTAATGGACATACGTCATAGATGTGCATTATTAATGTGATTTTGGTTGGTTGGCTTTAAGGATAGGCAAATAGAATTTTTTTTACGTATTAGATATTGTTATACCCCATAGGTATGAAATATTTAATATATTTTTTAGGGTACGAACTTTTGTGTGAGCCAAATTATGTGGTATGAGAGCCTTCTTGGTCTATAATGATAGTTGCATAGCTAAAATTCGTTTGTTGGGAATTCTATAATATAATTATATCATGTACGCATAATTATTATGTCCCATATTCTGTTTTGTGATTTTAGTTTGTGTTTTGAGCAACTATCTTTTGTCAAGGCCTTTTATGGGATTTTTTTGGGTGCATAATAATAGTTGCATAATTGAAATTTGCTTGTTAGGAATTCTGTACTATAATTATATTTTACATGCATAATTATTATTTCTCATATTTTTTTTATGATTTCAATTTTTATTTTGAACAACTATTTTTTTTGTAAAGGCTCATTATGGGACTGAATATGATTATTTGTGAGAATCCTTAAGTATGTACCTTATTACTTTGAGAATTAGTTGGCTCTAAGAGAACCCAAACGAGAGGATCTCTCTAGACAGTCTAAGTCTTTTGATGAGGATCATAAATAGTTGTATAAGTCCAATTAAATTTGTTTGATGGTGGCTAAATTCGCCATTAAGGAAATGAATTAGGACCACATTTATGGTAAGACATATTATATGATGCTTAATAGCACTCAGTTATAATGGGACATTTAGTATTAAAGGGGGGTATATCTTGAACTTGTACGAGGTTATGGTTTATAAAATTACTACAACGTAAGTATGAATTCTTGACATCTTACTTCACGTAAGAAAGGGGGGAGATTAAAGGATCATACAACATTAATAGTAGCCCATATTAACTTCCATTATGAGGGATGAAGGGTTTCAAGTTTGGAATAGCTCTAAAAGCTCAGTCTTATTTAAGTAGAGTTGCTAAACTATTGTCCTTTTATGAGCTTATACAATTTTAAACTTATGATGAGCTCTTCATACTTTAGGCATGTAAAATCCGTTATATTATAAGCTGTATATATAATGTTCTACCATTAATAATCTAGCTTCATTAAAGGGATGGATAAATTATAGATATTTGGAATTTCTATTTCCATCCACGTGCCAAGAGTCATTTACACTTGGTGATTGTGTGCTCACCAATAGTGGGTCAAATTATAGTAGTGTATTTATTACTTGAAATTACATTTCAAGATATTATGTTGACAATGAATTTTACCCCGTAGGTATGTCATTGTCAATGAAATAAACAAAGATTACCATTGTTGGTAGTCGAGTATTTATTTTGGCCAGTTTGCAAATAAGAGTTTCAATGTTTTGATGTTTCTTGTACTCAATAAATATGGTGACATTAAATACATTTTTGTTACAACCCTTTTAATAAAATCCTTAATTTATATTTGAATTGGATGCCTAATAATCTAGTGTCCAAAATAATATAAGATAAATTATTTGTATTAGGCTGAAAATCATAATTGAGATCTTTAGTTGAAGAAGCTTAATCTCAAAATCTCTTAAGAGATTTATTGTTTACTATTGTATAGGATCAAGAAGGTGCCAATTTTGTTACTCTTTACTATCAAGTTAATCGAATTTGAATCTAATTTTCAAATAAATAGTAAGAGTTATGGGTTAAGAGCACCACCTTTACCTATGCATTTTTGTTCATCAACTTTATTTGATAGTGATGAGGTTGTTAAGGAATCCACTTGTTAAAATAAACCTTTCTCATTATTCATGGTGAGGACATATCACATTACTCATAAATGCCACAATAATTTGTTCTTAAACTATCTCAAATGAATAGAGACTTGAGGGAAGGAATTGAAATACCTTAAAAAGATGGTTTTGTAGAATTTAGTTGGGAACATTTAATGTGCAACTATCTAAAACCATGTCTGGGAATAAGCAAGTCCCTAGGTAGTGTGACATCTAAAGTTTTGATGAGATTATTAGCTCCCTTTAATTTTTCTCAAAATAATTCAAATTTGTGTATATTTGTTAATTGTTTGGGAAAAGCATCTTTTGCTTCTTATGTTGCATGCTAATAGCCAATTACTAGCTAGTAATCAAGTAAAAGAGAATATATACTTGTGGTCATACCACCTTGATATAAAATTTTTTATTTGACATATTTTATTTAAAGATTAATATCCATTTTAATATGTTTAATTGCAACCTTGATTTGTCTCAAGCAACCTATGTTAATCGTGTGTTTAGAAATCTAGAGCAAACTTTTAGTTTGATACCTATTTAAGGGGTGTAAGGTTGTTTGAGTTTTAACATACTCAAAATTAATGTTAAGGAGGACCATTTTGCATATAAAGAATTTTGTAGACTTTCGCTTTGAATGACTCTGAGGATGCTAAAATATGCGTTGGTCTTTGATCTAGATTTTGCTTTAAATACTCCTTGGTAAATACTTGTGAAATTATTGCAAGAAATTATTGAATAATCCTTTTGGAAAATTCTTGTACATTGAAGGATATGTGACATCTAATGTTGGTTATTAAGAATTTAATCCTTTTTTTAATTTGTGATTATGAGGATTTAAAATGTGCATTCTATTATTCCTTAAAATAGAGAGGAGCTATCTTCTAAAAATGAGTGTATTATAGACACTCGTAGCTACCTCAATTTAGAAAGAAATATATTACTTGTTGTAAAGTCTTTCATTAGGTTATATAGTTGAGAAAATTATTATTAGACATGTATTTGTTATTTCATCCAACTATGGATGCGATATTTTCTCTACCTTGAGCTTCTATCAAAAATTTTGTTGGAGAAAATGATAGAGACTCAAATATATTTGGTTCACTTCTATGGTGAATGTATGTTTATGCATGTGTATGACCAAAGGCTTACCCATATAGGTTTTATTGATTTTTTTGAGATAGCCTTGATTTAGTGGAAGTTTGAGTTGAGTCATTTTAAGGACATTTGATGGTTTAAGGCCATTTTTGCTATTATGCTCATTTTTTGTTTCAAAAACAATAAAATGTTTTATATCATTTGTTTCTCTATAGGATTCAATGATTCGTATTTATGCATCTTGTATCACTTGTTTCCTCCTGGTATTTAGTGATCTTGTATTTTTTCTCTACCAAGTTTTAATTTAAGTTTAAAGATGTTGCAGTGCTTTGTATCATTTGTCTCCTCATAGGATTCAATGATTTGTGTTAGAGCACCTTGTGTCACTTGTTTTCCTATATGATTAAGTGACTTTGTGTCATTTCTTTATTGAGTTGTGGTCAAAAGACCTATTCTATGCTCAGTTCAATTAGATGCATCTATATCATTTGTATTCTCATAAGATTCAATGATTCTGTTGTGGTATGCTATGCATGTCACTTGTTTTCCCGTAGAAATTAGTGATCTTATGTTGTTATCTTACTAAATTATGTTTGGAATAAAAATTTTATATTTTGTTCAATTCAAATTATGAGACACTATATCACTTATTTTCCTATAGGATCCAGTGATTTTGTGAAGTTTCATTTTCTAAATTTTGTTTGTGACTTGTTCATACAACTTACTTAATTAATGCAATCAAAGTGTGAGATTGTTGGAATATTTATTTATAAGCACAAATAGATTGGTCTTTATGATTTTATGTGGACCATGATAGGTGGACCACACAAGTGAGTCTAATGAACAGAGGCCCAACCTACAATCCTGTAATCATTAGTTATTCCCTATCTCTTAATTGACTGAGTCAAAGATAATGGAATATAATTAATTAATTAATTTATTATAGCAGTTACTAATCTGGTCCATATAAGTTGACTAGTCAATAACCACAAACACACAACAGTTTTCACTTTCTCCATTATCTCTAAACTCTCTGCAAAACTACAAGGTCCTGTGGATTATGCATTTGGCTATAATCGAGGTAATCGAGTTATCATAATCGGTCATGATTCTTTAAGTACGCACATTACTTTGCTTAAATTTTATTTGACTTATATGAATTGAAATACTAAAGTTTACATAACCATCTAACAAAATTCAACATCTCGAGACACATCAATATAAGTTTAACAATTTAAAGGGGTATTAAACCCCTAATCTATTCAATTATCCCTCTTCTTGACTTGTCATATTAGTCATGCATACATTCACATATCATAATAAATAACAACATACCTCTTTTTACTCATGATGTTGTACATATATTCATATATTTACTAATAGTCCTCATAGGACTCCGTTTCCTCACCAATGTCAACCCAAACTTATACCTTCCACAAAACTATTTTTTAATCTCAAGCATTTATGTATTGATTGATTTCATTGTAAACGTTTATAATAAGGCAAACGTAAAAAGAAAGTATATTTTCCCAGTTACCACTATCCTTAGGCTAGAAACCAAGGGTCCACTTAATGCCCCCAAAGGAACCTCTTGCCAACTCAACATTCCGATGTTGTTTAGAGATCAAGAGTCTACAAATTAATGGCAACAAGCACCATTAAAACTACTCATCAAAAATCACCCCCTTTATTCCCAACTAAAAACTTAAGGCTTCCCTTACTTTCATCCATCAAAGTTTATCCACACTACTTTCTTCAGTCTATCTTGCGACCCATTAGACAGTCCACACTATATCCTATCCCATTAATGAAAACCAAGTCTCTTAACAGTTGCGTTTAACTAAAACTCACCACAATAATACCGTCACTTACTGTCATTAGCTCAAAACATCTAGTATAACCTTTAATGAGGTCCTTAAAATTCTATAATTAACTTAATCATGCAATGGCACTCCACATTCCCGGATCTAAGTCACCACAAACCAGAAACACAAATAGGGAGGCGCCAGGGAGATGAAAAAGGGACAATAGGAACTTACCCATGAGTTGTTCAGCCTTTGTAGACCTTAAAGGGTGAAAAACTACATGCCCTAATTGAGAAAGACTCCTAGTCGCGAGGTCACATTCCCTCTACTCCTTTTTAGACACTGTTACATTGGGTGGATTTAAAAACAGCTTTTTGCTTTTTCCACTGTGGTGAAAGTCGCATTGAGCGAAGCCTTCTACAACCCACCAATTTGGGCCTTGACACTTAACTAATGGCTCCATTTGCTCATTAAGCTCTAGAAATCTACATAACCCATGATTTCAATACCAACCAATCAGATTGACCCATAATTCCTAGTTTATACCCAATAAACCTCACTTGGTTTGTTATAAAATTTTTGGATGTTATAGGGCATAATGCTCATTATCACTAGATCTTATGGGAAATAGTGTGGATTGGGCAATTATGACATCCTGTAATTTGAGAAGAAAGAATTATGGTCCAAAAGTGAGTGTTAAAATTTTTGGCTAGGTGACCCCTTATAATTGGAGAATAAAGCTAGCCCAGTGGCATAAGTTTGTTTATATGAGTAGTAGCCTATGGATTTGATCAAATGATATAAGGATAGGAATAAGGAAGTTGCATTTAAACGTGCATGTTATTTCTTAATGATCCATTGTTGTTAGCAAATCCAACTTTAAAATGTTACTTTCTTTATTTATCTATAATTTCTAAAGACCTCCCGGTAACTAATTTTAATACATAATTTCATGCCACTTAGTTACTTCAATGTCATTTTGAGAACTAACACGCAAGTAAACGGAGACGCCCAATTAGTCAAGTCATATGATGCCATAAAATAGAGACTTGACCAAGAGTTTGTTATTGGTAAAGTCTTAGAACCTTAACTTGTTGGAAGGGCTTCGTGACCACATCTTGCGTGCCTGGGATTATTTACTATATATATATATATATATATTTGATTTAGAGGGGTAAATACTAATGGCATGAAATTACTGCGGGAAATCAAACTCACGATCTCCTATTTATAAGAAATTTGTTATGCTGCTAGGTAACGTGGCCATTGTCTTCTTTTGATAAATTGATCAATATTTGTAGAAAGTGTGGTTAGAGGCGGGTGGCGTTCTTTTTGTTTTTTGTTTTTTGTTCTCTTTGCTTACATATATCCTCCTATTGGAGACAATTGTGTTTGAGGCATGGTCGGGCACTAAATATGAGCACATATTTTAATAGAGATTCAAACCTTGGTTTGCTATATTATGAGAAACTAACCCTTTCTACTAGACCTAGCCCCTTTAGTGAGGGTGCCTTTATTAATGTCACAATTCCTTCATCATCCTCACTAGCAATGTCATTCAAGAGTTTAACAAATAGAAATTCAAAATTTGAATTGCAATATTTTTCGGTCCTCTTTACATTAACCGCTTCTATTAACCATTTTTATGAGATTAAAAAAAAATAGTTACAATTAATTAAATGCCAAGAAAATTTAATTTAGAACTTTTCAAAATCTCCCTTTGATTGATAGAGTAGTTCATTAGGGAAGGCTGAGGGAATAATAGCTACTCCCTTTATAAAACTATCATGTGTCTGGCTATTTGTTTTTATTTATAAGCAAAACCGCAATACTATAAATTCCAAGAAGCATTTATTATAATTTTCTCAAATTGTCCTTCATGAAGTTAATATTTATTTCATTAGACAAATTTGTTTAATAAATTACAGGGATAATTTAGTCCAACATTTTTTAATTTAAAACATAATTGATATACTTAAACAATTTTCTTAAATTACATGATTTGATTATTTTCTTCTATATTTGAAAACAGAAAGAGTGTTAATTAAGCTAGGAATTAAAGAAACAAGGATATATTTTAAAATGAATTATAATTTATAAACATTAAATTTTGTGAAAGGTGGTCTTGTTTTAAAGACCAAAGAATATGAATAGGACGGGAAGGAATAATTAATTCAAACTTATTATTTTAAGCCCATCTGAACGATAATAATTTGTTTTGCCGAAATTTTGTCCATGTTGATAAGATAATTAGACGGGATTTTTACAATCATGTACACATGTGCTTATTCACATGCTTATGTATTTACTTAAAATAAGGCTAGATTAAAACTGTCACAACAGTATGTCCTGATTTTATTTTTATAATATATATTGATGATATTAATGATATGTCGTTGGCAGATAGAGACATATCAGATAGAGATTAAAAATTTATCACGTGCAGAGTGTATTTCTCATACTTTCATTCGAGTCCTCGGAAGAAAATTGGACGGCGCCAAACAAGTTGCATATGTTACAAGATAATTAGACGGGATTTTTACAATCATGTACACATGTGCTTATTCACATGCTTATGTATTTACTTAAAATAAGGCTAGATTAAAACTGTCACAACAGTATGTCCTGATTTTATTTTTATAATATATATTGATGATATTAATGATATGTCGTTGGCAGATAGAGACATATCAGATAGAGATTAAAAATTTATCACGTGCAGAGTGTATTTCTCATACTTTCATTCGAGTCCTCGGAAGAAAATTGGACGGCGCCAAACAAGTTGCATATGTTACAAGATAATTAGACGGGATTTTTACAATCATGTACACAAGTGCTTATTCACATGCTTATGTATTTACTTAAAATAAGGCTAGATTAAAACTGTCACAACAGTATGTCCTGATTTTATTTTTATAATATATATTGATGATATTAATGATATGTCGTTGGCAGATAGAGACATATCAGATAGAGATTAAAAATTTATCACGTGCAGAGTGTATTTCTCATACTTTCATTCGAGTCCTCGGAAGAAAATTGGACGGCGCCAAACAAAGTCGCTTGAACCACGACTTATCAAAGTCAAAAAGCTTTGAAAATGAATAACTTTAATTTTACTTATTCCAATTTTCAAACATATAATGAATGAATCTGCAGCTTCCACATCTTGTAACATATGCAACTTGACTGTCACTTATGTTGATTACGTACATTGCTCCGTTAGATTATGGAATTGCTAGAGAAATATTGCCATGCAAATAAATACTTGGACAATTGGAAAATTGTAATTACTTGTTCTGTTTTAATCATAATCATTGTTTAATTTAAAATAATTATTGATATTTAGAACACTTGAATTTCAGTAAATAAAAAATTTGCACAAACAAGTTGTAGGCTTATTTGGTTCTGTTTTCTATTTTTGTATTCTCAACAATTTTGTAAAATAGTTTTTCAGAACAACTTTTAAAAATAAGAAATGAAAACAATTTATTTGAATCATTATTAAAAAAATCTAAATTGGTAAAATAAATGGCGAACAAAATTCATTTTATTAATATAATTTTCATAATTTTCTGTCTTTTCTATAATTTTGCATTAAAAAAGTAATAAAAGATTTAAAAAAATTTCTAGTCATGATTTGGAAAGCTAGACCAGGCTGCCAATCCAATCGATGAACCAGCCATTGTGTTTAACCAAGGTTGGTGGTTTCATTGGGTTCCAGTAAACCTGGGTGACCCAAAATTAATTCATCCAACCTCACGAGCCTGGCTTGGCTAGGCAGGTTATCTTTTTTAGCAAACGAAGAAAGAATAGTATCAACTAGATTTAAAGTCATCCATGATTATATACTTAACGGGAAGCTATAGAAATAGCTCTTTCTGAGACAAACCTTCAACTCTGATGAGACTGCTGAACGTGAGATTAATCTTACAATGCTATCATAGAAAACTGTCATCTCCAAGGCTCTAACAGCTTCTCGCCGAAAAAAAAAAGAGAAGAAAGAAGAAGGCGGAAGTAGATGAAAAAAGAAGGAAGAAGATGAAGAGTTGAAGATCCAATGCATGAAGAGTGAAGACCCAATGTGGAAAGGAAGGTTTAATAGGCTAGGTGATTGATGCAGACGTCTGCCCCACATTGAAAAGAGAAAAAGATGATGATATTTCCAAGGCTATAAATAGGTACATGTCTAAATAAAATTATGAGGAAAAAAAATCTATGTATTATAAATTTTATATATCTACATTATTTTTTTAACAAAATATATATTATTTATTATATAATGAAAAACATATTATTTTATTATGATCAGTTTAATTTTGGTTTGACTTTTAGTTTAACTCTAGATTCGATTTTGACTGACACTACAAACAAACAAAAAAACAACTGATTAGTGATAGAAAATTCCATCGCTAATCAGTGAAAATTCCATCGCTAAACGGATTAGCGATGGAATATTTTCGTCGGTAAAAACATCATCACTAATTCGTTAGCGACAGAATTTGCAATTTGATCTCTAATTAGTGACAGAATTGTATTTCATTGCTAATTTCCAACAGAATAGCAACGAAAATTTTTCATCACTAAATAAGGATAAAGTTATTTTGACTTTGTGATGGAATATATTCTGTCGCTAATCCATCACTAATTTTCTAACGGGCTTATTCCGTCGTTAATTCTAATGCAAATTTATTAGGTGGACCAAAATATTATTGCCACGTCACCTGGTGGACCAATGCCACCTCACCACCATCTAGTCACTCAGTGGACCAGTGCCACCCCACTGCCATGTCAATGTCACGTCTTGGTCACCTAGTGGATCAGTGTCACATCACCGCCATGTCATTTGTCACTGCCATGTCAAATATTATTACCTTCAATTGTGTCTTGGTTAGGTTCTAACTTGCAACTTCATACTCCCATGTGCCTTTTTGTTCACTTTATTGTCAATTGAGCTGAAAGAAATCTTCAATCTTAATTGATAAATTAAATATATAATACTTAATCACATACACATATATTAATAAATATATTATTAAATAAAGTATTTAAATTTACTTATTTTTTTAACATTATATTTGTTTACAAATATGGAAAAAAGAATTTATATATAACAATTATTTCTAATATATTTTATTTAAAAAATTATTTTTGATAACAAATTTAATATTAAATTGAAAAATATTCTATTATCATTATATATTATATTATAATTTGTATCTATATAATATATAATATTTTAAATTTTTATTTTATAATTATTTTATTTTATTTTTATTTTTAAATAAGGATAATTAAGTATATAATTTAAATTATTATTAATAATATACAAATAATTTAAAATAATAAATTATTTTAAATTATAATTTTTAATTATTTATTTATAGTATAATAATAAATTATATATAAATATATATTATAAATAATAAAATTAAATTAAAAATAATTTGCAATGAAATTATGACATAAAGCTTTGTAACGGAATTTTCCGTCACAAATTCTGCCACTAAATTGGAATAAGATATCCTAACCATTGGTGACAAAATTTTCTATCGGTAAATTATTTTCAACAAATTAGTGACAAAATAATGATAAAATTTTAGCAACAAAATATTCCATCGCTGAGTTAGCGATGGCATTAGCAATGGATTAGTGATGGATGAGCGACAAAAATTTATTCCATCATTAAATTCTATTGCTAATTTGCTTTTTTTTTTTTTGTAGTGTGAACCCCTTAACTCCTAACTCTTGACCTTAACTGATTCAATGACTGATTCAATTAGTTATTTAGAACAACTTTTAACTTTAATTTTTTGTTTTTCAGACTAGTTTTCAAATAATTTTTTTCATTTTTTTTTTCTGAATAAAAAATTGTTCTGAAAATAGGTAATTTCAATTACAGGCTTGTAATTGCTTTTTTCATTATAGTCATTACTTAAACTAAATTAGTTACTCATATTTACTTTTTTATTTTAAATTGGGAGTAGTTTGGTCATTTCATCAAAAATTATTTATGTAAAAAAGTTACTAGAGACTTGAGAAGAGAATCATAATATTTCAAGATACCACTTTGTCATTTGCATATTTCAAAGAGATTTTTCAACCATTTTCCCAAAATTTTAACTCATCTTTCAAAAAAAAAAAAAATATCATTATCATTAAATTAATGTTTTGGGACCAATCTATTATTATCCTACAACAATGTATACCATCGAAACAAATCCTCCAGATCATATTTGGAAAGCAGACTATATATAATCGCAACGGCTGTAACTATTTTTTTGGATAGTGATTCAATTAAAATGACTATACTGCAAGTTAATTTTTTTCTTATATTTTTAATTTTTAACATATTGTATTATCTTATTGAAGATGATTTTAAAAATATTAAAAATCTGTAAATTTGTTTTGGTCATTTAATTATTTTATCAAGGAATAAAAAAGACAATCGTAATTTGTTCACTAATTTTCTCGGTAAAGAAAAAAGAATAAAATATGTCTCATTAATTAGAGAGAAATAAACAGGGCTTTACTAATTTGTTTCTCTACTTAAAGAGGAATAAACCGAAATTTGTTAATTTCCTTGCTAAATTTAATTCAAGCTGCAAAGTCATTCTTCCACACTAATTTCCTTGCTAATTCAAGCTTTTAGCAAGGAAAGAATGATCTCTGGTTAAATTTTATCGCTAAATCATAATTTTCATGAAGCTGTTTGTTCTCTAAGATTAGTTGATGAAAGGCCAGATCTTGATTTTTTCTTGGTTGCACGTCAAGGAAATCATGTTGATGATATGTTGGCAGCTGCTGGAAATCGAGAGGTGTTATCCACTGGGTGGCTAGAAGTAGCGCCACTGCTCCTAGCTGATATTTTGCTAGTTGATTTAATTAGTAACTTGGATAAGGACTCTGGGAACACTGATGGTTGTACTATTTGTGTTGGTGTTAGTTAATATTTTGTTTCTTTTGCTTTCTGTTTGTAGCTAGGCTGTATGTTTTTTTAGGTTTACGTGAGCTTTTGGTGTTTAGGTTGTATTGTTAGTTTTTCCTCTGTGATTGTGTGTGTGCGTGTGTGTGTTTTTTTTTTTTTTTTTGGCTTCAGCTATTATTGCGTGTAATTGCTTGTTTGGTATTAATAAGATTGACTCTTTTGTAAAGCTAATATAATTTTTTTGTTTTTTGGATACCTTTATAAAAAAAAATTAAATATATGAACCCTTACATATCATTGATCAAAAGGCACATAATATCCATGTCATACAGCAATTATTACAACTCATCAAAAATAAAAACCAACAAGTTCTACAAATTCACAACTTATACTATGTATGTTTAGAAAAATATATTACCACCATTTTTTCACAAGGTATTACATCCGACATTTTCTAATCGGATAGTCAAAAGGAATAAAGGATTTTAGTATTTCTTTAAATTTGACTTCTTCGCATGGTACATGTCCTTGATCTCTTTTAATGACACTACAACATCTAACATATTGCAACATTATGTTGGAAAATTGGAGCAGCAATTTATGGCCAACTCAAAAACAGTGGACATAGTTATCAAGATGCTACCAACATGTTGTTCATCACCTTTTAGTAAACTAGAATCTATGACTTGAATCAATGCATGTGGCATTAATTCACTTATCCAAGTCTTCAAGCTTAATCCATCGACAAACATATTTTCTGTTAGGTTTTCCTTGCAAACATTTTCATTAGTATTATTCTATAGCTATACACATGTGCTTTTGTTGAAACAATCCCTGCATATCTGTATTCTACATATAATTTAATTCAACCAAGTCAAATATCAAGTAACTTATATATGACATAGGAAGTAAAATAAGAACTAATTAATAGCACAAATTCTTATACATTTTCTTGTAGTATTTTTTAGACTTTCTTGGATATATATATATATATATATAATGGGTTTAAAATAACAGTATATTTTTGTTATTAGATCACATAAAAACTGTCAAAAAAACGTTCTCATCCAATACAATATATGGGACATATTTTTGTTGTATCTCACATTGTTAAATACACTGTATTAAAATTACTTCCTACAATGTTGAACATACACACGCAATTTTTTTTTTTTTAGCCGAATACAAAGACATGCACCAACACACCATCTCATTAATGCTTAAAAGTAAATAAATTAAAAGAATTCAATATAAGTATGCTAAATTAGTTAAATAAGTCTAAGGAAATGCCCAATAAAAATTTTATATAAGAATTAGGAGAATTAGATTCAAGTGCGATTATTCTACACTGAAATTTTAATAAAGTTCTACAGTTCATCAATTGAACTACCCATGTTTGATTAGATGCATTTTTGGACCTTTGTTGATAATTTTGAAAAAATTTTGAATGACAAAATTATATGCAAAAAGAAGTTATCTTGTTTATTGGAGAAGAGTGGAAAAGTTTCTAAAGTTGTCTCAAAGTCACAACTTTGTTCGTGACTTTCGCTGTTGTCAAAAAGCTGCATTTTATTAATCTAAAATTGATAGGGTAGGGCACTTATATGCTGCTAGCTTGACCCAAAATGCATTATTCACAATTAGAGACACATTTGGAGCTTGGGTACGTGTAGTAGAGTTTGGGCATTAGAAGAGCTTAAAGCAAGTAAATGGAGTTTTGAAGACATTTAGAACTCTTTTTCTTTAGCTTTTCTATTCCTCTTGCCTTTCCTCTCTTGTAATCTGAAATGGTTCAAATATTTTGTTTATTTGTAGCTTGTAGATGATTATGAGTAGCAAAATACTTTGTTTTATGATTATTTAAAATCCTTGTATAGATTAACACTAAGTTCCTCCTCTCTTTTTGTGATTAATGGGGGGTGTATGTTTATTTTACTCTTTTTGTAATGCTTTTAAGTGATTGGCCACCATTTATACATTGGGTTCACTTGGGCGATGACTGAAAGGGCAAGCTTGGGTGTAGAACTTGAGTAAAATGTACAAGAACTTAAAATTTACATGTTGAAAATTTGATTTTGTTAGTAAGATAGAGATATACTTGTTAGCCTTGTATAGCCACATTAGGATTGTAGTTTAAAATTAGGTTTTCTTGATTGCAACAAGAGATTAGAAAATTAATTTAATTAAACACTTGTTTATGACTTGAGAGAGTTTGTTTTAGTAATTTTAGGACCCTAGATTAGCACTCATTTTTAATAAAAGCATTCATGAGAGGAGGTAATTTTGGTGTTATGAACTGTAAGGGAGAAATAATTTTAGGTCCCAATTTGTGCTTGAAGTTATATAATTTGTTGTTCCTTATTTTTGAATTTTAATTTAATTTGCAAAATCAACTTTCTCCTATAATTGTATTGGGCTCAACTTAATTGAATTTACTTAGTTTTTTGCTTAATCATTATTTTTAAACAAATCATCATGAGAATGATACTTCACTCACACTTTATTACATGGCCTGTGCACTTGTGGAGAGCACAACAGAATATAGTGTGCGTTAACTATCATCTACCTACTTGTGTTTATTATTTGGAAAAAGCTCTCAATTTTGGCTTATAAGATGTCAACTGTATTCTGTCTACTCTTTTGAAAATTTCTAAGCTTATTTTTCTCCATCCTTTATTGAGTGAACTTAAGGAAAGATTTTCCTTAATTAAATGGGTATTTATCTTACTGAAATTTTTTTGTAGTGAAATTTTGAAAGGGAATTGTGAGAGTTCAAGACCATAAGTCTTGATTTTTTTTTTTTACTGAAATTGCAAGCACTCAGTTATGCTTGTTTTTAGTGAAAACTCTCAAGTATGATCTTGAGAGTTGGATGCAAGCCAAGTGATTGGGCTAAACTAGTATAAATTTCTTATGTCTTGCTTTTCTCTTTAAACTTCATTTGATCAAACTATCTTGATCTATTGTGCTTTATTGAAAAATCATTTTTACTATGTTTCATTGGGAAAAATTTAACATCTAATTCATCTTCTCTTGAGTGCCAGCTTACTTAACAAAAAGTCATGTTGAAAGTGCTAGAAAAAAATAGGAATGGCTTTGGCTCAATGCACTTAAAGAGTCACTATATGAGTGGATGATGAAAGCTGATGGCCTCACTCTGACACAGCGTAATGCTGCATACTTGAAGATGATGAAGGATGAGAGCTTGCTGTTTGGGATTTTCACCATACCTAATTAGAATGAGATGAAGAAAGGTGTGATTCTTTAGCTCTTTGTCTAAGACATTAGCCTTGACATGTTTATACATTGGTATCGAAATTATGTGATGTTGCTCGTACACTGATGAGATGCTATAATTTCTTTTCTAGAACTTGGTTAGTTTGACATTGTAAAACTAGAACTCCATGATGATGTTGAAAGGTTTATTTGAAAGTATCAGTTATGATATTTTATATTTAATTGGTTCATGTTTATATATTTTGAAACTTTTTGTGATATTTTATAATTATAATAGGCGTTGTATTGTTATACTGTTGATTTTATAGTTCCTAACAATTTTTTTCCATAGAATTATAACAAGTATTTTTTATATTAATTTTATACCATGTTAAAATTTTTAAATTAATTTAATTTTTTTTTGCACAAATTACATTTATGTTTTTTTAGATAAATATTTTTTTCCTATGTTTTTAATTAAATTATATTTAATTAAATAAAATTTCATAAAATAAATTGGCTAAATTAGTTTATAAAAGAAAAAAATAAAAAGTTATGGCCTTAAACAAACATATCCTCTCTTTGCAAACACCATCAACACGTAATTAACTAAATAAAATGTAAATGATAAATGCGTCATTTGTCATTATTTTGTTTTCTTTTTCTTTGTACCAAACAAGTCAATATGAAAAGAAATGGTCTTTCCTTGCCATAACTACCAAACATGATTAGGGTGAGGAAATAAAGTTTCTATGAAAATCTCTTTTCTTTTCCCTTTCCCATTCCATCCATATTCTTAGTACCAAACATGACCTTGGTTATACTTGTTATCAACCCACCTAAATTCTTTGCATCAATATCAATCCATATATACATATCAAATATAAATTAAAGGAACCCATGGTAAAACCGATAATATGATAATTAAACACAAAATAATAAGGGTTAAGATTCAAACAAAGTTGTTATATACATAGGAGTAGTTGAGATTCAAAATAAATTTCTTTATATACAATTATTGAAATGAGGAGATACAAACCTATGGCCATTTTCTTAATTTTATTTTTAGATGTGTTGGGTTATCCACCCTTGGTAGATCAGGCCCATATAAAAGCTCAAATTAAGGAATGGAACTCTTGTCACAATTATGAGAAATGTTTGGGTTCAATGTGCAATTTACTTAGGGCCTCAAATGTAATTTTCTCTAACATTTGAATTTGGGTTAGGAGCGGTTAAGAAACAACTATCACATGTTCCTATAAGAGATTAGTTATGGGTGTAGTTCTTGAAAGTTTTTTTTTCTCTACATAAAAGAAAGAACGAAATGGCTTTTGTTTTCCTGGCTTCTCATTCTCTCAATGTGTGCATTTGTTGTGTGAATTCAAACGAAATTTGATTGGTGTAGCTTAGTTCCCGCATACGTTTGTGCAAATCAACGACTCAAGGTATGCTTTCCTCCTCATATTCTTATATTGATATCAGAGCTTTTGTCTTTCCTGGGCTGTGTTTCCTATGTCTGAAGAACCTATAATGATTTGCTTAACCATATACATGCAAATCTATAAGTTTAGTTTTTTGTTTTCTTACTGTGTTTTTGCATGAATATGCCTCTGCCTGTCTTTATGATTATTACTGACAAAATGAACGTGTTTATATGCTTCTTGGTTAATATGAGTGTTCCATATAAAGCTATACACATTCTGCATGCAATCAACAATGACGAACATAATGTTCGAAAACAAACCAAATAATGGGTGTTTGAAAAATGAGTTTTTTGAAAAAAAGGATTGCATAAACGTGTAGAGCTCAAAAAAAAAACAAAGAAAACGACACCAAGACAGAACGGAGGAGATATGGCATCTAAAAGTTTTGAGTCTAACGGACCTAACCGGTCAAAGGAAGTCGATCAAGTTGACCTAGTTGGAGGTGGACGACGATAGAAATGACATGTCATTTCTATCCTCGTGAAAATGACATGTCATTTTGACGTGTCGTTCCCCAAACAAAAAAAAGAGGGTTGCTTTTGGGTTACAAGCCCATAAGCCTTATAAAAAAAACAGTCTTGGGCTTCCAAGCCCAACCTAAAAAAAAATTTCTTATGAGTCCATAGGTTAAGTACATAAAACTTGACCCAGAGTTAAAAAAAGTAAAAAAATTTATTTAATTCAAATTTCATAAATAAAATATAAAAAAAAGGATTTAGACACACGGCACATGGGACTCGTCGAGAGACTCTATCGGCGTGTGGTTGACCCCACCTTGAAGTTGTTGGCATTTAGAGCATAACAGTTTGGCGCGGGTTGTCACCAAAGCATGATAAGGTGGCGCGTGTGCAACACGCACCTCCCCGATAGTGGAATATTCTTTTTTTTTTAGTTTTTTAAGAATTTGTTAATCCAGAATCATTCTTAGGGCACGTGTTGGCATGTGTGGGACCAAATTGGGACAGTTTATCTTAAAAAACCCTTAAATTTGAGATATTTTGATATATAATTTGCATGTTTTAGAGACAAAATAAGGATTTGTTTTTTGAGTTATCTAGTGTATTTTATGAATTTAAAAAGAAAAAAATTTCTAAATTTTTTCTCTTTTATTTTTTTAGGCAAATATAAAGCAAGAGGCTTCAAGCAGCATTGATAACTCAAAAAATTATTCTGTTAGTATTGGGTATCTGGATGAACCAGATTATGAGCCTTTTAGTGATAATCCCGACCCAGAACCCTTCGAAGAGGAGGAAGAGGAATATAAACCTCAAAGTGAGGATTCTAATTCTAATCCTGAAGAAGATCCCAATGTTGATCTCGAAAAATGTGCCAAAAGGACCTAAAGAGGTGCATATATTTTTGGGACCAAAACATGAATTAGAGGGTGAAGAGAATGTTCAAAATGAAAATGAAGATGTCAAACAATCTTTCACACCCTCAATGATCATAAATATAGAAAAAAGATAAGCTAAAAGAATAAAAAAGTCGAATCAAATTTCTCCGATAGTGAGAGCATATTCAAGCTTCATAACAAAAGAAAAACAAGTCGTGGTTGTAGAATAAATTTTCAAACAACTTAGGAAGGAGCTTGTACAACATAACAAGCTAAACAAGTTGTACTCAGGAAATTCTCTATGGAATAGAGCCATTAAGGGGATGAAAGTACAAGAAAAATATAAAGACATAATTAAGAGTTGTCTTTTTAGGTTTATACCTTAAGCATTGTTCTATTTTTTTAAGAATTTATTTTTGGGTAAGTTATATTGTATTAAGACCTTGATGATTTATGATATATATGAAGCATGTGTTTTGTTTTTTTCATTGCTTTATATATATATATATATATATTTTATTTGAGTGGGAGTTATGAAGTGATAAGTCATTTAAGAACCATATATGATGATTATGAAGATATTTGTAAAATACTTTATAAATGATAGTGATTTTGTTAGAATCAATATAATGGGAGATACAAATGTAGCCTCTTGATTGTTGACCTAATAGAGTTGTTATCACTCTAATAAAAAATAATACAAATATAAGACATTGTATGTTTCTCATAAGTATTTTATTATTGGTTTAATACAGAAAACTATTAGTGTGGGATAGTTTCATCTCAGAACTAAGAAAGACAACAAAAAGCATTATCACTAAATTGAATAAGGGTGACAAATTAAACGGGAATAACTGGGATATCTAGCACTATAAGGTATCATATATTTTAAAAGAACAAGACACTGTTGAGCCACTAACTGTGGTTGTGGTTGAGCCTGAGGTAGGAAACTCGGCTTAGCATAGGAGAGATCAAGAGGCATTTGCAGCATGGAAACAAAAAAATAGCATCGCACGAATAACACTTCTAAGTGCTATGGCAGACAATTTGATGTGTGAATTTGAGAAGCACTCCATTGCCTAAGCCATGTAGGCTTCCTTAAAAGAAAAGTTTGGTGGTACCTCAACCATCAAACTAAGAAGGCTTACAATTAAATTCGACACTTATAAACTAAAGCTGAATACTCCTATGTGGCAGCATCTTATAGAGATGGCCAACATGATCCATGAACTTAAAGAAGTTGGGCATAATTTTTCTAATGAATAGCAAGTACAGGCTGTAACCAGATCGCTCCCAACTAGTTGGGAGTATATGAAAGTTAACCTAACTCACAATAAAAACATCATTAACTTTAATGATGTGGCTAAGCACTTGGCGCTAGAGGCTGAATGTTTGGAGGCTTACAAGTCATCTGGATAGGTTTACTGTAATGAACCTAAATTTTAAATTGAACAAAATTTTTCTCTTAATGAATATTTTATTTAAAAATAATTTTTATAGCAAGTAGAAAGTGGGAGTTTAGAAGAACTTACACTAGAAAATATTTTTTGAAAATCAAGAGTTTGGATTTTACATAGCAAAAGTTTGACTTTATTTGGTTTCAAATTATGGAAAAACGTTTTAGCTCTTTTTTGTAATTTCACCCTGTGCCCTCCCTAGTAATTTTCTTTGTGCTTTATTTTGTAATTTTTCCAGCACTTGTTTGATCAGATTTTTATATCTGCCGTGTGAGGAAAGAAAACAGAGCATTATCACTTCTTACCTCTCCACCGACATTGTGCTCTTCTTCATTTTTCACCGTCGAACCCTTCCTCCTCCTCCTTCTCGGTCATGTTTCATCGTTCCTCACCATCGGTCTGTGTCGTCCTCGCTGTTGCGCTCTTCTCCATCTTCATTCGTCCATTGTAATTGGTAAGTAGCTGTATTTTTCTCTCTCTGTCGTTGGCCTCTACTTCATCACTGATCCGAGTCAGCATGTGTGTGTGAGTGCTCTTCAATTTCCTTTCTTTTTCAGCTGCTGCACGTCTTGTATGTATGTGTGATGAGCTCAATTTTTCCTTGGCTGGCCGACAATTCTGTTCTTCTCCTTCTCTGCCCTGTCGTAGCTGTTGCATAAGTGAGCCTTCAAACCATTATACTTTGTGATTTTGTTGAGCGTGTGTGGGTAATTAAGTGAATAAGGTTGCAAACTCTTCTCTTGTGCGTGCTGTAATGGTTGTTGCTATGAAATTTCTATTGCTTTGTGCTGTCATATATGCTTGAACGTAAAAAGGAAAACTGATTCAGGCTGGAGTTTTTGTACAAAGAACAAGATGATGATGGTATGGATTTGAGTTTTGGTTAAACTTGATCTGATTTTATGCTGATAAATTTTTGGGAAGTGAAATTGATGTGGAAGATATTGGTATTAGTTTAAAAATCAATGCCTATAAGCTATTTGATGAAATGGTTACTAGAAAAACTTTTCTTAATTTTGATATTTTGCTAAAATTTCATTAGTTATTGTGAGAAGTATATTTTGTATGGGTGTTATTGATCTGTAAACTTATTTTGAAGGTTGAAAAGAAAATTTAATTACAAAATTAATATGTAATTATTTATAATTTTGAGAGTGGATGGTTGTTGATTGAATTATTAAAGGAAACAATTATTTTCTATAAAGAAGGTTGAAGAGAGAACTAGAGTATTTTTTTAAAAAGTGGTATTTGATTGATAATTTAAAGGATTATCGAAGAGTTTGAAAATAAATTTTCATTGCTTACTACAAGAAGAAAAATTATAGTGATATTAAGATAGTTGGTTTGTGTTCTAGATTATTTGGGGCACTGTTGAAATAGGCGAGAATTGAGAAGGTCAAACTTTATAATTCTTAAGAACTTTTTAGTGAACGGGTAGCATTCTGAATATATTTTCAGTAAACTGTTTATAAAAATTTTCTTTATTTAAATATTATTATTATTGCTTTATAAATTGTTTACATATTCTTGTTAATCCTATTTTCAGATTAATAGTATTATTTCTCATAAGCAGTTTAATTATTTAATACCATGTTGATATAAAAATTTTATTGTAATGATTTGTGTATGAAGGAAATGATGACAATCTTGGGCAATGAAAAATGATAGTTGAATAATATTTGGAAGTGAGAATTTTGAAATTATTTTTCTTTCTCCATACACACTTGATTTTAATGAGGAGGACTGAGTTCAGAACGCTGGATGCTAACAGTAGTTCTGTTAGCCCTTGGCATGCCATAGTACACCTAACTAGCAGGGTGCTTATAGGAGGTGTTAGCCTTGTGCGATGGCCAATGCACGTGGAATGGGGAGATGGTTATTCGTGAATCGTGAGTATCGCACTCACGCTTGTTTTTCGTGGGCTTCATGCCAGTGCTTGGCTCGTGGCTCCTACCGTGCTTGTTTCGTGGTTTTCAATTGCATTTGGTTGGTTACTTACCCTCGTGGACTGTGTGTCTGTGCTTGATTAGTTATTCTCATGGACTATGTGTCTACGCTTGTTATTCATTCTGATAAAACCCTCCTAGAGCTAAACTTAAAATTCATTATTTTTATATTATATTATTTCTTTAAAAGCATTCTACCTACCATTTCTTGAAATTTTTATATGCTATGAACATTACCAATTTTGATAAATTACTTTATGCTGTTAACATTGTCCAAATTTATGATTGTATCATTGAGAAAACTTGTTATCTATTATTATTAGTTTAAGTTCAAGTTTCATTATTTCAAAATTTTTAAATTAAATTTATTCGTTAATGTCTTCATATATTTATATGCATGTATATAATTGGAACGCTACTCATCAGTAATTTCTTCGGTCTTAGATAGTGTAGCTAACTATACACCTTCGGCAGATCATTGGGAGGCCTTTTGATTTTTGGAAAAGAGGAGACACATTGCGATTATTAGTTTGGTAAAACTATGTATTGTATTTTGTAATCATACTTAGTGCTCCACGTATACCATAATTAGATCCTAGTCTTATTTAGCTATTATGCAAATTGTTGGAATAGAGCTAGTCTCCTTGTTAGGTTGGTTGACAGGTTCTGTGGTTGTCGTGAAAATTTTGGGAGGTTCAAATTATAGGGGAGGCTTTGTCAAAATTTTTACAAAACATTTAAAATTTTACAAACTTCATTACTATATTTAACTTACATATATCAATATTTTAGCTTAGTTTCTAATCAATCAAGGCTTATGAGATATGAGTTCAATTCATATTTCATGCCGATCACACCTTTAGTATTGGGGTGTGACATTTACTTTGTCAAGGAAGGTGGTCCTTCAAATTCTAAGCTCAAGAGGGGCAAGAAGCAATAAAAGAAGGGTAACAAAAGTGGCCCTAAAGTAAAGAAGGACAAACAACTTTCAAGACGAAGGGTGAGAAGAGTGGCAAAAAGGGAATTAACCTTAAAAAGGTCAAATGTTTTACCTGTCAAAAGGTGAGTCATTTTGCAAAATATTGTCCTGAGCAAAGTGGACGTGATCAAGTACTTGTGAATTATGTGAATTCAAATTTTTTTTACGTTTCCAGTAATATTTTTTGAATGAAAACTGTTTCCTCTTCTTGGATTATAGATTCAAGCTCTACAGACCATGTAAGTAAGGATCGTGGACCTTCATAGAGTACCGTCAGCTTTATGTTGGCAAAGGAACTTGCAAGTTCATCTTGTGAGGTGGAAAAACCTTAATTCTTCATGATGTTTAACATGCATCGAACATCCAATGAAACTTAATTTCAATTGCTTGTCTTTTAAAATTTGGGTTTATGATTAATTTTCATGACAAGATTGTTGACATTATGTACAATTCAACTTTTTATGGTTATGCTTTTCTTTCAAAAAGGTTCTTTATTATGGATATTGTTGATAAATTTTATTTTTATGATTGCTTTACCACCTCTTCCAATAATGTTGATATGAATATCTGATATACTAGACTAGAGCATATTAATCAAAATAGAATGATTAAGCTAGTTGAAGAAGGAATGCTAGCTCTAATTACAAATATGAAAATGTCCTTATATGAAAATTGTCTAACTAGTAAAGTAACAAGAAAACCTTTTGGTAAAGGTGTTAGGGCTGAAATTCCATTGCAATTAATCCATTCTGATATATGTGTCCTATGAGTATAAGGACAAAACATGGAGTTTGGTATTTTATTACCTTTATCGATGATTTTTCACGTTTTGATCATGTCTATTTGATATCACAAAAGTCTAAAGCTCTTGAGTGGTTTAGACAATACATTAATGCGGATGAAAATCAAATGGATAATAAAATTAAAATTACAAACTGATCAAGGACGTGAATTTAAAGAACTCCACAACATAATGGAGTTGTTGAAAGAAGAAATAAGACTCTTCTAGATATGGTTAGGTTAATAATGGCAAAAGCAAATCTTCCAATCTTGTATTGGGGGGATGCTTTGTTGACTATAGCCTTCATACTTAATTGTGTGCCTTCGAAATTAGTTACTTCCACACCCTATGAGTTATGGACAAAATGCAAACCAAATTTAAATATCCTAAGACCATGGGCGTCAACTGCATATGTCTATGATGATTCCCATAAATGTAGAAAATTAGGTTTAAGAGGAAAGAAATGTATCTTTATAAGATACTCTAAGCAATCAAAGAATTATGTTTTCATTGGTGAAAATAATGATGAAACTATAAGTAAATTTGAATCTAAGAATATCACATTTTTTGAAAATGAGTTTCCTAACAGACGAGAAATTGATCGAATTGTGTCTCTTTACAAGACAGGGGAGCAACAAAATATAGAACAAATAGATAGGCTTGAATCATCACAAGATGTTGATCTAAGTGGGAGCTCTATAAGGTCTGCCAGAAGACCCAAAAAGAATCAAAATCCATAAAAGATTCTACTTCGAAAAAGTAATAGAGAAAGTGTGTCAAAAATACACTTTTAAATTAAGGGTAAAGCATTAATGGTAACTCCTCTAGATGATAATGAGCCATGTTCTGTAAATGAAGCTTTATTAGGACTTGCTAAGGATAAGTGAAAGAAAGAAATGAATGAAGAAATGGATTCTATGAGGACCAACCAAGTATGAAAATTAGTTAATTTACCACGTGGCCGAAAGGCTATTGGGAAAAAGTGAGTTTTCAAAATTAAAAGAAAAGTGGATGAATCAATTAATAAATACAAGGCTTTCTTAGTAGCAAAAGGGTATACACAACAAGAGGGGATAGATTATGAGGATACATTTTTTCTTGTTATACGCTTTAATTTTACCAGACTGATTCTATAAATTTTAAAAGGAATAATGTTGAAACTCCGTAATTTGACTAATGAATATTAAAAAATGAAAAAGTTATAACAAGAATAACACACACATATTTATATATACAATTTTTATTAAAAACTCAAACATTTATTGAAAAATTCAAAGTTAATCAACATAAAAATTAAATAATAGTAACAAGGATTTTTTTTTTGTGGCAGGGGGGCTGGGAACTTCTATCCTAATAACCTTACCATATTATATCATGAATTCGATACAAGTGTGTGTATTATAATTGTCCATGCATTGATATAATTTGAATTTAAGTATCCATTCATTCAATCCAAGTACTGGAAAATGGACGATCTCAGCTATGAGCTCATGCATGGAGAGTAGTGGAACAAAAGTGTAGAAGTAGAACAATGGACATAGAGCTAGCTAGAGTAGAAAATGAAATATGGTTGGGCTGAAAAGCTTGATTAGTTAATAATCACAAAACTAAGACTAAATTTTTGTAGGGAAAAATACAAAGACAATGAGTTTTATTTGTTCTTTGGCCCACAAATATTTGGGCTATGATTTCATGCAAAGCATTTCAATTCATGCAAAGTACTTGGAAGTTGAAAGTTGAAATGCTAATGAATGGTGTCAGCTTTTCATTTTTTTGATGAGACAAATTAATTTTTGAAAATCACTCATTAGCTTTAACTCTATTACATATAAAATCCCTCATGTTAGATGTTTAAAAATCACACCCTCAACTTTCAAATTTTGGCACTTATCTCCATACGGTCAAATTTGTGGTTATATTTAATGGAATGTAAGCTACATTAGATTATCTGAAAAAATGGATTTATAAATTCTAAATTTCATGAAGATGAATTATTAATTTTGGTGGAATTTTTATTAATTATCACAATATTTTAATTTACAATTCTTCTGATATAAAAACACATTCTTTTATGAATTTTGGATATATTAGTTAAGCTATGAATTTTTAAAGGAGGACTTCTAAATTTTGGAAAAAAATATTGACAAATTCATTAAGGCATACTCACTTATAAATCACATAAATAGGAGTTATGCCGTGAATTTCTAAAATATTTGTAAACTTCAAAAATTGACTTGTAAATTGCATGTGAAGATTTGTCAAGTATACTCTCTGTAATAATTATCTTCATTCATCCAAGGCATTATCTTTGCATTAATTCTAAAATTATTCTAGGTTATTATCTTTCTAGAGAATAATTGTATTATACGAGTGAGTAAATTTCTACTATATATTTATAGGTCTAATGTCATTGTGGGATCTATTTATGAGATCTTGAAGTCTAACTACAATTCTACCGAACCTTTTTTAAATCTATTATGATCCTTGATATCTAACAACAATCTTTCTCTAGGCTAAAAATTTAGAATAAAATCATCAAATAACTTTATCTTTGATTAATTTAGCAACTATAGTGACTATTCTTCAAGACTAATCATAGTTGCCACTATTATTGCTCTCCTAAGCTATACCTATACCTATTCCTCTTAGTCTCTTTTGGCTCTTCCATACTTTAACCAACTCATGTTTTAGTTCAAGGCATTATTCCAAATTACGAAATGTATTTATACTTTGGCCCTTGAAATTTTTTGATTTTTTATTAGAGTCCCTAAGAGCCATGCATTCTAGCTTTTTAGGGTACTTTTATATTGCTTTAATGGATTCAGTGGCTAGGCTACTTTGTTTATAAAAACATAAAAACTTGATAGCTTTATTTAAAAATTTTGTCACTTGATCTGATCTCTTGAACAGAAATACTCTGGAGTGAATACTTACAGTTGATCAAAATAATGGAGATTTAATGAGAGGCAACATTCCATCTTTTTTAATACATGGAGAATAATATTGTGCCACCCTAAGGTGACCATTGTGCCTTAAAAAAATAGTTAAAAATGCAACTTACTACTCATACTTTCTTATTTCTTTACACTTGTCAAGACTTGTGCTCTTTGGATACGCTAGTGGAAAATAACCACGATGCCTTAAAGTGAAATTAAAGTCACAACTTATCACTTAGCTTGCTGAAAATAACTTTTTGGAGAATCTTAATAGCACTAGTGACAACATAAGCACACGCGTAAGAGTCCATAATTGATCCATGTGGCTATGTATTGTGATTGGTGACAGTGGTTATAGCTTGAGCATTCTTAAGCATAGCTACTTTATTCTCAATGTCTGCATAGAAACCATTAACTAATTGTTCATGTATGTGTATTCATCACGTGGAAAATTCCAGCATGTTTTAGTGATTAATTCATTTGTAATGTCTGACAAAAAAAAATCATTTCTCATGGCAACAAGCAGGTGAGAAACTCTTTCTTTTTCAAATGCACTCATGGAGTCTCCTGTGAGAGACATAGGTCCCGTAACTTAAGCTCTCGCCATATGTTACAGGCTTTACGAGATATTTGTGAAAGTCTTTCGGTAAAATGCATTTGCATTCGGTGCACATCAAGCACCGTGTGGTGCTCATCATATCAAAAGCTTATCTACATCATTCATTTTATACCAATAAGATCTGTGCCATTCATTTTAAATTTATTTTTAACTATTATATTAATTAAAATAAAATTTATAAAAATGATAAAAAATTTAACATTAAATCTAGATTGTCTATAGTTCTCATCAAATGCTAATCAAGTGATGAGAACCAAGTTACTTATTACCTGTGATGAGATTTGGATTCAGACTTAAAATTTTAATTTTTTTAAGTAAATATATTTATCATTAATTTGGTCAATAGAGATTTAGTCTGGACCAACTAATTTAATATCATTTTTTTAATTTTATAAATTGACTATTTAGATATACTTTGAACAATACAAACATAATCTAGATGATCTAATTTAATAAAAAAATATAATTTTTACAAATCAATTATCTAGATACACTCTGGGTAGTACATATTTAATATTACATTTTTTATTATTTTTACAAATTTTTATTTTAATAAATAAAATACTAAAAATATTTAAAATAAATGTAAAATGAACGGTACAGATGTTTTTAGAATGAAATAGAGGATGCAAATAAGCTTTTAAGCTGACGACGTGCTCAACTGCTCTTCAGGTGCAAACGCTTGGTAAAATAGGATGAGGGAGAAGTCAAGGAATAAAATAATTATTTCCTTAGTACGTACTAGTTGTCTCCTTCTTTTATGCGTATAGCTATCTCAATGATAAGCGGGGAGGGAGAGAGGGAGACTAATGTCCAGAGTCACTGAATTTCCATATGCAGTCTTGTTCTATTGTGCCATTAGAATTATAAGGGCAGCATTGACTTGAACCAGAATGTATCGAAAAAGCATAAATATAAGTGTTTGTTTGATATATAAAAAGTAATTTTTTAGAAAGAAAAAGGGAAATATAGATTGGTGATTTTTTTCTTTCTTAAAAAAAAAACTTTTTTACTTACCAAACATTGAATAATATTGCGACTCCAATTTTTCTTGTCTTTGAGGGATGGGTTGTCCATCATGAAGACATCCACAACTTATGGAGCCCACCTTGTTGGAGCCATCACCTAGGCAATTTTTATCGGAAAAGTTTGATGCCACTTGAACTTAAATTTTTAATTAAATAAAATTTATGATTTAAAATAAAGAAAAGTATGCTAAAAATAATTTAAGAATATATTAATAAAAAATTTGAGATATTTTTAATGGAAATATGTGTGTTATTTTTTATTCACAATATCTGGTATGCTGAAACATTTTAGGTTTATGTTGAAAAATAAAGAAAAATGTTGCCAATTAGTAAAAATGTAACTTATTTGACAAGAATGTAAGGTCAAATAATACACCATCAACGTGAGGATCTTTGAATTTTGAGGGCTGCCGATGACCCAAAAAAATTAAAGAGAAGTGTTTCCATTTATATGACTTATCATATAAGTATAATAAATTATATGATAAGGGAGACTTGACTGTCGTCACTTTCATTACCTAACAAACTCAAATTTTTAGAATTATATGTTCATTTAACAAGCGACAATAGACAATTAAGAAGTAAAGTTATGCAATTAACTAGTCATTTAGGTGCTTTTTTTTTTTGAACAATGGTTAAACAAGCCTTGTCATAGTATTAACAAGTCAACCTGCACAATTAACAAGTGTTGTTGCATAATTAATAAGTAATGCAATTTAGTTGAAGAAGCTATAAATTTGACAAGCAAATTCAAGTAATTAACAAGTCCTATTAAGGTATTAACAAGTACATTACACGATTAACAAGTGATATGGTTATGTTGTAGGAGTCACAGACTTAACAAGGAAAGTTAAATAATTGATAAGTCATGTTAAAGTATTAACAAGTATAGTTACATGATTAACAGGTAACGTAGTTTTGTTGCGAGAGTCACGGGATTAACAAAAAAAGTTAAGTAATTAACAAGTCCTTATAAGGTATTAACAAGTAAAGTTACATGATTAACAAGTAATGTAATAATCAAATGGTTTAAAAATAAGGTTTATTATATATAATTTTATGCATTATATGATTGTATGAGTTCAATGTCTTAGTGGTCTTTAATTTTTGGGTGACCCAAGAAGTCATGGGTTCTACACCTACCTTGGCCACCTTTGGAGAATTAACTCTTCATATTTCTCCAGTCACTGCTGGCAGTTGGAGCTCTGGCAATGAAGGTCTAGTGGTTGTTGTCGTCGGCGAGGCTTCAGTCACTGGCGGTGGTGCTATGGCAATAGTGGTTGGTGATGTTTTAAATATTTGAACAGATGGTATTTTCATCTTTTTTTGCATTCAATTTATTTTCAATTTAGTCCTGAAAGACTGAATTGAAGTTTTAGATTTTTTTGAGTACCCACCAGAAATTTCGTGCCTTCCTATGTCCTTAACTAAAATTCTCCCATAAAAAAAAAAACTACCTATTTGACATTTCTTGTTGTTTCTTTCCTGTGATGGTCGGGCTAAAGAAGCTGATATTTAATTGAGGGTAAGAATTTGATTATTTTGCATATTTTTTTCTTGGGTTTTGAAATTTTTTAGGCTAACAATTAATTGGTTTCGACTTTCATTTTTTCTTGGCCTTGAAAATTATGCATGGTTGCAACTTATGGATAAGAAAAGAGAATTATAAATACAACTTTTAATTATGGTAGGTCTTCTTAACTTCACCAAATTCATCTTTCATTAAAATTTTATAAATTTAGCTATAATTAAGTTGATCTTTTAGGATTTTAGGATCTAAAAGTGTCATTTCCTTTTAAACATGGTTTATAAAAAAAAACAAAAAATTGACAACTTCATTTAGAAATTTTATCACTTGATTTGATCTCTTAGACAGTAATATATCGCAGTAATATATCGCAGTGAATAGTGACAATTGATTTTCGAACTATGTTCATATGTGTTAGGTTAGCCGAATGTAAATTTTGAAATTAAAATTACAAACAACATTATTATTGCAGACCCAACCGCCATTCGTTTTCTAATGCGAAATTTAATTGATGAACGCGACTAACAACTGCCATCCTGTTTTTTTTTTTTTTCACATAGTTGTCTTCTTATTTTCCAATTGTCTAAGTCAATTTGCTTCTTATTCCACAAAGCTTTGTTTTTTTTTTTGGTTGGTTAAGAAAATCTTTTTTTTTATGTAACATGTCTAAGTCAAGCTTTTGATGGTCTTTAATTTTATAATTTATTTAAAATTGTAGATTCAATACTGATTAGGCGCCAGCTTATTATTATCTCAAGTGCAATTAAGTTTAAAAAAAAACAGAAAATACACAAATTTGCTACATACATCAGCATTAAATCAACGGTGCTAATATTTTGTAATAGGCAAATTTGAATGGGCTCTGCTTTTTAAGCTTTTGGGTCAAGTAAATTCAACAATCTAACATTTCCTAGTATTTTTCTCCATCGCAAAATAGCTTTTGCATACTATTTTGTTAATAATAATTATCATAGTTTACGATTACAAAACGAAAAAAAAACCGGGGGGGGGGGGCTTAGGGATTTCGATTTTCTAAGCTCTTTCTTCTTCAGGTAGCCTTTATGTTTTCTTCATCTGCGTGATTTTCATCAGCAGCTAGCCTTCAGCATAGAAATTGAACTCACAGCTCTTGATTTGCACTGCCGCTTAGAATATTGATGTCAAAACCTACAGCTGTGAAGAACATTGATGTTCATCGCCTTCAAGGTTTGAATCCAACCCCCTCCACCGCCATAATCTCCTCAAAACAACAACATTAACTGATTTCTGAATTTAATAATAAGGGAAAAAAAAAAGGCTAACAAATGGATATAAGAAAGCTTGCATAATTGGAATCAGTCCCAGACTTTATTTTTTAATGCCCATAGGTGTGCTGGAAGTTGGGCACAAGAAGCTTAAAGGAACATTCCTATTATATACTGAGTATCACGACACTGCAATATCTTGAGGGAAGGAAGACGATGAAGTGTTTGGGAGATTCATTGCCTGCAATATCATGAGGTAATTTACGCCACTTTATTTTTACGCTAACAAATTAATTACACGTTTTCATTACTCTTATTTCAATGGTGACCAGCCTATCACTTTAGGATTACATATATATCTAGTGAATCCTATTGTTCTCCAAACTAAGAAGCCACTACACGAAAAAGAGAGAAAGACTTTAAGCCAAGAAAATAAAAAAGTCGTTGATGAAAGTAAACAATCAATGACGATTTTATAAGTCAGCTGAAAGTTTGACCATATGGGGAGACAGTTAAAATTTCTCAATATTTTTACATTGCAAACAAGCTTTAGCATATTATTTTTTTCATTCTAATTATCTATTATAAGCTGACGATTAATTACATTCTCATCAAAACTCTTATTTCAGAGCTGACCACTTAAGCACTCTCAAAGATTATATATAGTGAAGCGTTCTTCTCCTTTTTCTTCAACCTAAGAACCTCTGGGCCTATCCAACATGAGAAATCTTTGCTTTCATTTCTTCTTTGTTTTCTCCATGCTCTGTCTCATGGTTTGCCCATCTTTATGTCATTCCAAATTTACCCACAATGGATTGACACTTCTTGCTTTCACATCTTCTATTATAGACCCTTACAATCACTTGAAAAATTGGTCCAACTCATCATCTTCCTTTTGCAAATGGTTTGGAGTCACATGTGATTCTAACATTGAGAGAGTGACAATCCTGAGTCTTCCTGAGATGGGTTTTGAAGGCACCTTACCCTCACAAATTGAAAATCTGTCCTTCCTAGAAAAACTTGAACTGCAAAGCAACAACGTTCATGGTGGGCTGCCAAAAGAGTTGCTTCAATTGCACAAACTAGAAATTCTAAACTTGAGTTATAACACATTTAGTGGAGATATTCCAACTTGGATTGGGAGCTTGTTTATGCTTCAACCCTTGTATCTTGGCAATAATAGTTTTGGAGGTCCCACTCCTCAAAGCATATACAATTTGTCTAAGTTGGAGACCTTGGATATGATGTCTAATTCTATAAATGGATCTATTCCATTGGATATTGGAAGACTCTAACATCCAAAGTTTTTATGCATTTCTAGAAAATGCTTTCAGGTAGTATACCTCCAACTATCTCTAACTTATCATCACCTGAACACATCTCTTTATCTCTCAATTTCTTAGAAAGCATGCCTTGCATAATACGAGTGTGTATGAGATGAAAACATTTATTCTATTTCAAAAATGATGAATTCATCAATTTTTTGTAGTCGTTCATATCAGTCTTATAGGTGAAGTCAATCTAACTTGGGGCATGCTATTTACTATGTCTTTTCAAAGTTAATCCTTGAACCGAAAATTATCAAACATTTTACAATTACATGAAACAAATTAACTATACAACTATAATTAAGCTATCATCACAAGAAGTTATTTGACTATTCTTTATAAATTGTTCCTTGAATGGGTTGTCTCTGTCAAAAATATATTTCTGTTTAAGATAGAAAAGCTAATTAAATGTTATTTGAATTCTCTTTCAGCTAGGCACTTTTTTTGTTGTTGCACTATATAATTTTTGGAATTCCTTTTGTACTTTTCAATTGTCATAGGTTGGTGCATATCTATATATTATCTGGTTGGTAATATTGACCAGAGATCAAATTACTGAATACATATATGAGATACAACAATAATGAATTCCCTGAACTTATCACTTTTTTGTAATCGTTTATAACAGTCTTATATTTGATGTCAATCTAATTTGGGGAATGCTATTTACTATATCTTTTCAAAGTTAGAATTTGAACTGAAAATTCTCAAACATTTTACAATTACATGAAACAAATTAACTATACCTCTATAATTAAGTTATCATCACTAGAACAAATTAACTATACGACACAAACGGCCTCAATCTGTGCAGGAGATTCTACACCAACACCACAACAAACAACCGCGGCTCCAACCACAGCCATCAGACAAATCTCGACCAATAGGCAAGATGCTCAGCACACTAAAGAATGAGCCTAAAACTGAAGAACATGAGGTTCCACCAAAATATAAGTCAACTTCAAAGTACAAGCCTCCCACTGCTAGTTAGCCGATGATCATGTCTATCATTGAAAACCTAAATAATGCTTATGTTAAGTGTTTGTTTGATATATGGAAAAGTATTTATTTAGAGAGAAAAAGGAAAATCTACCTATCAAACTGTGAATAATATTACCATTCCCCTTTTTCTAGTCATTCAGTTTCCTTGTTTTGAGGAATAGGTGGTCCATCATGAAGACATCCACAACTAATGATGCCCACCTAGCTAGGTGAGTTTCATTAGTTCTGTGTCTTCTCATAGGAAGTTTTCCCTTGCTGAGATTTGGACAAAATCTCCTTTATAATTCAATAACGGACTTAATTAACATTCCAACGTATAACACCAATTATCGATGCTAAAAGTTCAAGGAAAAAGAGTTGTACTTTGATTAACAACTATATTTTTTAGTCTAGTAATGACACTGTATTATTCACCTCTCATTGAAATAGGTGGATGGGAAGAATACTGGTGGGCTCCAAATAAATGGAATTTTATTTTCTTTTTGTGACATGAACGAACTATGCTCCCGTTAGTCCTATAAGGCCACTATAAACTTTTTCACAACCAAAAAATGATAGTTGACTAATTAAATTGTCTTACATGAAACAAACTTCTAATTCTACCCGCATTAAAAATAGGAAAAGAGGAATACATAATATATGATAAGCTATAAAATTAAATTTACAACAGGAATACAATTGAAAAATGGTCATAGATAACTCCCCATGTATCCTATATTAAGGATCAAATAATGTTTCTAGAAGATTTTCTATCGGATGAGCATATGAATAGATGTAAAAACATCTGCATCAACATAGTTTCAACAATATTAATTTTTAACATTCAAAGGAGCTCCATATATGGTTTTTTTTTTCCTTTTGCCGAAACTCCAAATATGTTCCAATTATTGAAAAAATAGCAATTCAATTTCTTTGCACCCATCAATGTGCAGTACAAGACTTGAAAATCTCAATCATACAACGTCAATAGTTTTGTTATCAATCAAAGCATCTTAATACTTTGGATAACGCTTTTTTGAATTTTACATATTTGGCTATTGCGTCAAAAATTTATATTTTATAAATAATTGGTGCTCTGATCTCTTCTATGTTCATCTTCCATGTGCTTCATACTAGATTATGCGTTGCATTCCATATAATTTTATCATAGGAATTAGGTGATGAATTAAGATGAGAAATGTGTGATCTAGATCTAGGAAGAAAACCATCATTAATCTAATTAGTTAAACTTAAGATAACTGTGACAAGTCAAAGTCATGTCATCATTCAATGTTTTTAATTAATTTAATTTAATCAAGAGATAATTATCAATTGGAAACATCATATTAGATCAAAATAATCTCTCAAATAGAAATACTTAATAAAGGGACAAAATATAATTAAGGATGACTGCTCTTTCAAACCAACCATAATTTTAATTTTCTGGTAAAAAAAAAAGAACAACCATGATTTTACAATTAAAGTTTATGGACCCATGATTTTACAATTACGAAAACCAACCATGAATATATTTAGCCATCAATATCAACATATCAATATAAAATATATTACTCTCTCTATTTAAAAATATAAAGTATTTTTTGGAAGGTTGAATGTTAAAAAACGTAACACATTTTTAGTATTTCAATGTGTAATCATTATTTTTTTTAAAATTAATTTAATTAAATAATTACTTTATATTTATTTTTGAATAAAATACTCTATTGCATAGGAGTAAATATAAAAAGATAGTATTAGTTTAAAGAAAAATAATTACTTTATTGAGAGTAATATTTGATCAAAAGTGCTTTATATTTTGTAATGAAAGGAGTATCAACAAAGGAACGATCCATGAAAGAAATTAATATCTCATAAAAACTCTGGATAATAAATTGTATACTTATTAAAAACATGCATAATTTCACTTATCAATTTGTTAATGTTTACTTGTTAAATACTTGTAAGATATTCTTATAAAAAAAATACTAGTTAGATATCACATTCTTTTGAGGTCCTCATCAATATTCTCCCTATAAAATCAATGCTGGTCAAAGAAATATCAATATAAAATCAATAACTAGTTGAACAATTAACAAATTATAAATAACGTGGTTTATATTCCCAACTTGGTCCAATATATTAAAGGTGAAAAAAAAAAGAATTACTTGAGAGAGAGAGTGTCACACCCCAATATTAAATAATGTGGTGTTATCAGCATGAAATATGAGATGAACTCATATTTTATAAGCCTTGATTGATCAAGAACTAAGCTAAAATATTAATATATGTAAGTTAAATATAGTAATAAAGTTTGTAATATTTTAAATGTTTTGTAAAAATTTGGACGGAACCTCCTCCCCTATAATTTAAACCTCCTAAAATTTTTATGACAACCATAGAACTACCAACCAACCTAGCAAGGAGACTAGCTCCATTTCAGCAAATTGCATAATAACTAAATAAGATTAGGTGCTAACTATGGTGTACGTGGAGCACTAAGTTATGATTACAAAATACAATACATAGTTTTATCAAAAGTAATAATTGCAATGTGCCTCCTCTTTTCCAAAAAGCAAAAGGCCTCTCAATGATTTGTTGAAGGTGTATAGTTAGCTACACTATCTGAGACAAAAAAAAAATTACTGGTGAATAGCGTTCCAATTATATACATGTAAATAAATATATGGAGGCATTAACAAATAAATTTAATTTAAAAATTTTGAAATAATGAAACATGAACTCAAACTAATAATAATAGACAACAAGTTTTCTTAATGATACAATCATGAATTTAAACAATGTCAATAAGATAAAGTAATTTATCAAAATTTATAATGTTCATATAATATAAAAATTTCAAGAAACGGTAGGTAGAATGCTTTTAAAAAAATAATATAAGAATAATGAATTTTAAGTTTAGATCTAGGAGGGCTTTATCAAAACGAATAGCAAGCATGGACACACAGTCTACGAGGATAAGTAACCAATTAAGCATGACTGAAAACCACCAAACAAGCACAGCAAGAGCCACGAATCAAGCGCAGGCATGAAGCTCACGAAAACAAACGTGAGTACGATGCTCATAAATAACCATCCCTCCATTTCATGTGTGTTGGCCTATGCATGATGCTAGCATCTCTTATAAGTACCCTGCTAGCTAGGTGTACCATGGCGCGCCAAGGGCTAATGAAATTGTCGTTAGCATCCAACGTTCTAAACTCAGTTTCCCTCATTAAAATCAAGCATGCATAGAGAAAGAAAATAATTTCAAAATTCTCACTTTCAAATATTATTCAACTATCATTTTCCATTACCCAAGATTGTCATCATTTCCTTCATATACAAATCATTGTAATAAAAATTTTATATCAACGCGGTATTAAATAATTAAATTGCTTATGAGAAACAATACTATTAATATAAAAATAGGATTAACAAGAATATGTAAATAATTTATAAAGCAAGAATAATAATATTTAAATAAAGAAAATTTTTATAAATAGTTTACTGAAAATATATTCAAAATGCCACCTACTCACCTGAAAGTTTTCAAGAATTATAAAGTTTGACCTTCTCAAATTCTCACTTACTTCAATAGTGCCACAAATAATCTAACACACAAACAATCTATCTTAATGACACTGTAATTTTCCTTCTTGTAATAAGCAAGAAAAATTTATTTTCAAGCTCTTCGATAATCTTTTAAATTATCAATCAAATACCACTTTTAAAAAAATTCCTTTAATTTTCTATTCAACCTTCATTATAGAAAATAAGTGTTTCCTATAATAATTCAATCAACAACTATCCACTCTCAAAAATTTAAATAATTACATATTAATTTCATAATTAAATTTTCTTTTCAACCTTCAAAATAAGTGTATAGATCAATAACACCCATAAAAAATATACTTCTCACAATAACTAATGAAATTTTAGCAAAATACCAAAATTTAGAAAAGTTTTTCTAGCAAGTATTTCATCAAATACCTTGTGGGCATTAATTTTTAAACTAACAACAATATCTTCCACATCAATTTCACTTCCCAAAAATTTATTAGCATCAAAAAAATCAGATCAAGTTCAACCAAAACTCAAATCCATACCATCATCATCTTGTTCTTTATACAAAAACTCCAGCCTGAATCAGTTTTTCTTTTTACGTTCAAGCATATATGACAGCACAAAGCAGTATAAATTTCACAGCAACAACCATCACAGCACGCACAAGAGAAGAGTTTGCAACTTTATTCACTTAATTACCCACACACGCTCAACAAAATCACAAAGAATAATGGTTTGAAGGCTCGCTTTTACAACAGCTACAACAGGGCAGAGAAGGAGAAGAACAGAATTGCCGGCCAGCCAAGGAAAAATTGAGCTTATCACACATACATATAAGACGTGCAGCGGCTGAAGAAGAAAGGAAATTGAAGAGCACTCACACACACATGCTGACTCGGACCAGTGATGAAGCAGAGGTCAACGACAGAGAAAGAAAAATACAGCTGCTTACCAATTACAATGGACGAATGAAGATGGAGAAGAGCGCAGCATGAGGACGACACAGATCGATGGTGAGGAGCGAGGAAACATGACCGAGAAGGAGGAAGAGGAAGAGTTCGACAGTGAAGAAGGAAGAAGAGCGCAATGTCGGTGGAGAAGTAATGTGCGATCATGCTCTATTTTCTTTCCTCACACACGACAGATATGAAAATCTATCAAAGAAGTGTTGGAAAAATTACAAAATAAAGGACAAAGAAAATTACTGGGGAGGGCACAGGGAGAAATTACAAAAATGGGCAAAAATGTTTTTCCATAATTTGAAACCAAATAAAATAAAACTTTTGATAGGTAGAATTTAAACTCTTGATTTTCAAAAAAATATTTTCTAGTATTAGTTTTTCTAAACTCCCACTTTCTACTTGCTATAAAAATTATTTTTAAATAAAATATTCATTAATTTAAAATTTAAGATCATTACAGAGAGTGTGCATTGAATTAAGATTGATTATTTTCAAAACAAGCATAAATTTATTATTTTTTGGTTAAAAAAGTGTAATTTTACAATTTGATCATTGTTCAATTATATGTTAATTAAATATATTTCATTGGTAACACCTAAAATTATTTTGGTTATGAACTTATACATGAGGGTGACAAAGTTGCCCTATACCCGATTCCGTCATCATCTATCTTCACCAGTACTTTCAACAAATAACTTTCTCCACCACCTTATAGCCTTCTCGGTTATTAGTAAAAAGAGAGAGAAAGATACAAAGGGAAAATAGTGATCAAGAACTGCTAGACAGTTATTGTCAAAACCCAAATAAAAAACAAACCTAAATAAGTTATCATTAAAACCTAAATGGATATTTGTTAATAAAAGACTAACTTGAATCAATAAGTATTCATTCATCTTTTGATAATAAATGATCCTTAACTCATATAAATTTATTGAATCTCAATTGTTTAATTTTAATTGTTGCTGATAAAAGGAGACACACACTTAATTACTTTTAAATTCTAAATAGATTGAACCAGCATTAAATGAACAGAAATGCATAAATAAAATAACAATGAATATATTGATTTAAACATAAAATGATGAATTGAATCCCTTGAAAAACTAATTGAAATATATTCCTTTTTGATTACTTTGATTACACCGATTTAAAAATAAAACCATGAATTGAATCCCTTAAACTTATTTGAACTACTCATTTTTAATACTCCACCAACAATAAAAATTATACTGAGGGATGCATAGACTTGACTTAAAAATTTAGGGAAAAGATAAAATGGCCTCCAATTTTTCTTGGTCCCTCATGGTACAGACTAAAATCTCTTGTTTTTTATACTTTAAAAAGCATACATTTAGAATTTCATTTTTTTTATAATAAAAAATTTAGGTAAGTTAGATTTTTTAGGCTCATCAAGATGGAACAGGCCTTCAGGTTCAAAAGTGGTTACAAGGTTTGAAGCCAAAACAAAAGATTGTAAATGACAAACTTACTTTTGTTTTTCAATCAGGGGAGATGAGAACAAGAGATAACAAAAAAAAAAAAAAAGAGTAACAGAAGTATCAATAGTGAAATTATGAAATGAAAAAACTACAAAAAGAAGATACATGTACAGAATTAAAAAAAAATCATCAATTTGACATTTCTTATTGTTTCTCTCCCTTGATGGTCGGGAAAATGAAGCTAATATTTAATTCAGGGCAATAATTTGAATATTTTGCATATTTTTTCTTGGCTTCTGAAATTTTTTAGGCTAACAGTTGACTACTTTCAATTTTTATTTTTTTCTTGACCTCAAAAATTATGCATGGTTACAACTTACGGTTGAGAAATGAGAATTATAGACACAACTTTTAATTGGTGCAGGTCGTCTTAACTTCACCAAATTCATCTTTCATTAATATTTTATAAATTTATCTATAATTAAGTTGATCTTCTAGGATTTTAGGATCTAAAAGTGTCATTTATAAACTTTGTTTATAAAAATATTAAAAATTGATAGCTTTATTTAAAAATTTTGTCACTTGATCTAATCTCTTGAACAGTAATACTCTGCAGTGAATACTTACAATTGATCAAAATAATGGAGATTTAATGAGAGGCAACTTTCCACCTTTTTTAATACATGGGGAATGATATTTTACCACCCAAAGATGAACATTGTGCCTTAAAAAAATAGTTAAAAATGCAACTTACCCTTGATACTTTCTTATTTATTTACACTTATCATGACTTGTGCTCTTCGGATACGCTAGTGGAAAATATTCACGATGCTTTAAAGTGAAATTAAAGACACAACTTATCAATTAGCTTGCTGAAAATAACCTTTTAGATAGTCTTAATAGTGCTAGTGACAACGAAGGACACTCATAATACTACTACAAAATTATCTATATATGACACCTCTTATTGAATGGTTATATGCATAACTGTCCAATAAATAGATGCGGATAAGTATATTGGACAGTTAAAAAGATAACTATCCAATATATATCTATAATGTTGGACGTTTATTATCAAAATAGTCTAATATATGGTTGAAAAACTTTATTTTTTATACCAAGTACATATTAGTTGGATGAGATAACTGTCCAACATGTGTTTAATATATTAGACTATTTATAATAACAATATTCCTATCAAAAACATATCATCTACTTCACTCTCTCACACAATCATCTTTCTCCTCTTCCCTCTCTTTGTCTCTCTCTCTCAGGCGAAGCCCTTTGCGCTAATTTTGCAAAATGTCACCATTAAGGTATAGGTCGAGCCAAGAAGTGGAGCCGCAATCTCCACACCCTCATGGGAGCATACCTTCGCCATGCCAAGATAGGTCATTGAGTTAGGGATTTCTATTGCCAAGCCAGGTCATCAAGAAGTGCACCATCAATGCTATAAAACATGTCCTTAGACCCATTTCCTTCATACTCTGTTTTATTTCGCATTCCAAGGAAAACCTTGGTAATTCAAAACTACAAGGTGTGTCTTTCTCTTTCAATGTTTTTTCTTGTCATTCTTCTTGGGTTTGAGCTCTTTTCTTTGATTCTTGTCGAGGCTTGTGGTATGAAAGTATCCATTTGCTTGTGGAGGTGAAAGGATTCATACCTTTTAATTTGGGTCGAATCATTTTGAACGAAGCTATTATTCTAGAAATCAATAAGATTGGAGTTGGTGAAAGCTTTTGATTTTGATCTAAGTCTCTTTTTTTTTTTTGGGTTTAAGGAGAACAAGATTGGAGCTGCTGTTTCAAAAATCAATAAGATATTGTGGAAAAAGTCTTTTATGCTTTTGGCAATCTCTTCCTTTGTTATGGTGAGAGCCCTTCATTTGTTGGATTATAAATTTCTTTTGTGTTCTTAGTGAATCTTGACAAGAATTTTATTTTAACTTCTCTAAATGTAGTGACCATAAATTTTAGAAAAAAAAACTAATTTTAAAAAAATAAATTAAATTAAATTAATTAATAAATTTTTCTTAATTAATATTTTATTTAAATCAGTTTTATAGCCAGTGGAGAGAGATAGTTTAATAAAATTTATGTTAGTAACATTTTTAAAGGTTCAAAGTTTAAAATTTATTAAGCAAAAGTTTGATTTTTATTTTGTTTTAAATTAAAAAATTGTGTCTTTTATTGTAATTTTTATTGTGCCTTTTTTTATAACTTTTTCCATCATTCATTAAAATCAGATTTTTCCTCCCACACCGCCATTCGAACACCGGAAAGTAATGGAAGAGTGTGGAATTACATATGTGCCCTTATTCCTATTGTGACTCAACAAAAATATTTAAGGGGTTTTATTCTAATTTTTCCAATGGTTTTATTGCTGAAATTTTCTTTTCCCTCAGCATCGCAGAACAGAGTGGAGGGAGTTCGTAACTGATTTTCTCTGCTCTTCTCCTCTTCCTGTCGCACTTCCCTCAACCTTTCACCATGGTGTTATCATCTCCCCATCATCGGCAGTTCTTCCTCGCTCTTTCCCTCCGTCGTTCGTCGGCCTCTAGGGAGATGAGTAGTTGACACTTCTCCTCTGTTTCTCACGTCATTGAACCTGTTTTCTCTTCTCCTCCATTCTGTTCGATCAAGGTAGTGAGCATGCAAAGAGTTGAGCTATGGTTGGAAGCCTGATTGTGTTACATCCATACTTGTTTACGGTATTATCTGCTTCTTCCTTCCCCTGTATCTAGCTGCAGAATTTTCTGCTTTTCTGTTGTTCGTATAGTTGCAGATTTAGGCGTTGAGTTTTTTTTTTTCCCCTCCATATTTGAATGCCCAGAATTTTCCTTTCAGCTTCAGCCATTATTCATCTAAGGTGAGGCAGTTTCATTTCTCTTCTTTCGTGGAAATTCTGTGTTGCGTATGGATGACCAAAAATTTTGATTGTCTTCCCTTGTTTAATTGTTGCTTCTGCTGATTAAAAAAAAAATTATTGGGTTTTTGATTGAATTGATTACAATATTGATATTGTGAAATTTTTGGGAAATGCAATAAAGAGAAAATAAATTGATTTTAGTTAGGGATTAATGCTCAGGAGGTGTTTGACAAAATGCTTGAAAGGAAAAATTGTGATGAATGGTAAGCAACAAATGTAATAATTGTATTATTAATTTTTAGTATATCTATAAAATGTTGTGACAATGTTAGAAGGAAGTTTGTTAGATTTGAAGGGGGTCTAACAAGATCCTCTTATATATTGGAAGAAGATTGGAAGGGGAGCTTTGTATTAAAATTGACATTGATGCCTATTCGACATTTGATAAAATGTGTTAGGAGAAGTTTTGTTTGTTTATGTATTTTATGAAATTGCGATCACTCTTATAAAGTGTATTTGATTTGAATATTAATTATTTGTGAGTTTAATCTGAGTACTATGAGTGATTTGTCGAATATGGAGTAAGTGTATCATTAGAGGAATTCCTAAAAGTTATATGGTTGCTTAGAAAAGTGAGCATGTAAAGTATTGGAAGGCTTGGAGAAATTGAGAATTGGTTAATTAAATTATAATGATTTGGAATCTGATTGATTATAGTGTTGTCGATATTGAAAGGTAGTTATTTGGTTAGAGTAAGACCATTAAATTGTTCTTGATCTTGAATAGGGTGCTTAGAGGAAGGGAGACTTGAATGAAGTCTTTAGAAATGAATTCTAGTGTTTGGGCACATACAAAGTAAGTGGATAATGTCCCAACTGATATTCCAATAAAATTTCTTTTACTGAGATATTACATTTGTATACAAATCCTTTTTACAGCAACATTCTGATTATTGGATATTTTGTTAATTAAAGTACTTTATTTTTGTGAAGTTATCTTTACCAAATTTGATAATTTTAATTTATCAGTAAATACAAGTTTGGGTTTTAATTATGAATTTTCATTTAGAAAATTATTGAATTGCCATGAAAAACAATTCACGTGAGTTCGACATTGAAAATAAAAATTTTATTTAATAGTGATTATTTTTTCGCATGTTTGAAATTAGTTTGAAAGGGGCTTTATACAAAACACTGGTTGCTAACAGCAGTTTTGTTAGCCCTTGGCACGCTATGGTACACCTAGCTAACAGGGTGTTTATAGGAGGTGCTAGCCCCATGCGATGGTTATTTGTGAGCATCGTACTCATGTTTGTTTCGTGGCTTCAAGCCGAGTTTGGTCAGCGTTACCCTTGTGGACTGTGTGTCCACGTTTGTTTTGTAGCTTCGGCTACGTTTGGTTACTTACCCTCATGATTGTGTGTCCACATTTGTTTCATGGTATAAGCCACGTTTGGTTATTTACCTTCGTGGATTGTGTATCCACGTTTGTTAATTGTTTTGATAAGTCCCTATAATTATGAATATGATTATTTGGTGATTTTATATCCCATTGATTTTAATTAATAATTCATTTATAAGTATTTATTTCATTTATGTCGATAACATTTGCTATAATAGTTCAATGGTTTTAGATTTTATTTAAAATTTCATAAAGACATTTTATTTTGAAGTTTATTAAATTTTTAAGAAAATTATTGTGTCTTTAGCTTACATAATTATTTCAAACTTTCATTTTGATTCATGTTTAATAAAATTCTAAACTGGATTGAGAGCTTGTTTATGCTTCAACACTTGAGTCTTGGCAATAATAGTTTTGGAGGTCTCATTCCTCAAAGCATATACAATTTGTCTAAGTTAGAGATCTTGGATTTAATGTCTAATTCTGTAAATGGATCTATTCCATTGGATGTTGGAAGACTTCAACATCTGAAGTTTTAAGCATTGCTAGAAACATACTTTCAAGTAGTATACCTCCAATTATCTCTAACTTATCATTGAACACATTTCTTTGTCTCTCAACTTCATAGAAGGTATATCTTCTATGATATAAATATGATGATATAAACATTTATTCTATTTCACAATTGATGAATTTATCATTTTTTGTAATTTTTTTATCAGTCTTACATGTGAAGTCAATCTAACTTGGGGCATGCTATTTACTATGTCTTTTCAAAGTTAGTCCTTGAACCGAAAATTCTCAAACATTTTACAATTACATGAAACAAATTAACTATACAACTATAATTAAGCTATGATCACCACAACTTATTTGACAATTATTTAAAAATTGATCCTCGAATGGGTTGTCTCTATCAAAAAAAATATTTGTGTTTAAGATAGAGAAGTCAATTAAATGTTATTTGGAATTCTCTTTCAGCTAGGCACTTTTTTTTCACTACATAATTTTTGGAATTCCTTGTGTACTTTTCAATTGTCATAGGTTGGCGCATATCTATATATTATCTGGTTGGTAATATTGACTAGAGATCAAATTACTGAATACATATATGAGATACAACAGTAATGCATTCCCAGAACTTATCGCTTTTTTGTAATGGTTTATAACAGTCTTATATTTGATGTCAATCTAATTTGGGGAATGCTATTTACTATATCTTTTCAAAGTTAGAATTTGAACCGAAAATTCTCAAACATTTTACAATTACATGAAACAAATTAACTATACCTCTATAATTAAGTTATCATCACTAGAACAAATTAACTATACGACACAAACGGCCTCAATCTGTGCAGGAGATTCTACACCAACACCGCACGGAGGGTGCAAACAACCGCTGCTCCAACCACCGCCACTAGACAAATCTCAACCAATAGGCGAGCTGCTAAGCACACTGGAAAATGAGCCTAAAACTGAAGAACATGAGATTCCACCAAAATATAAGTCAACTCCAAAGTACAAGCCTCCCACTGCCAATTAGCTGATGAGCATGTCTATCATTGGAAACCTAAATAATGCTTATGTTATGTGTGTGTGTGTGTGTGTGTTGGAATAAGAATGCTTTCTATTCATGTGTAGTGATCCTTTTAGGGATATCATGAATTAGTGCTACGCACTTGTGTGTGTGCGCATAATCCCTGTGTTATGATGTTGTTTTAGAAATTTAATGCCAGTTGATCAACTTTTTTTTTTTTCCTATTATTACACTCTCATTTACTACATTCCATTCTATATATAAGTCATTTTTAGCTACTTTCCCGGAATCAAAGAAAGGCAGTTAAATTATTGATGTTTTTCATACATGCTTTCATTTCTCCTCCCCCATTTTCTACATGCTTTGTCCGACGGTTTGCCCATCTTTATGTCATTAATTTTACCCTTGATGGATTGACACTTTTTGCTTTCAAATCTTCTGCTACGGACCCCTACAATCACTTGAAAAAAATATTATTTAGTTATTTTAAAAGGGTAAGACTTGAGTACTTAGCCTTATATACTTAATGTATAGTACTTGTAATGACCCAAAAAAAATTTAAATTAAATGATTTTTCTTTCCCTATTGAGATTTTATTTAATTATTTTAGTTATAGCAAATAAGGAGTAGTGGCTTAGTGAATTTATACTGGTTGCATATATGGAGATTTTGAGTTTGAATCTTAATTAAGCTAAAGGTTAATTTTATTTTTTTTATATGGAAAATTACTAAAGTGCTCTTACTTTTTGTTTATAAAATATTACAATAGCAATGGTAAAAAAAAAATGACGGGTTTCATTCTGCAAATTTCTCAACAGGTTTTGGGTTTTGTTTTGTCATTTTCCCAATCAGCTTATTATTTCATAATCTTCCTTCTTCATTGTCGGTGTAAACGCAGAACAGAGCGTGAGAGAGAGGCGGTGGTTTTCTGTTTTGTTCTTCTTCTCCGTTGCATTAGCTTCAATCTCGCTGGTCGTGTGTTGTCTTCCCACTGATAGAAATTCATTCGTTCCTTTCTCTCTATTGTTTGCTCGTTTATAATAGAGCTAGTAATTCAGGTGAGCTGAATTTATTTAGATTAAACTCAATTTAGGCTGGGTTTATTCGAATCAGGCTTAAAATATTATACTCCTTCTAAAAAGCCCATATAACCATACCGAGTTCTAACACCTTCAGGCTTATTCGAGCTAGCCTAAATATCCAAATTTTTTTAAAAGTATTTTTTCTTTCTTTTTTGAACCAATTTTAATTTTTAAATAATTCTATTAAGCGTAAAATATTATTTTAATTTTAAAAGAATAAAATAAAAAATAACTTATCAACTTTGTACTTAAGTAGCTCTATTATTATTTTGTTGTATTATGTATAATTTATTTATGAATATTTCTTTGTAAATTAATGTCTTAATTGTTTAAATATTGCTCTTATTATAGTCATATATAAAAATTTTATATATTTTAATTAAATTATATTATTTTAATTATGATTAAGTTGATCTCAATTCAATTACAGTTAGACTACTAACTTAAAATTATTATCTTGATTAGTTCAAAGTTTTTAATAACTTTTAAGTAAATTATACTTTTCATTTTTATGAATATAACAAAAATTGTCATCATTATATTATATAAAAAAATTATTTAATTATGAGCAAAATATTATTTTTTTGAAATCATTTTTCTTTAACTTTTTATATTGTTTAACTCTTACATATAAGGGATTCTTACTCTAGTTTATTCTTAATTTTTAATAACAAGTTAATTATTCTATAACACAAGTCTAGTATGGATAATAACCAATTAATTATTCAAGAATATTATTTTCTTTATTATGTTTATCTAGTAGTAGAGTCGAAAATTCATATATGCCTAAATTTTATTTTTAAAATTATTTTTAATTTTATTTTTTCTTTACAATTAATTATCTTAATTTATAAGAAATATAAAATTATTTTTTATATGAAAATGATTTATAGGACTCAAAATTTTTTTGAAAAAAATTGGGTCTTAAAATATAAAAATATATTTTAAATATTATTTTGAGATATTTTATTGATTAAAAATAATAAAAATATGAAATATAACTATTTTTATTTTTATTTTAAAATAACTATATTAAAACACTCATATATATATTATTTTGATATAAAATGAGATAAAACTTGAAAAACTAATTAATATGTATCATATTTTTATATATATTTTAAAAAATTTATTTTTTTTATTTGGGTATTCAGGCCAAGCCCGAACTCCTATTGGGCTTGGCTCGAATTTCCTGCCTAAATAGGCCTGAACAATAAAAAATTAATATTTTTTTGGACTTAGCCCTGAATTTTTCAGGCGGGTTCGAGTTGGCCTGTCAGATTTGGCCCAAATTGCCAACTCTAGTTTATGATGTGTTGAGTAGCTGTATCTCTTTCCGTTGTTGCTTTGTTTCTGGCTGAAGAGGTGTGCGTACGTATGTTCAACCTTTCTCTTTCCTTTCTCTTCAGCTGCTGAAAATTGTGTGTTGAGTGGGGTAGCTTGGTTCTTTTTGTTGAGTGGTCAAAATCTCTGGTTTTCTTTTTTCTTGTTCATGTAGAAGACCAGAGCTTTTCTCTTCTCCTTCTTCGACGCAGACCACGAGCTGATTCATTTTTGTTGCCACTAAGTTTCATTGAGGTGAGCTGTTGTTTCTTTTTCCTTCCTCTTCAAGTTCCATAACAGCACTGAATCGTCCTCCCCTCTTCTAGTTGATTTATGACATTCCAATTCTTTATTGTTGTTGTCATAATTTGAGGGGTTTGAATTGTATTTTAATTGATGCTGTGCAATATTTCAAGTTGGTGATGGGCTGAATGTTGATGATTGAAATAATGTTGAAAGCTAATTAAATGGTCAGATGATTGTTGTGAGTTGAATTTGGATGCCATGAAAGTATTTGTGAAAATGCTTGAATGAAGAATTTCGGTGCTGTTTTGGATAATATTGGATGCTATTTTATTAATGTTGAGCTAAAAATTGATGAAGAGATTAAATGTTGGAAATTATTGAATTTGCTTGGATGATTTCCTCATGATTTAGTTAGTGGTGAATGTTCTCATAGTTCTTGTAAATATGTTTGAAAGGTTTGTTGGTGGGAATGAGATTATTAAATTTTTAAACTAGAGCCTAGAAGAATTATAAATATTACTCAAAGGAGTATATGTAAGCTTTTGGAATTTTAAAATACCAAAATAGAAGAAAGGAATGCATAGAGTGCTTGTATGGCATGCTATTAAATTTAAAGGAAGCATGAGAATGGTTGATATGAGTTATTATGATTTATGGTTGAAAATAGGTTACAAGGGGATATGAGGATGAATTGATAGTTGTCAAAAATTTAACTAGCTCAAGTATATTTGAGACATAAATGGTTAGAATATTATCTTTAATATTGTTTAGATTGAATTTAAATGCCCACTAAGTGCTTGAAAAATTACTTGATAAATGACTATAGAATTGTGATTTTTGTCAGGAAATTAAAGGTATCGTCAGAATTAAAGTGAAAAGTTAAGAGAAACAAACTTTATAATTCATGAAAAATTCTCAAGTGAGTGCGTAGTGTTTTAAATCAATTTTTAGAAAAGTGTTTACAAAATCTCTTTATTTAAATTTTACTATTTTTTATAAATTATATAAATATTCTTGTTAACCTATTTTTCTAATAATTATTTTATTAATGCATGTATGTTGATTTTATTGATAATTTATATTGTTGATAAGTAAGGATTGAAACGGATGTATGATAAACAATATTATTTCTCAAAAATAGTTTAATTACTTAACTCTATGTAGATATAAAAATGTTCAATGCAACAATTCATGTATGGAGAAAATGATAAAAAAAATTGGACAAATAAAAATGATAGCTGAACGGTATTTGAACGTGAAAAATATGAAATCATGTTGCTGATATGTTGTCAGCCACTAGAAATAGAGAGATGTTACCAAATAGGTGGCTAGAAGTAGCACCATCGCTCTTAGCTGATATTTTGCTAGTTGATTTAATTAGTAACTTGGATAAGGAGTCTGGGAACACTGATGGTTGTAGTATATGTGTTGGTGTTGGTTAATGTTTTGTTTCTTTTCGCTTCTATTTGTAGCTAGGTTGTATGGCTTTTTAGGTTTATGTGAGGTTTTGGTGTTTAGGTTGTACTGTTAGTTTTTTCTCTGTGATTGTGTGTGTGTGTGTGTTTTTTTTTTTTTTTTTGCTTCGGCTATTTTTGTGTGTAATTGCTTGTTTGGCATTAATAAAATTGACTCTTTTGTAAAGCTAATATAATTGTTTTGTTTTTTGGATACCTTTATAAAAAATTAATTTTATGGACCCTACATATCATTGATCAAAAGGCACATAATATCCATGTCATACAACAATTATTACAACTCATCAAAAATAAAAACCAACAAGTTTTACAAACTCACAACTTATACTATGTATGTTTAGTAAAATATATTATCACCATTTTTTCAAAAGGTATTACACTCAACATTTTCTAATCAGATAGTCAAAAGGAATGAAGGATGTTAGTATTTCTTTAAATGTGACTTCTTCGCATGATACATCTCCTTGATCTCTTTTAATGATGCTACAACATCTAACATATTGCAACATTGTGTTGGAAAATTGGAGCAGAAATTCATGGCCAATTCAAAAACAGTGGACGTAGTTGTTAAGATGTAACCAACATGTTGTTCATCGCCTTGTAGTAAACAAGAATACATCACTTGAATCAATGCATGTGGCATTAATTCACTTATCCAAGTCTTCAAGCTTAATTCATTGACAAACATATCTTCTGTTAGTTTTTTTCTTGTGAACATTTCCATTAGTATTATTCCATAGCTATACATATCTGCTTTTGCTGAAACAATCCCTGTAGATCCATATTCTACATATAATTTAATTCAACCAAGTTAAATATCAAGTAACTTATACATCACATTGGAAGTAAAAGAAGAACTAATTAATAGCAAAAATTCCTATACATTTTCTTGTACTATTCTTTAGACTTTCTTGGATATATATATATATATATATAATGGGTTTAAAATGACAGCATATTTTTGTTATTAGATCACACAAAAACTGTCAAAAAACTTCTCATCAAATACAACATATGGGACAGATTTTTGTTGTATCTCACATTGTTATATACACTATATTAAAATTACTTACTACAATGTTGAACATACACACACATGCATTTATTTTTTAAGCCGAATACGACATACACAAACACACCATCTCATTAATGTTTTAAAAATTAAAAGAATTCAACATAAATATGGTAAATTAGTTAAATAAGTCTAGTTCTTTTTTCTAGTATAAAAAGCTCCCTCATATTATAAGGAAATACCCAATAAAAAAAAATTTATATAAGAATTAGGAGAATTAGATTCAAGTGCAATTACTCTACATACTGAAATTTTAATGAAGTTCTATAGTTCGTCAATTGAATTACTCATGTTTGATTAGATGCATTTTTAGACCTTTGTTGGTACTTTTAGAAGATTTTTGAATGAAGAAATCATATGCAAAAAGGATTTATCATGTTAATTGGAGACGAGTGAAAAAGTGTCTAAAGTTATCACAAAGTCATGACTTTGTGACTTTCACTGCTATCAAAAAAGTTGAATTTTTTAATCTAAAATTGATTGGGTAGGACACTTGCATGCTGCTAGCTTGATCCAAAATGCATTATTCACAATTGGAGACACATTTGGAGCTTAGGTGCGTGTGCTAGAGTTTGGGCATTGGAAGAACTTGGAGTAAGTGATTGGAGTTTTGAAGAGATTTATAGCACTTTTTCTTTAGTTTTTCTATTCATCTTCCCTTTTCCTCTCTTGTAATCTGAAATGGTCCAAACATTTTATTTATTTGTAAATTGTGGATGATTATGAATAGCTAAACATTTTATTTTGGGATTATTTGGAATCCTTGTATGGATTAACACTAAGTTCCTCTACTCTTTTTGTGATTAATGATGTGTGTGTGTCTGTTTATTTTACACTTTTCGTAATGCTTTTAAGTGATTGGCTACTATTTTACTCTTCTTCATCGCTAATTTGACACAAATCTCTCGCTAATTTACTGATAGAATTTAGTGACAGAATGGTCCATCGCTAAAAAATTAGTTGCCATTCGGTTGCTAAACCATTAGAAATAATTTTACCAATGGCATTTAACAATGGAATGTTTCGTTGCTAAAAATTCCATCACTATTCTGTTGCAAGATCGTCAGAAATAATTTAGCGATGGAATTTTTTGACAAAAATGCCCATTACTAATTTTCAGAATATATTATTCTCATTTTGGGATAGCATTTGGGACAAAAAATTTCATCGCAAAACCTTTCTATCATAATTCTATTGCTAATTGTTTAAAATTTTATTATATGATTTATAATATATATTTATATACTCAATTTATTTAAAAATTTATTATTATGCTATAAATAAATAATTTAATAATTATAAATTTATTATTTTAAATTATTTAGATATTAATAATAAGTATAATAATTTAAATTATATATTTAATTATTTTTTGATAACATAGTAACATACTTAATTATTGTTATTTAAAAATAAAAATTTTTAAAAATTAATTTAAAAATATAAAATGCTATATATTATAAAAATTATAATAAAATATATAGTGGCAATAAAGTATTTTTTTTCATTTTAATATTAAAATTTGTATGAAACAATAATTTTTTAAAATTATAATATAATATAAAATAAGTATTATATAAAAAATTAATTTATTTTATTGATTAATAAAAATAATGTTAAATAAAATAAATATATTTAAATATATATATATATATATACTGATGTGTGTGTGTGTGTGTGGGCAGTTAAATATTACTCCCTCTGTTTAAAAATATAAGGCATTTTTAACTAAATTTTACCCCCAATAAAGTAGTTACCTACTATCAAACTAATCCTATCTTTTCATATTTACCTCTATTAAATACCCTATAATAAATATAAAGTTACTATCAATAGGGGTACTTTAGAAAAAAAAAAAAAGGTAATAGTTACACCTCAAAAGACTAAAAATGCCTTATATTCCTCGACAGACTAAAAATGTCTCACATTTTTAACATCTAACTCCTCAAAAAATGCTTTACATTTTTAAATGAGGGGAGTATATATTTAATTTATCAATTAAACACTAAAGATCTCCTTTAGCTCAACTAGCAATAAGGTTGGATGTAAAGGCTCATAAAGGTATGAGGTTGTGGGTTCGAACTTGGCCAAGGTACATTTAAAATTATTTAAAATTAATATATCATATGGTAGGTACATGGTGATGTGGAGGCGACATGGCAAAGAGGGATGATGAGGTGGCAGTGACATGGCGATAAGGTGGCACTAGCTACTAGGTGACGTGGCAATGGTGATTTTTTTATAGAATTTTTATTTGTGACGGATTTAGCTACAGAATTCATTTCATTATAGAATTGTAATATCTTATCCTTATTTAGTGTTGGAAATTTGTCATCACTAATTTCATCACTAATGAATTAATGACAATGTTTTTACCAATGAAATAATTTTTATTTGTGACGGATTTAGCTACAGAATGCATTCCGTTACAAAATTGGAATAGCTTATCCTCGTTTAGTGATAGAAATTTTTCATCACTAATTTCATTGCTAATGAAATAATAACAGTGTTTTTACCGACGAAATTATTCCATCGCTAATTAGGGACAGAATTTTAAATAAAATTTCATTGCTATTGAATTAGTGATGGTGTTTTTATCAATTAAATTATTTTGTCACTAATTCTATCGCTAACCCATTCAGTGACAAAATTTGTACTGATTAATGATAGAATTTTTCGTCGCTAATCTAGTGTTTTTTTTTCCCTATAGTGTTACACATTGGGTTCACTTGGGTGATACTTGAGAGAGCTAGCTTGTATGTATAACTTGAGTAAAATAGTTGAACTTAAAATTTACATATTGAATAGATGGTTTTGTTAGTAAGATAGAGATATACTTACTACCCTTAAATAGCCACATTAGGGTTGTAGCTTAAAATTAGGTTTTCTTGATTGCAACAAGAGATTAGGAAATTAATTTAACTAAACATAACTAAACACTTATTCATGACTTGAGAGAGCTTGTTCTAGTAATTTTAGAACCCTAGGTTAGCACTCATTTTCATTAAAAGCATTTATAAGAGGATATAATTTTGGTGTTATGAAATACAAGGGGATAAATAATTTTAGGTCCTAATTTATGCTTGAAGTTATATCACTTGTTTTTTCTTATTTTTGAATTTTAATTTAATTTGCAAAATTAACTTTCTACTATAATTGTGTTTAGTTCAACTTAATTAAATTTACTTAGTGTTTAGTTTCATTGTTGTTTTTAAACAAATCTCCATAGGAACGATACTTCACTCACACTTTATTACATGACATGTGCATTTGTGGAGAGCACAACAGAATATAGTGTGCGTTAACCATCATCTGCCTACTTGTGCTTATTATTTGCAAAAAGCTCTCAGTTTTGGTTTATATCTACACTTTTGAAAGTTTCTAAGCTTATTTTTCTCCATCCTTTATTGAGTGAACTTAAGGAAAGGTTTACCTTAAATGGGTATATATCTTACTGAAATTATTTGGTAGTGATAGTTTTGTAAGGGAATTGTGAGAGTTCAAGACTATAAGTCTTGATTTTTTTTTTTTACTGAAATTGCAAGCAGTCGATTATGCTTGTTTTTAATAAAAACTCTCAAGTGTAATCTCGAGAATTAGATGCAAGTCAAGTGATTGGGCTAGACTAGTATAAATTTCTTGTGTCTTGCTTTTGTCCCTAAACTTCATTTGATAAAACTCTTGATCTACTGTGCTTTATTGAAAAATTGTTTTTACTATGTTCCATTGGGAAAAATTTGACATCTAATTTACCCCATCTTGGGTGACAACTTACTTAACAAAAAGTCATGTTGAAAGTGCTAGAAAAAGATAGGAATTGCTTTGGCTCAATGCACTTAAAAAGTCACTATATGAGTGGAAGATGAAGGCTGATGGCCTCACTCTAAAACAGCGTAATGTTGCATACTTGAACATGATGAAGGATGAGAGCTTGCTGTTTGGGATTTTCACCATAGCGAATGAGAATGAGATGAAGAAAGGTTTGTTTCTTTAGCTCTTTGTTTAGCCTTGACATGTTTATACATTGGTATCGAAATTATGTGATGTTGCTCATATACTGATGAGATGCTATAATTTATTTTCTAGCACTTGGTTAGTTTGACATTGTTAAACTAGAACTCTATGATGATGTTGAAAGGTTTATTTGAAAGTATCAGTTATGACATTTTAGATTTAATTGGTTCATGTTTATATATTTTGAAACTTGTTTGTGATATTTTATAATTATAATAGGCAGTGCATTGTTATACTGTTGATTTTATAGTTCATAACAATCTTTTTATAGAATTATAACAACTATTTTTTTATATTAATTTTATACCATGTTAAAATTTTTAAATTAATTTAATTTTTTTTTTGCGCCAATTACATTTATGTTTTTTTAGATAAACAAAATTTTTCCAATGGTTTTTAATTAAATTATATTTAATTAAATAAAATTTCATAAAATAAATTGCTAAATTAGTTTTAAGAAAAAAGTTATGGCCTTAAACAAACATATCTTCTTTTTGCAAACACCACCTACATGTAATTACCTAAATAAAATGAAAATGATAAATGCATCATTTGTCATTATTTTGTTGTCTTGTTCTTTGTGTCAAACAATTCAAAAGGAGAAGAAATGGTCTTTCCTTGACATAAATACCAAACATGATTAGGGTGAGAAAAGAAAGTGTCTATGAAAAGCTCTTTTCTTTTCCCTTTCCCATTCTATCCATATTCTTGGAACCAAATATGACCTTGGTTATGCTTGTTATCAACCCACCTAAATTCTTTGCATTAATATCAATCCATATATAAATATCAAATATAAATTAAAGGAACCCATGGTAAAACTGATAATATGATAATTAAACACAAAATAATAAGGGTTACGGTTCAAACAAAATTGTTATATACATAGGAGTAGTTGAGATTCAAACTAAGTTGCATTATATACAATTACTGAGATTAGGAGATAGAAACCTATAACCACTTTCTTATATTTTATTTTTGGATGCAAGTATAGCGCTTGGCGAAATACTTCACCGAACCCAAAATTAAACTCCTGGCCCAAAAAATAAAGAAACCAAAATTAAACTCAGTGCCCCAAAGGGCATGTCTAGTGCCATTAGACCCAAGGACCATTGCCAATTATTTGTATTAGTCTGTGTAGGTTTCTTTTTCTAAAGAAAAAAAATCATAATTCATTTAAATTTTAAAAGAAATAACGTTGAAACTCTGTAATTTGACTGATGAATATTTTAAAGAAAATGAAAAAGTTATCAGAAGAATCACACACACATATTTATATATAGAATTTTTATTAAAAACGCAAACATTTATTGAAAAATTTAATGTTAATCACATAAACATTAAATAACAGTAACAATGTTTTTTTTTTTGGGGGTGCTGGGAACTTCCATCCTAATAACCTTACCATATTATATCATGAATTCGATACAAGTGTGTGTATTATAATTATCCATGCATTGATATGACTTGAATTTAAATATCCATTCATTCGATTCAAGTACAGGAAAATGGACGATCTTAAAAGAGAGGGCTATTATCTCATACATGGAAAGTAGTGGAACGAAAGTGTAGAAGTAGAACAACGGATATAGAGCTAGCTAGAGTAGGAAATGAAATATGGTTGAGCTGAAAAACTTGATTAATTAATAATCACAAAACTAAGACTAAATTTTTATAGGGAAAAATACAAAGACAATGAGTTTTATTTGCTCTTTGGCCCACAAATATTTGGGCTATGACTTCATGCAAAGCATTCCAATTCATGCAAAGTACTTGGAAGTTGAAAGTTGAAATTTTAATGCATGGTGTCGGCTTTTCTTTTTTTTTTTTTGGATGACACCAATTAATTTTTGAAAAATGCCGAAATGCGAATAATCCAGCTAAATAACTTTAGCTCTATTACGAATAAAATCCCTCATTTTAGATGTTTAAAAATCACACCCTCAACTTTCAAATTTTGGCACTTATCTCCATACGGTCAAAATTGTGGTTATATTTAATGGAATGTAAGCTACATTAGATTATCTGAAAAAAATAGATTTATAAATTCTAAATTTCATAACGATGAATTATTAATTTTGGTGAAATATTTATAAATTATCACACTATTTCAATTTACAATTCATCTGATATAAAAACACATTCTTTTACGAATTTTGGATATATTAGTTAAGCTATGATTTTTAAAGGAGGACTTCTAAATTTTGAAAAAAATATTTATAATTAATTAAGGCATACTCACTTATAAATCACATAAACAGGAGTTATGCTGTGAATTTCTAAAATATTTGTAAACTTCAAAAATTGACTTGTGAATTGCATGTAAAGATTTGTCAAGTATACTCTCTGTAATAATGATCTAGATTCATCCTAGGCATTATCTTTGCATTAATTCTAAAATTATTCTAGGTTATTATCTTTCTGGAGAATTATTGTATTCTATGAGTTAGTAAATTTCTACTACATGTATATAGGTCTAATGCAATTGTGGGATCTATCTGTGAGATCTTGAAGTCTAACTACAATTCTACTGAGCCCTTTTTAGATCTATTATGATCCTTGAGATCTAACAATGATCTTTCTTTGAGGCTAAAAACTTGAGAATAAAATTATCAAATAACTTTACCTTTGATTAATTTAGCAACTATAGTGATTATTCTTCAGAACTAATATTATTTGCCACTATTGTTCTCTTAAGCTATACCTATACCTATTCCTCTTAGCTTATTTTGGACTCTTTCATACTTTAACCAACTCATTTTTCTTTTAGTTATAGGCATTATTCCATAATTACTAAAAGTATTTATACTTTGGCCCTAGATTTTTTTTTTATGTTTGATGAGAGTCCCTAAGAGCCATGCCTTCTAACTTTTTAGGTTACTTTTATGTTGCTTCAACAGATTCAATAGCTACGCTACTTAATTTAGCCTTATTCTTAAGCTTCTAGGCCAAAAATCCGGATGTTCACTTGAATAAGACTTGTGTAATCCGTATCTTTGTTTGGATAAGGGCTTTGCTTGAACCTTTTCTCTTATACCAAAGTGTAGCATTCTCACAATGATATTTTAGTTATTATATTGAAATATTAAGATTTTAATAAGATATTAAAAAATAAAATTAACTAAGAATTTTCAATTACTCACTAATGTTATCTTTGGCAAAGAGGTTGGTCGCCTGGTAACTAGTTAAAATGACTAGTCAAAGTAGTATTTCAGTTTTTTACATAAGTAAGAAATAACATCAATCCCTTTGCATTTATTTATAATTTTGGAAACTTAATTAACAATAATTTTTTTTATAGAAAACCTATTTGTAGTTTTTTGAGACTTTTTCTATAATATTCTTTACCAACTTAACGATCAAAATAACGGAGATTTAATGAGAGGCAACATTCCATCTTTTTTAATACATGGGGAATGATATTGTGCCATCCTAAGGTGACCATTGTGCCTTAAAAAAATAGTTAAAAATGCAACTTAGCCCTAAATACTTTCTTATTACTTTACACTTATCACAATTCATGCTCTTTGGATACACTAGTGGAAAATAGCCACGATGCCTTAAAGTGAAATTAAAGTCACAACTTAACACTTGCTGAACATAACTTTTGGGAGAGTCTTAATAGCACTAGTGACAACATAAGGGCACTCCTAAGAGTCCATAATTGATCCATATGGCTGCGTAATGTGATTGGTGACAGTGGTTATATCTTAAGCATTCTTAAGCATAGCTACTTTATTCTCAGTGTCTGCAGAGAAACTATTAACTAATTGTACATGTATTTGTTTTCATCACGTGGAAAATTCCAGCATGTTTTAGTGATTAATTCATTTGTAATGTTTGCAAAAAAAAAAAAAACATCATTTCTCATGGCACCCAGCCCATGAGAAACACTTCCTTTTTTTTTTTTTTTAAACGCACTCATGGAGTCTCCTAGGAGAAACATAGGTGCCGTAACTTAAGCTCTCACCATATGTTCATGTTGCTCGAGATATTTGCAACAGCCCTTTAGTAAAATAGGATGAGGGAGAAGTCAAGGAATAAAGTAATTAATTCATTTGAATCAATTACTTCTTTCACACGTTAAAGCTATCTTAGTGAGGATTTAGATCCTCTCCATACCCTCTCTCAACACATCTCTTAATATTCAATTTCATCCATTCATTTTATTATTTATTTGATTTAATGATGTCATATTGTTAATTATGACAGTAAAATAAATAAATTATTTAATATTATATCTTAAATGCTTTTAAAAAATTATAATGCTTATTTATGATCATCATTAAATAAAATATAGTATATTTATTTTAATTCCATAATCAACAATATGTCACCATTAAATCAAATGAATAATTAAATTGATGGATATGATTGAGTGTTGAGAGATGTATTAAGAGAGAGTATGGAGAGGATGACGATCTGTTTCAGTGACAGTTTTTTTTTTTTTTTTTTTGGGGGGGGGGGATAATGTCTACGTTCACGGAATCTTAATAGTCTTGTTCTATTGAGCCATTAGAATTATAGGCATTTGTTGACTTGAACTAGAATCATAAGGAAAAAGCATAAATACAAGTGTTTGTTTGATATATGGAAAAAAATTTAGAGAAATACAAGTGTTTGTTTGATATATGGAAAAAAAAATTTAGAGACAAAAAGGAAAATGTGGATAGGTGAATTTTTCTTTTTCTATGTGGAAAACTCTTTTCTACCTACCAAACTGTGAATAATATTGCCATTGCAAATTTTCTAGCCACTCAGTTTCCTTGTCTTGAGGTGTAGGTTGTCCATGATGAAGATATCTGCAACTAATGGTGCCCACCTAGCTAGGTGAGTTTCATTAATTGTGCATCTTTCTCATAGGAAGTTTCCCCTTGCTGAGGTTTGGTCACAGTCTCCCCTATAATTCAATAATGGACTTAACTAATGATTCCAACTTATGATACCAATTATTGGTGCTGAAGGTTCAAGGAAATAGAGTTATACTTTGATTAACAACTAATTTTTTTAGTCTAGTGATGACATTTTATCATTCATCCCTCATAAAAATAGGTGGATGAGGACACAAGTGGACTTCAAAACAATGGAATTTTTTTTCCTTTTTGTGACATGAATGAACTATACTCCATTTAGTCTTATTATAAGGCTGCCTTTAACTTTTTCTCCACCAAAAAATGATAGTCAACAAATAAAATTATCATGAAATGAAATTTTTTTTCTTATTTTACCCTATTAAAAATAGGAAAAAAGAAATACACAATACATGACAAGCTATAAAATTAAATTTACAACATGGATACAATTGAAAAATGATCATGAATAATTCTCCATGTACATTTTATTAAGGATCAAATAATCTTTCTAGGAGGTTTTGTATAGGACTGGAAGAGTATATGAATAGATGTAAAAACATCACATTCACATAGTTTCAAAAATATTAATTTTTTTTCATACAAAGGAGCTCCAAATATGTTCTTTTTTATTGTTTTGGCCGAAACTCCAAATATGTTCCAATTATTGAAAAAATAACAATTTAAATTTTTTTGGACCCATCAATGTGCAGTACAAGATTTGAAAATCTCATTTATACAATGTCAATAGTTTTGTTATCAATCAAAGCATCTTAATAATTTGAATAATGCTTTTTTGAATTTCACATATTTCGCTATTGGGTTAAAAATTTATATTTTATAAAATAATTGGAGCTTTGATTTCTTCTATGTTCATCTTCCATGTACTTCATACTAGGTTATGCGTTGCATTCCATATAATCTTATCATAAGAATTAGGTGATGGATTAAGATGTGAAATGTGTGATTCTTGATCGAAGAAGAAAACCATCATTAATCTAATTAGTTAAACTTTAGATAACTGTGACAACTGAAAGTCATGTCATCCTTAAATGGTCTTAATTAATTTAATTTAATGAGATAATTATTAATTGGAAACACCATATTATATTGAATTAATCTCTCGAATAGCAATACTTAATAAAGGGATAAAATCAAATTAAGGATGACTGCTCTTTCAAACCAACCATAATTTAATTTGATGTTGAAAAAACCAACCATGGTTTTACAATTATAGTTTATGGACCCTGATTTTACAATTACGAAAACCAATATTGAATAAAAACTCTGGATAAATTGGATACTTATTAAATACATGCATAACTTCGCTTATCAATTTGTTAATGTTTACTTGTTTGAAATAGTTGGCAGATATTCTTATTAAAAACAATACTTGTTAGATATTAATTTCCTTTACGGTCCTTCATAAATATTCTCCCTAAAAAATCAATGCTGGTCAAAGAAATATAATCAGTATAAAATCAATAACTAAATGAACAATTAACAAATTATAAGTAATGTGGTTTATATTTCCAACTTAGTCCAATATATGAAAGGTGAAGAAAAGAATTACTTGAGAGAGAGAGAGAGAGAGTTGAGATTGATTATTTTCAAAACAAGGATAATTTTATTATTATTTTCATCAAGAAAGCATAATTTTAAAATTTGATCATTGTTTAATTATATGTATATTAAATATAGGGTAAATATGCAAATTTGGCTGCCATCCAACACCTTTACATTAATTTTAACTAAACACCATTTATTTTCAAACTTATGAGATCCACAACATGCCAATCTCTCCAATCTTCTTACCTTCATTCTTAGTCTGATCAGCTCGAAAAGAAGGTATTCAAAGAGTTCTTATCAGAAGACATTCATGAGAATGATGCCAATGAAATAGAAAAAATAATTCATGGCTAGATTAAGCTAAAATCAAGCTTTCTCCCCGGCGTAGTGAAATTAAGCTTCTATTTTATTGGCATCATCTTCATGAATTTCTTTAGATAAAAACTCTTTCAACCTCTTGTTGAGTTAAGATTGAAAATGAAGGCAAGAATATTGAATAGATTGACGCATTGTAGGTCTCATAAGTTTGAAAATAAATAATGTTTGGTCAAAATTAATAGAAAGGTGTTGGATGATCCGTTTTTACGGTAGAGGCTACCCAGTGCTCCTTAAAAAATAGTTTGTGGCTAAATTTATATCTTTACATATGCTCAAGTGGACTACCACATGTCATTTGTAAGTCTCACAAAACGTCTGTCAAGGAAAATTAATGGTGGGCTATCAGATGCTCTATTTTTTAAAGTTGAGAATTTATTTCACATCGCCTAATAGTATAGGCTACCTAGTGCTCTTAAAAAAGATAATTGGTAGCCAAATTTACACCTTTATCCTCAAACATATTTCATTGATAACTCCTAAAATTATATTGTTTATGAACTTATATATGAGGTGATGAAATTGCCCTATACTCGATTCCATCATCATCTGTCGTCATCAGGATTTTCAAGAAATAACTTCTTCTCCACTTTATAGCCCTCTCTGTGATTAGTGAAAAGAGAGAGTAATATATAAAGGGAAAATAGCAATCAAGACTACTAGGAAAAAAACAATTATATTAGTCAAAGACCAATTGTTATCAAAGCCAAAATGGACAAGAAGCCTAAATGAACTGTTGTTAATTTAGAATGAGTTGTTGTCAAAACTCAAATGGATACTTGTTAATAAAAAACTAACATGAATTAACAAGTATCCATTTAAGTTTTGACAACAAGTGATACTTGACTAATATAAATGTCCTTTAGCAGTCATTGATTAATATTTTCCCATATATAAATTCATTGAAACCTTAGTTGTTTAATTTTGACTATTGCTGATAAAGAAATTCCAACAACATTGAACCAAAATTAAGTGAACAGAAATACATAAATAAAATAACAATGATTACACTGATTTAAAAATAAAATCATGAATTGAATCCCTTGAAAAACTTATTGAACTATATTCTTCTTTTTTATTATAACCGATTTAAAAATAAAACCATGATTTGAATCCCTTAAAACTTATTTGAACTATTCATTTTTTAATAGTAATTATGGTCCACCAACAATAAAAATATCTCTCCCAACATGCTAAGGGTCCCTATCACTCACCAACTTTAGTTGGTTTACTCAACTATTCTTATTCTATAGACTCAACATAATTGTGCCATTTTTCCAAAACAAATTAAAGGGATGCATAGACTTGACTTAAAAATAGTGTTTTAAAAATCACATTGAATCAAAAATGTTAGTGGGACATGGTTTTTATGATTCGTCTAGTATATAATAATTAAATAAAAAATATTTTACATATATACATATAATAACACCTATATAAAAAATAGCGTTGAATAAATTAAAAAAGATAAACACAAGTATTCAAAATAAACACAGCATGCTAACAAAAAATATTACATAAACATAATTAAAAATTTTTAAAAAGTAATATTTTAATTCCTTGTAATGACATTTTATTTTGAAAATAACAATCAAATTAAATCATAAAATAATTTTTTTTGCTATAATTGTGGGATTGTAGGAATAAAATCCCACAATTAATTCAACCATCGTCAAGGCATGATTAACAAATAAAATCCCAGGTTATCATTAAAAAGCGAAATCCCAAAACTAATAATTGCCTCCGTATTTTTCAAAAATTTATTAAGAATTTATTAATTTTAGAATTTCTGTCACCAAAGCATGTGAGATACGCTTCTTTCATCTCTACATTTTTATAAAAATTAATTTACATAATTACTTTTAGTGGCAAAATTTGTTGCCACTAAAGGTATTTACTATGTATAGAATGAGAAATAAATAATTTTAGAATGTTAAAGTTATATGTAAACATTAGAATGTTAAAGTCATATAGATGTTGTAAAATACAAATGACATTATAGACTACTTGAATATTGTGAAGTTGATGCTTGACTTAGTATACACATAGTGTCAACTCTGTTTGTAAGATATTCCATATTTGATGGTTATTTAAAATAAGTGACAAATAAAATTTTTGGAGAATACTTGATGGGTTTTGGAATTATGGATGAAATCATATATAAACTTATTAAAGTTTATTTATTTAAATTGTAAAATTATTGGAAGTATTCCCTATTATCTTTAGATTACCCCTGTTAAAAAGACTTTAATAAAAGTCCAAACTAATTTATATCAAATCAAGATAAGATTCCTTCTATTTTGATTATGAAATGTACATTTAGATTTTTAATTTGAAGTTTTTTGTTTAGCATCTACTTTTACTTTATCACATATCTTCTCATTTTCTATCTCAAAGATGATAAAGAATAATTTTTCTAAATGACTATTAATAAAATTCATTCAATTAAAATAAATTTTTTATTAAAATATTTTTTAAGATAATTGAAAAATTATAAATAAAATTTATTTTTAATAAAAGAAGGGGAAGCATTTAACTTGGGAGAAGATAAAAGTTTCATAATTTATTTATTAATTTTTGTGAAAAATATGGAGAAAAAGTAAAAGATATTTAATATGAACTAATTTAATACATATTTATAAATAAATTATATACTTAATTATTTTTATTTAAAAATAAAAATAAAATTTAAAAATGCAAAAAAATGTTTATAAGAAAATTATTTAATATTTAAAATTTACTTCATTTTAAGTTCATTTTCCTAATAAAAATAATACTTTATTAAAAAATATAATATATATATATATATGTATATATATGTATATGTTTTAATAATATATTATTTAATATATGTGTATATAGTTAAATAATATATATTTAATTTTACATATAATAAATGCAAGTGTATTTCAGCTTAACTGGCGAAAAAAGATAATTTAAGGCTTGGGAGGTGAAGGTCAAGGGCTTGAATCCTCGCTTGGGCATATTTCACAATGAATATGTGACGTGGCATGTGGTGGCAATGTAGCGTGATGTGGCACAAGTTGTCATGTGACATGGTGCACACATGGCGAGGTGACACGACATGTGACATGGCATGAGGAGGTACACACGTGACAGGTGATGTGGCACAAGGTGTCAATTGATGTGGCATGAGATGGCTCTTTTACTTTTTTAATAAAATGACTTTTGGTGGCGACTAGGCTTTTAGTGGCAACTTTTCAATACCAAAGGGTCACTAACAAAAGTCTAGTCGTTAATAGTTTTTTATGATGACAAAAAAAGTCACCACTAAAGGTAAGCTTTTTGCCGCAACAATTGTCGCCGCTAAAAGTATATTTTTGACAATGACTATGTTTGTCACTATCAAAAACTAATAGCAACTAAACTTTTGGTGACAACCATTTGGGGGCAAGAAGTCACCGCTAAAAACTTTTAACAGTGACTTTTGGATTTTTGGCAACGACAAAAACTCTTTTTTTTTTTTTGTTATAATGAGTGCTTACAAAGGTTTGAAGCTAAAACGACAGATTGTGAATGACAAACATTCTTTTGTTTATCAATCAATAGAGATTAGAATAAGAGATAAGGAAAGAAATGAGAGTAACAAAAGTATCGATCGTGGAATTGTGAAGAAAACACTAAATAGAAGATACATGTACACAATTAAAAAAATCACCAATTTGACATTTCTTATTGTTTATTTCCCGTGATGGTCGGGATAATGAAGTTGATATTTAATTCAAGGCAAGATTTTGCATATTTCTTCTTTGCTTTGAATTTTTTTAGGCTAACAATTAGCTGCTTTCAACTTGTATTTTTTCTTGACCTTGAAAAATTTGCATGGTTACAACTTATGGATGAGAAATGAGAATTACAGACACAACTTTTAATTAGTGTAGGTCCTCATATGTTCACCAAATTCATTTTTCATTACAAGTTTATAAATTTATCAATAATTATGCTGATTTTTTAGGATTTTAGGAACTAAAAGTGTCATTTATAAACCTTTTTTATAAAAATATAAAAAATTTGATAACTTTAAATTTGATCACTTGATTTGATCTCTTAAACAGTAATACACCATAATGAGTAGTGACAATTGAGCAAAATAATGGAGATTTAATGAGATGCAACATTCCATCTTTTTTAATACATGGGGAATGATATTGTGCCACCCTAAGGTGACCATTGTGCCTTAAAAAGTTAGTTAAAAATGGAACTTATCCCTAATACTTTTTTACTACTTAACACTTATCATGACTCGTGATCTTTGGATACATTAGTGGAAAATAGCCATGATGCCTTAAAGTCAAATTAAAGTCACAACTTAATACCTGCTGAAAATAACTTTTGGGAGACTCTTAATAGCACTAGTGACAACATAAGGACACTCGTAAGAATCCATAATTGATCCATATGGCTGTGTAATATGATTGATGACAGTGGTTATAACTTAAGCATAGCTACTTTATTCTCAATGTCAATAGAGAAACCATTAACTAATTGTCCTTGTATTTGTTTTCATCACATGGAAAATCCTAGCATGTTTTAGTGATTAATTCATCTGTAATGTTTGCAAAAAAAAAAAAAAAACATTGCTTATGGCAACAAGCCCATGAGAAACACTTTCATTTTCAAGTGCACTCATGGAGTCTCCTGTGAGAAACATAGGTCCCGTAACTTAAGCTCTCACCATATGTTCATGCTATGCAAGATATTTGCGAAAGCCCTTTGGTAAAATGCATTTCCATTCCGTGCTTATCAACATGATCACTACAAACAAATAGCAGATTAGCAACGGAATTTAGCGACTGTTAATCTGTTGCTAATCAATTGCTAATTATGTTGATAATTTAGTGACAGAATATTCTATCACTACAATTTTATCATTATTCCATTGCTAATCCATTGGAAATAATTTACTGATGGAATTTATCGACGAAAAATTCCGTTGCTAATAGTTAGGATATCTTATTCTGATTTAGTGATAGAATTTGTGATGGAAAATTCTGTCACAAAGCTTTCTGTCATATTCCGTCACTAATTCCATCACAAATTATTTTTAATTTAATTTTATTATTTGTAATATATATTTATATATAATTTTTAATAATTTATTATTATGCTATAAATAAATAATTTAAAATAATTTATTATTTTAAATTATTTGTATATCATGAATAATAATTTAGATTGTATACTTAATTTTTCTTATTTAAAAATAAAAATTTGAAATATTATATATTATATAGATACAAACTATAAATATATAATGATAGTAAAATATTTTTCAATTTAATATTAAATTCATCATCAAAAATAATTTTTTAAATAAAATATAATAGAAATAATTATTATATATAAATTAATTTTTCCATATTAATAAATAAATATAATGTTAAAAGAATAAGTAAATTTAAATACTATATTTAATAATAATTTAAATAATATATTTATTAACATATGTGTGTGTGGTTAAGTATTATATATTTAATTTACTAATTAAAACTAAAAATTCCTTTCAGCTTAACTGGCAACAAGGTGGATGTAAAGGCACTAGGAAGTATGAGGTTACAAATTCAAATCTAGCCAAGGCACAATTGAAAGTAATAATATTTGACATGGCAGTGAGGTGGCACTGGTCCACTGGGTGATTAGGTAGTGGTGAGGTGGCATTGGTCTCCCAAGTAATGTGGCAATAAGCCTGTTGGATGATTAGCGATGGAATGCAGACATAATAGCTTATCTTTATTTAGTGATGAAAAATTTTTGTCACTATTCTATCACTAATTCCATCACTAATTAGCGAGGGAATTACAAATCTTGTTGCTGACGAATTAATAGCAGTGTTATTACCAATAGAAATATTCCATCGCTAATCCATTTAGCGATGAAATTTTCACTGATTAGCAATAGAAAATTTCATAACTAATTAGCTATTTTTTTGCAATGGATGAGCATTGCGATGTTCATTCTACACCATTCATTTTATGCTAATAAGATCTATACCATTCATTTTAAATTAATTTTTAAATATTATATGAATTAAAATAAAAATTATAAAAAGTTTAACATTAAATCTAGACTGCCTATAATTCTCATCAAATGCTCATCAGGTGATGAGAACCAAGTTAATCATTACCTATGTTGAGATTTGGATTCAGACTTAAAATTTAAAATTTTTTAAGTAAATCTATTTATTACCAATCTGGTCAGTATAGATTTAGTCTAGACAAACTAATTTAATATTATTTTTTAATTTTATAAATTGACTATTTGAATATACTTTGAATAGTACAAGCATAATTTAGATGATCTAATTTAATAAAAAAATTTATCATTTTTATAAATTAATAATCTAGATGCACTTTGGATAGTATAGATTTAATATTACATTTTTTATAATTTTTACAATTTTTTTAATAAATATAATATTTAAAATATTTAAAGTGAATGGTATAGATCTTTTTGGAATGAAATAAAGGATACAAATAAGCTTTTAAGCTGACGAGATGCTCCTCATGTGCAAACGCTTGGTAAAATTGGATGAGGGAGAAGTCAAGGAATAAAATAATTATTTCCTTAGTACGTACTAGTTGTCTTCTGATCCTGAATCAATTGCTTCTTTTATACGTATGGCTATCTCATTGATAAGTGAAGAGGGACAGACTAATGTCTAGAGTCACTGAATTTCGATATACAGTCTTGTTCTATTGTGCCATTAGAATTATAAGGCATGCATTGACTTGAACCTGAACGTATGGAAAAAGCATAAATAAAAGTGTTCGTTTGATATATAAAAAAGTAATTTTTTAAAAAGAAAAAGGGAAAAGTAAATAGGTGAATTTTTCTCTTTCTTTTTTAAAAAAGTTTTCTACTTACCAAACATTGAATAATATTGCCACTCCAATTTTTCCAGCCGTGAGGGGAGGGTTGTTTGGTCAAAAAAAAAAAAAAAAAAGAGGGTTGGGTTATCCATCATGAATACATCCACAACTAATGGAGCTCACCTTATCTTTCTTATATGAAAAGTTGCCCCTGGCGGAGGTTTGATGAAACTTTCTCCTATAATTGAAGGGACTTAACATTCCAACTCGTGCCACCAGTGATTGGTGCAAAGCCGCAAGAAGGTTCAAGGAAATAAAGTTGTAGCTTGACTAAGAACAATAATTTTAGTATGGTGATGGCCCTTTATCATTCACTCCTCATAGAGGTAGGTGAATGAGAAAGACATTAGTGGGATCCAAATAAATGAAATTTTATTTTCTTTTAATGACATTAAAATTTTCTTCAGTTCCTATTATAAGGCACTATTAATTTTTTCTCTATCAAAAAATAATAGTTAATTAATTAAATTCTCTTAAAATGAAAAAAAAATCCAATTTTTATATTTAAAAAAAATTAAATTTATGCCTATTAAAAATAAAAAAAAAATACATAGTATATAATGAGTTATAAAATTAAATTTATAGATGCGGATGAGAAAGCGTGTGAATGGGGTTTGAAGATAGATGCGTTATATATTGAAGTGTTTCATGTAATGGGGGGTCCCAACGTGATTGCTTTGTGTCTTTGATTGCTCGCAAAGGCAATAATTTTTTTTTTCTTCTTTTATTCTTTTTAGCTTCTAGCTACCATTCAGAATCTGAGTCAGCTGCTAGTCAAGCTGATTTGCGCTAAATTAGCTTTGTGAGTTCACACATTTATTATATATGGATGAGAAAATAGAGATTGACAATCATAATGGGAACGAAAGCAAAGACGACATAAAAAAATTTCACTATTTCATATTACTCTAGTTAAAGAAAACATTCAATTTTCAACATGTGAATTTTTTTGGGGGGGGGGAAATCAATTATTAGTTTAATAACACATATAAAAAAATTGATTAAAAAATATAGTTAATGAAAATACAACGTTAAAGGGAGATGATGATTAAATATATCCTTATATATAATTGAACTTACAGTTAAAAGTAAAGGGGAAAAAAAGTGAACTTTCTTCGAATTGAGGAGGATCTCAAACTTTATATATTTGCTAGCTAATATTTACACAAATAACGTACGTGATGATGATAATAATAATAATAATAATAAAAATACCCCAACTTGCTTTAAATGTTGAGAAGGAACGGTTCGGTGCTCATCACTATGGTAAAATCTGGACCATTCAGATTTTAATTTGGTTGGTCCAGATTTCAAACATTATTATATATTATATTTATTAAAATAAAAATATATAAAAATTATAAAATAATTTTAATAAATTTTTTATTTTTAATATGGCCTAGATTTAATTTAGAGGGTCTAATTTAATACTAAACTTTTTATAATTAATATATATTGACCATCCAGATGTACTCTGCATAGTCCAGATTAACAGTTAAGAGCTATAAGAAAATATAATTATACCTTGATTAAGAGCTATAACTTTTATCCTAGTAATGACACTTTATCATTCACTCCTCGTAAAAGTAAGTGGATGAGAAGGATATTACTCGAACCCAAATAAATGGTATTTTGTTTTCTTTTAATGATATGAATGAACTATATGTCCTTCAATTCCTATTATAAGACACTATTAACTTCTTTTCTACTAAAGAATGATAATTAACTAATTAAATTCTCTTAAAATGAAAAAAATAAAAATTTTTATATTAAAAAAATTAAATTTACCCCTTTTAAAAATTAAAAACAGATAAATACATAGTATATGATAAACTATAAAATTAAATTTACAGCAAGGATAAAATTAGAAAATGGTCATAAATAACTCTCCATATGCCTTGTATATATTAAGGATCAAATAATCTTTTTAGAAGGTTCCTAGAGGACTGGAGGAGTATATGAATAGTTGTAAAAACATCTGCATTCACATAATTTCAAAAATATTAATTTTTATCATTCAAAGAAGCTCCAAAAAAATTTTCCCCAAATTCCAAATATTTGAAAATTATTGAAATAAATACCAATGTAATTTCTTTGGACCCATCAATGAGTAGTAAAAGATTTGAAAATCTTATTTATACAACTTCAATAGTTTTTCCATCAATGAAAGCCTCTTAAGAGTTTGGACAATGCTTCTTTGAATTATATACATTTGGCTATTGGGTTTAAAATTTATATTTTATAAAACAATTGGAGCTCTGATCTCTTTTCTGTTCATACTCCAAGTGCTTAGTACTAGATTATGCATTGAATGCCATATAATCTTATCATAGGAATTAAGTGAAGAATTAGCACGTGAAATGTGTTGATTCTAGATCTAAGAAGAAAACCATCATTAATCTAGCTAGTTAAACTTAAAATAACTGTGACAACTCAAAGTAACATCATCGCTCAAGGTTTTTAATTAATTTAATTTAATCAAGAGATAGTTATTAATTGGAAACACCATATTAGATTGAATTAATCTCTCAAATAGAAATACTTAATAAAAGGAAAAATCAAATTAGGGAAAATTATGTATAGGTTCCATGGAGTAAAGTTATTTATAAATAAGTCTCATGAAATTTAGAAAACATAATCAAGTCCCTTAGAACCTGAATGTAATTTGAAATTAGGATATAGAGACAATAATGCCCGTATTAAAAATTGATTACGTAAATTAAATAATTTACAATTACTTTATCAATAATTTACAATTATCACTTAAATTTTTTGCAACTATAACTTCAACTTTTTACATCAATAATTCAAACATTTTAACTATTGGATATATGAAATTACAATTGTAAAAAGTTGAAATGATATTTGTAAATTAGTGATAAAATAGTTGTAAATAATTTTTTTGACCAGTTTGTAAATAATTAGTGTTAAACTTTATTAGTAATGCATAATCAATTTAACTATTAAATATGTGAAGTTACCATCATAAAAAGTTAAAATAATAGTTGTATATTATTGATAAATTAGTTATAAACAATTAGTGTTAAAATTTTTAACAATGCATGATTGTTTTGCTATTAGATATATGAAGCTATTGTTATAAAAAATTGAAATAATAGTTGTAAATTACTAACAAAGTAGTTTTAAATTATTTGATTAATTTAATGTATTTTTATGTCTTTTATCCTAATTTTAAATTACACTCAAGTTTCAAAGGACCTGGTTGTGGTTTCTAAATTTTATGGGACTTATATATAAATAAATTTGCTCTATGGAATCTATGCACAATTTTCCCATCAAATTAAGGATGACTACCCTTTCAAACCAACAACAAATTGTTGGTAATTCTTTTAGGGTCCTTCATCAACATTCTCCCTATAAAATCAATGTTGGTCAAGAAATATCAATATAAAATCAATAAATAATTGAAAAATTAACAAATTATATTATAAATAATGTGGCATATATTTCGTACTTACTCCAATATATTAAAGATGAAAAAAAGAATTACCTGAGGGAAGAGATAATCGAATTAAGATTGATTATTTTCAAAACAAGTATAAATTTATTTTATTTTTTGTCAAAAAAGCATAATTTTACTTTTTGATCACTGTTCAATTATATGAATATATATTAAGTCTAGCTATTTCATTGATAACAACTAAAATTATTTTGGTTAATTATGAACTTACAAGAGTGACAAAGTTACCCAATACTTGATTCCGTCATCATCGATATTTTCGACAAATAACTTCTTGAACAAATCATGAATTGAATCCCTTAAAACCTATCAATCAATTCATTTTTTAATAGTAATTATGCTCCGGTAATAACGGAAATTATATCTTTTATTGGGAGTCCCTACCACTCACCAACTTTAGTTGTTTTATTCAACTATTCTTAGTCTAGAGACTCAACATAATTGTGCCATGTTTCCACAAAAATTAAAGGAAAGCATAGACTTGACTTAAGAATTAGGGAAAATATAAAATGGCCTCCCTATTTTTTTTCTTCCCTCATGGTAGAGACTAAAAAAATCTCTTCCTTTTTACTTTGAAAACCATATATTTCGAATTTCATTTTTGTTAATTTATAAGAAAAATACATGTGAGTTGGATTTTGTAGGCTCGCCAAAATAGAACAGACCTTCAGCTTTACAAGTACTTACAAAGGTTTGAAGCTAAAAAAAAAAAAGATTGAGTGACAAATTTACTTTTGTTCTTCAATTGGTGAGAGATCAGAGCAAGCGATGAGAGAAAAAAACAAGAGTAATATAAATATTGATAGTGAAATTGTGAAGAAGGCAATAAATAAAAGATATATGCACACAGTAAAAAAAAAAAAAACTGCCGATCTGACATTTCTTGTTTCTTTCCTATGACGGTCAGGCTAAAGAAGTTGATATTTAATTCTGAGTAAGAATTTGAATATTTTCATTTTTTTTCTTGGTTTTTGAATTTTTTTAAGCTAACAATACTACAAAAAATTATTTTTGGCGGTAATAAAAAAATTCATCACGAAATGTTTACTTTTGGCGGCGATTTAAAAATTGCCTCCAAAAGTAAACTTTTGAAAGGCCACATTTTACCAGTGATTTTTAATTGTTGTGGCCAAAAATTACTTTTAACAATGATAAATTGTCACTGTCAAAATTATTTTCATAAAAAAACTTAAAAATTAAAAATAATTTATGTAATTATTTTTAGTAAGTATTTTCATAAAAAATAATTAAAAATTAAAAATAATTTATATAATTATTTTTAACAGTGACAAACTGTTGCCACCAAAAGTATTTTCAAAAAAAAATAAAAATTAAAAAAACTTATGTAGTTACTTTAAGTGGTCACAAACAATCACTGCCAAAAGTATTTTTATAAAAAATATTTATAAAATAAAAAATAATTTATGTAATTATTTTTTAGTAATAACAAATCAAAGGTATTTTTATAAAAAAATTAAAAAATTAAAAGTAATTTATGTAATTATTTTTAGTAGTGACAAAATGTCACCGCCAATAGTATTTTCATAAAAAATAATTTGTGTAATTACTTTTTAACAGTGACAAACTATCATCACCAATAGTGTTTTCATAGAAAAAATAATTAATAAATAACATGGGAATGTTAAAGTTATACATAAATACTTACTTAGTTACATATATATATATATATAAATAGCATTAAAATATTAAAGTTATATAGATGTTGTAATATATAAATAACATTGCAAAGTACTTAACATATTACGCACTTGATGATTGTCTTAGTATATATATGTTGTCTACTCCATTTGCTGAGCCCTACTTTTCACTACTATAGGATTATTTAAATAAACGCTTCATATTTGACGATTATTTTAAATAAGCAACAAACAAAATAGGTAGAGAATACTTGATGGTTTTTTAAGTTATAGATGAAATTATGTATAAACTTATTAAAGTTTATTTATTTTAAATTGTAAGGTTATTGAAAAGTATTTCCTATTATCCTTATATTGAATATGTTAAAGAGACTTTAATGAAATTCAAACTAATCTAAATTGAGTCAAGGAAAGATTTCTTTTATTTTAATTATGAAATATCCACTTAGATTTTTAATTTAGATTTTTTAGCATATACTTTTAGTTTATCACATGTCCACCCATTTTATATCTCAAAAATAATAAAAAATAATTATTCAAAATGTCTATTAACAAAATTAATATGACTAAAATATTTTTATAAAAATAATTTTAAGATAATTAAAAAATTATAGATTAAATTATTTTTAATAAGAAGGGGAAGCATTTAACTTGGGAGAAGATAAAAGTTTAATAATTTATTTATTAATTTTTGAGAAAACATGGAAAAAAAAGTAGAAGATATTTGACATAAACTAATATAATACATACTTATAAATAAATTATATAATTAATTAATTTCATTAAAAAAATAAAAATAAAATTTAAAATTGGTAAAAATATTTATAAGAAAATTATTCAATTTTTAAAAATTATTTCATTTTAAGTTTATTTTGATAACAAAAATAATATTTTATTAGTAAATATAATATACACACACACTCATAGAAATTATTTTAGCATGTCAATAAATGAAAATAAAATAAAATATATATGTATATATTTTAATAATATATTATTTAATATATGTGTATGTAGTTAAATAATATATATTTAATTTTATATAAATAATTATAAGTGCATTTTAATTTAACTGATAAAAAAATATTTAAAATTTAAAAGGTGAGAGGTCAAAAGCTCAAATTTTAGTTTGAATATATTTCACATTAAAAATTTTATCACTTGATTTGATCTCTTGGACAGTAATCTATCGCAGCAACAGTGACAATTGATTTTCGAGCTAAGTTTATATGTGTTAGGTTAGCCAAATATAAATTTTGAAATTGAGATACCTCAAAAAATAAAAATTACAAACAACATTATTATTGCGGATCCCACCAGTCCTTTTTCTAATGCGAAATTTAATTGGTGAATGCGACTTGCAACTGCCATTCTGTGTTTTCCACACAGTTGTCGTCTTATTTTCCAATTGGCCAAGTCAATTGCCTTCTTATTCCACAAAGTTTTTTTTTTTTTTTGGTTGGTTTAGAATTTTTTTTTATAACATGTCTAAGTCAAGCTTTTGATCTTTTGTTTTATAATTTATTTAAAATTATGGATTCAATAGTAATTAGGCGCCAGTTTATTATTACCTCAAGTGTAATTAATTTTAAAAAAAAAAACAGAAAACACACAAATTTGCTACATATATTAGCATTAAATCAACAGTGCTAATATTTTATAATAGGAAAATTTCAATGGGCTCCGCTTTTTAAGCTTTTGGGTCAAGTAAATTCACCAATCTTACATTTCCCAGTATTTTTCTCCATTGCAAAATAGCTTTTGCATACTATTTTGTTCATTATAATTATCATATTTTACGATTACAAAACCAAAAAAAAAAGGGAAAAACTTAGGGATTTCGATTTTCTAACCTCTTTCTTCTTCAGATAGCCTTCATGTTTTCTCCATCTGCGTGATTTTCAGCAGCAGCTAGCCTTCAGCAACGAAATTGAACTGACAGCTCTTGATTTCCACTGCCGCTTAGATTATTGATGTTCATCACCTTCGAGGTTTGAATCCAACTCCCTCCTCCGCCATAATTGCCTCAAAACAACAAGATTAACTGGTTTATGAATTAAATAATAAGAAAAAAAAGGCTAATAAATGGATATAAGAAAGCTTGCATAATTGGAATCAGTCCCGAGACTTGATTTTTAATGCCCGTAGTTATATGCTGGAAGTTGGGCACGAGAAGCTTAGAGGAACATTCCTATTATATGCTGAGTATCATGACACTGCAATATCTTGAGGGAAGGAAGACGATGAAGTGTTTGGGAGATTCGTTGCCAGCAACATCATGAGGTAATTTACGCCCCATAATTTTTACGCTAACAAATTAATTACACGTTATCATTACCCTTAATCAGCCTATCACTTTCAAAGTACGTATATATAGTGAATCTTTCTTCTCCTATTGTTCTTCAACCTAAGAAGCCACTACAAGAAAAGAGAGAGATAGACTTTTAGTCACGACAAATAAAAAGTTGTTGATGAAAGTAAACAATCTACGAAGATTTTAAAAGTCACCACTAACATTTGACCATATGCGGCGACAGTCAAAATTTCTCAATATTTTTCCATAACAACCTTGTGCATATTATTTTGTTCATTATAATTATCTATTATAAGCTAACAGTTAATTACAATATTATCCTTGCTCTTATTTCAGAGCTGATCAGTTAATAACTCTCAAAGTTATATATAGTGAACCTTTCTTCTCCTTTTTCTTCATCCTAAGAAGCTTTGAGCCTATCCAACATGGCAAATCTATGCTTTCATTTCTTCTCCTCCATTTTCTCCATGCTCTTTCTCATGGTTTTTCCATCTTTATGTCATTCCAGTTTTACCCTCGATGGATTGACACTTTTGCTTTCAAATCATCTATTAGGGACCCCTACAATCACTTAAAAAGTTGGTCCAACTCATCATCTTTCTTTTGCCACTGGTTTGGAGTCACATGTAACAATGAGAGAGTGAGAATATTGAGTCTTCCTGAGATGGGTCTTGAGGGCACCTTACCATCACAAATTGGAAATTTGTCCTTCCTAGAGAAACTTGAACTACAAAGCAACAACTTTCATGGTCGGCTGCCAAAAGAGTTGCTTCAACTGCGCAAACTAGAAATTCTAAACTTGAGTTATAATGCATTTAGTGGAGCTATTCCAACTTGGATTGGGAGCTTGTTTATGCTTCAACGCTTGAGTCTTGGCAATAATAGTTTTGGAGGTCTCATTCCTCCAAGTATATGCAATTTGTCTAACTTGGAGACCTTGGATTTAAAGTCTAATTCTATCAATGGATCTATTCCGGTGGATATTGGAAGACTTCAACATCTAAAATTTTTAAGCATTTCTAGAAACATGCTTTCAGGAAGGATACCTCCAACTATCTCTAACTTATCATCACTTGAACACATCTCATTGTCTCTCAACTTCTTAGAAGGTATGTCCTGTATAATATATTTGTGATACATTTATTCTATTTCAAAATTGATGAATTTATCTTCTTCTTTTTTTTGTAATCATTTATATCAGTCTTATACTTGATGTCAATCTAACTTGGGGTATGCTATTTAATGTCTTTTCAAAGTTAGACTTTGAACTGAAAATTCTCAAACATTTTACAATTACATGAAACAAATTAGCTACACCTCTATAATTAAGCTATCATCACCAGAACAAACTTGACTATTCTTTAAAAATTACTCGTTGAATGAGTTATCTCCAACAAAAAAATATTTTTGTTTAAAATAGACAAGTTAATTAAATGTTATTTGGAATTCTCTTTCAGCTAGGCACTTTTTTTTACACTATATAATTTTTGGAATTCCATTTGCATTTGTCACACTACTACAAAAAAAGTTTAGGGGAGCGTCCATTTTGGAGTGCTTTCTTCTGTGGGAGCACTTTTTTGAGAAATGCTCTAGTAGGACACCAAAAAAATTTAAAAAAGAACATAATCTCCATCAAAAAATTCTAGCCTATTAGAGCACTATGTGGAAAGTGCTCCAATAGGCTGCGTGAAAAGATATTAAAAAAAAAAAAAGAGGCTCATATTAGATTGACTTAAGTTTTCATTTATTACTCTAATGTTGTTTTCATGTCTTAATATAAATAGCTTGCATATTCAAGGACTTGTATATTCTAAATAATAATTGTTATGTTTGTAATTTACTTGACAAGTTATTTTCGTTATGAAATTTATATGATAGTGAAGATACCATGAGAATTTGTGGTTTTTTTGGTAAAATTAATGAATTATTTTTTAGATTTATTTAGGAAAACATGTAATGAGAAAAGGGCTCATTTTTACATTTATTATATAATAATTATTAACTGGTCAGTAATAATGACCAAAGAACAAATTACTGAATACATATATGAGATACAACAATAATGCATTCCCAGAATTACATGTGCTACTCAATTTTTGTTAATACTGTTTTTTATTATCAGAACTCATGAAAAAGTACAAGGTTATTTTTCTTTTTGGCCATATTGCAGGACATATTCCCAAAGAAATGAATGAGCTTACAAATCTGAAAAATATGTACATGGGTATGAATAAGTTGTCAGGCCAAGTACCAAGAATTGGAAAATTGATCATACTTGAAAATTTATATCTTGCAAGCAATAACTTCCAAGGTACATTTTTAACGAATCATAATTTTTAACTACTGTTTTTTCTTTTATTTCTTAACGAGCATCATCATAAACGACTTTTTTTTTTGAGTGGCTATAATTTTTAGAGAAGAATCCCTTCAAATATATGTCATGTTGACTTTCTATGGTTATATTTAAGAGCTACCTTTTTCATAAGTTTATCCTACAAAATAAATCAAAGGTCTGTTTATTTAATATTAAAAACTATGTGATTTTTAGATAGTATGCATATTTTATAAGAATCCATTTCTTTTTTAGATATCTAATTTTATAAAAAGTATATATTATTTTTTCTTAGTTATAATATTTAAAAATGTTATCATTTAATTATTTTTATATTTTATGGTATCTTCATGCAAATCCATTTCTAAAAATATAGTTTTATTAAGCTATTTTAAAATTTATAATAATTTCATATATCTCTGTTTTTCATGGAATTCTCTCTGATATAACACATCAGATTATTTTCAAAAACGTTTCAAAATAGTTAGAAATATTTTTTTGATTCTGAATATTTTCAAAAATTTGAACAAATATAATAAAATTTCAAAAAAATATATTTTTTAAAAATAAATGATTTTTATGGGAAAAAAATCAAACAAATGTGCCCCAAATTAAATCTCTACTATAATTTCATAACTTCTTTTTATGTGATTCTTAAAAGTCATTAAATAAATTCATAGGAGTTCATCATGTTTTATGATTTTAAATTAAAATTATTTTTTGCAAAATTATTAAATCATAAAAGAAATTCAATACACTCGATCAAATTTGTTTCTGAAATAAACTAAAATTGCAGGAGGTGAGAGGCGTGGAATTAGAATGTTTCATGCAACAAATTTGTGTTGTCATATTGCAGGAGATATTCCCAATGAAATAAGTAATCTTACAAATTTGAATAGCATTTACTTAAGTGCTAATCAATTGTCTGGTCACATACCAAGAGGCATTGGCAAGTTCACTAGGCTTCAAGAGTTATTTCTAGACAACAACAACTTAGAAGGTATATATACTTTTATCATATTAAAGGCTAGTTCTGCTTAATTTTTTGCTAATTATATGATATTTTACGCATGAGCAATAGAGTTACTTTATTTTTGGTTTTTTACCATATTGCAAAAGATTATCACTACAAAAAACAGCTTTTTATCGCTAATCAATGAAAATTCTATCGCTAAATGGATTAGCAACGGAATATTTTGTCAGTAAAAACACTGTTACTTATTCATTAGTGACAAAATTTGTAATTTTGTCGCTAATTAGAGATGAAATTAGTGACATAATGCAATTTTGTCACAAATTTCTGACAAAATAGCGACAAAAATTTTCCATCACTAAATAAGGATAAAGTTATTCTGACTTTGTGATGAAATACATTCCGCCGCTAATCCGTTGCTAATTTTCCAACGGGCTTATTCCGTCGCAAATTTATTAGGTGGACTAAAATATCTTTGTCACGTCATCTGGTGGATCAATGCCATCTCACCACTATCTAGTCACCTAATGGACCATATCACCTCATGGCCATGTCACTACCACGTCCTAGTCACCCTGTGGACTAGTGGCACATCACCGCCACGTTATTTGTCACTGTCATGTCAAATATTATTACTTTCAATTATGTCTTGGCTAGGTTCAAACTTGCAACCTCATACTCTCATGTATTTTTGCATCCACCTTGTTGCCAGTTGAGCTGAAAGGAATCTTCAGTCCTAATTGATAAATTAAATGTATAATACTTAACCACACACACATATATTAATAAATATATTATTTAAATTATTATTAAATATAGTATTTAAATTTACTTAATTTTTAACATTATATTTATTTATGAATATGGAAAAATTAATTTATATATAATAATTATTTCTATTATATTTTATTTAAAAAAATTATTTTTGATAATAAATTTAATATTAAATTTAAAAATATTTTATTATCATTATATATTATATTACAATTTGTATCTATATAATATATAATATTCTAATTTTTTATTTTATAATTATTTTATTCTATTTTTATTTTTAAATAAGAATAATTAAGTATAGAATTTAAATTATTATGAATAATATACAAATAATTTAAAATAATAAATTATTTTTATTATTTTAAATTATTTATTTATAGCATAATAATATATATAAATATATATTATAAATAATAAAATTAAATTAAAAATAATTAGTGACAGAATTATGACAAAGAGCTTTGTGATGAAATTTTTCATCACAAATTCCATCACTAAATTAGAATAAGATATCCTAGCCACTAGCAATGGAATTTTTCATCAGTAAATTCTATTATCGTGATGGAATAATGATAAAATTTTAGCGATAGAAACTTCCGTTGCTAAATTCTGTTACTAATTTAGCAACTGAATTAGTGATGAAATAAAAATTCTGTCACTAATCTACTATTTTTTGTAGTGTATTTCTTTACAATAAACAGATAATCTCTCAAATTCAAGAAATTTATAAACATAGATGATACTATTTTTGAGTATTAATTAACCTTAAACAGGTATATATAGTGAATATATGCTTACTCAAGGAATTGGAAAATTGATTATTTTATTTTAATATTTAGATAACGACCCACAGCTTTTCAAACTTGTATTACAAATTAATTTAACAGGTTATATCAAATATTCACCAACTTTAATTTCTTGATTAAAAATATATCTGAATTGCACAATATAATTTGGGATTGATAGAAATTCAAAACCATATGTAATTAATGGGAATTGTCCTTTATTTTCATTTAAACAAGCTCGTTTTTATTTAAAATTAAATTTTTTTATGAAAAGTTAAAAAAATCGTTAACCTTTATTAAACTTAATTTATCAAGAAGTACAATTCATCAAAATAACAAAATAAATAAATAGGCTAATATAGATTAAATTGTTTTCAAAACATAGAATAAAAATTAAAGATACATATTTCATAATTTTATTGATGATTTTAAGTGTTCGCACAGCTTTTGAACATATAAATCTATATATGGGGCCTATCATGCTTTAGACATGCAATCTTATTTTCATCTAAGTCACTAACTTTGAAACACAAAATAACTTCAAATAACACGTGTTGTGCTTTGCAAGTGCACGAATCATAACAAGTAATACAAAATAAGTAAAGTATCATTCTTGCAAAGATTTGTATTAAAAATATAGTTCAAGCAAAAGATTGCACAAATTTAATTAAGTTCAAGAAAACAAATTAGTTGGACAAGTTGATTTTGCAAATTATATTAAAAATAGAAAATAAAGAAAAAAATTATTCTTAGACTTCAAGGTGAAAATAGGACCTAGAATCATCTATCCCTCTTTCTTCTCATAGCACTAAAATTACCTCCTCTTATAAATATTTTTAATGAAAATAAGTGCTAACTTAGGGTTCTAAAAAAATATTTGAGCAAGCCCTCTCAAGTCATGAACAAGTGTTTACTTTAATTAAATTGCTCAATCTCTTGTTAAATTAATAAAACCCAATTTTAAGCTCCAACCCGATTGTAGCGATGCAAGGTTAGTAAGTATATCTCTATTTACTAACAAAATCATCCATTCATCATGCAAATTTCAAGTTCTTGCACTATTTTACCCAAGTTTTACACTCAAGCATCACCTAAGTGAAAAAACATCTAAATGTGGCTAATCACTTATAAACATTAAAAGAAGAGTAAAGTAGACACTTATATCATTAATCACAAAAAGAAAGGAGAAATTTTGTGTTAATGCGTATAAGGGTTCAAAATAATCTTACAGCAAAGTGTTTAGTTACTTATAATCATCTATAAGTTATAAATACACAAAACATTTGAACCAATATCATATTAGAAAAGAGAAAATGAGAAGATATCGAAAAACTAAGAGAATGGAGCTTCAAATCTTCATTCCCTTGTTCCAAGTACTTCTAACTCCAAAAGTTTGAAGAATGAGTTTTGAGTTGAGCAAGCAACACATACACATCAAACCCTAATATTTTTAGCTAAATAAAATGCAATGCTTTGTTTTTAGTAGTGAAAGTTTCAAACAAAGTCGTGACTTTGGTCATGACTTTTCTCTATATTGCTCTCTTCTTCCATACAACATGATTAATCACCTTTGCACCTAATTTCTTCATCTTAATGCATCCTAATACATCACTTGATTTCCATAAATGCCCCCAACATACCCTAAACCAAAATATTGATAAATTAACTTGAAAAAACCAAAATAGAGCCATGGATTGAATTTCCAAAATAATATGCATATTTTCCTAACTAGAGTATTCAAAATGTGTAGAATTGTGCCAAAATAATATATTAGAATTTAAGAAAAATGTGCTCAAATAAAATGAAATCCTAGAGGTTAGCATTACCATAAACTTAAGTGTTGCTCATTTTACTTACAATGATGCGTTGCTTTTTTTTTTCCTTTTGCAGGAAATATTCCCAATGAAATTATAAGTCTTGCAAATCTAAAGATAATGAGCCTAAGTGTTAATCAACTATCTGGCCCTATTCCAGATGGTATTGGAAACTTGACTATGCTTCAACAATTGTATCTTGATAGCAATAATTTAGAAGGTACATTTTCATCCAAATGTAATGCATTACCATCATTTTTCTTTTAATGTTATATTTTATGCTTTAGCATTAGACTTGAGAATTCAAAAGGACTTATACCATATAATTGCCATAACTCAGAATTTGAGTTATGGCCAATGCATAAGCTAAGGTAAATACTTCCACTTAGCTTAGCAAGCCTGAAAAAATTTGCTTGACAATAATGACTTATTTTCTTAATTTTTTTCTTTGAATCATTTTCATTCCCCTAATTTTCATCATCACTCCAAGCCTCTTCCATCTATTTTTCTTCTTGTTAGATCTAATGCTTGGGCCTATCAATCAACCAACCAGCACATTTTTCATATTTCTATCATGAGTCCCACATTGGGGAGCCTCACAAGTAGAGTGAGATTAGACTCTCCTCCTAATAGGCTAATCTTTTGAGATAGGCTCTTTCTTTAGGCTTGTGCTCATGATATTGGAACTTCCATTGAGAATTTGGTGCCCTGAAAAGGGCTACTTAGGGAGGGTTTTGACTAATAGAAGGCCAAGTGAAATGCAATTGAGTGGAGACACCAAAGACATCAGCTCTCAATAGGGTGTATTGTCATGATTCCCACATTAAGGAGTCTCACAATTAAAGTGAGGTTTATAAGTGTGAGGGACTTTCCCTCTGAATAGGCCAACCTTTTGGTATAGGCTCTTCCTTTAAGCTTGTACTCATGACAGGTCCCTAAATTTGTTGACTAGTTCACTATACATATGATTTAATGGTTTATCTTAGACCAGATCATAACCTAGTTCATGATCCAACTAGCCAATATGGTCCAATTAGCTAAACCCTTAATTTTACTTACTATTTAGGTTTTTAATATTATACACTAAAAATAATTTTAGAAGTTCAGGCTAACAAGCTAACAACTCATCATCCACTATTAAAAATATACCTACAAAAGTGTTTATTTTGGACATGTGAGAATGTTTCCAAAATGCTCCCATATCCAATAATGTCGTACACATAGGAACATTTCAAAAGCTCTCTTATAGGTATCCTCTAAAGGAGGATTTTAGAAGAGATACCTATAAGAGCATTTCTAAGGGGAAAAAAATGCAACCATAAATTCTAAATCCATACTAAGTTTATTGCAAGGGCCCAAATCCATCACAAAATGGGCCCAAATCTCATTACAAATTCCATCCCAAATCTTATGTTTTTAAGTGGTGGATAAATCTAAGTAGTTAGACATTTGTAATTTTCTTTATGTTCTAATATTAACTTTCATTGATACTTCAATTAATATTTGTATTCCAGGATCAATACCCATGGAAATAGGCAATCTTCAACAACTTGAGATATTACAATTGTCTCAAAACAAATTGAGAGGGTTTATTCCATCAAAAATTTTCAACATGTCAACTTTAGAGGTCTTGTCTCTCTCAAACAATTCTCTATCAGGAAGTCTTCCACCAAATTTTGGATTTTCCCTTTCAAATCTACAAATGCTTTATTTATGGGGCAACAAACTTTCTGGAAAAATTGCAAATACTATATCCAATGCTTCTAAGCTAACTAGTTTAGAATTGGAAGACAATAATTTTGAAGGGTTTTTACCAAACACTCTTGGACATTTAAGATGCTTAGAAACCCTTTCAGTAAGTAATAATAATTTCACCATTATAGATACTTCTGATTCTGAAAATGGCTTTTTCAACTCATTATCAAATTGTAGACATTTGAAAAGTTTGATTCTCTCAATGAATCCACTACATATGAAACTTCCCAAGTCTATTGGAAACTTATCTGATTCTCTACAAGTGCTACTTATAGACTCATGCAAGATACATGGTAACATACCATTAGAAATTGGGAATTTGTCTAACTTGTTCCAGCTATCATTGGCTGAAAACTTTTTAAATGGATCAATACCAAAAGCAATTAGCAACATACAAGCTCTTCAGGATTTGAATCTTGAGGGCAATGAGCTAGGTGGTTTGATTGTTGATGAACTTTGTGAAATTAAAAGGCTTGCCTATCTACATTTATCTCGAAACAAGTTTTCTGGAGCAATGCCACCTTGCTTAGGAAATTTGATGTCCTTGCAAAAGCTTTACTTGGACTCCAATAAGTTGATTTTTGACATACCTTCTTCCTTTTGGAATCTAACTGGTATATTGGAAGTAAACCTATCCTCTAATATTTTAGTTGGAAACCTATCATTCAAGATTGGTAACTTAAAAGCACTTATATCATTAGATTTGTCAAGAAATCATATATCAGGAATCATTCCATCAGCCATAGGTGGCTTGCAAAATTTACAAATTCTCTTATTGGAACATAACAAATTGCATGGGAAGATTCCTGAATCACTTGGGAATTTGCTAAGCTTAGTAAAGTTAGACCTTTCCCAAAATCAATTGTCTGGTGAGATTCCTAAATCTCTAGAGTCACTTGTATCCCTCAAGTATATCAATCTTTCTTTTAATGAACTACAAGGTGAGATTCCAAGTGGCGGAGTCTTTAAAAATTTAACTGTCGAATCTTTGATGATGAATAAAGCACTTTGTGGTGAGCCAATAATGCAAGTGCCTCCATGCAAAAAAGGAATAAGAAAAAGGTCAACATCAAAATTGATTTTGTTGAAATATGTATTGCCTATTGTTTTGCCAATGGCTTTGATTTTTACAGGCATTGCCCTCTTTCAACAAAAATGAATAAATTCTCGGTATGCCATTAAATTTTTTTTATCTACTTTAGAAATGCCAAGAAAGATTTCTTATTTAGAAATTTTTGATGCAACTCATAGTTTTAATGAGAGCAACTTACTTGGAAGGGGGAGTTTTGGTTTTGTGTTCAAAGAAAAACTTTCAAGTGGAAAAATGGTTGCCGTTAAAATATTCAATTTTGACTTAGAGGCATTGTCAAGGAGCTTTAAGCTATAATACAACACAATGCGTAATTTAAGGCATTGTAATCTGGTGAAGATCATTAGTAGTTGTTCCAATGCTAAACTGAAGTGTTTGATAATGGAGTTCATTCCCAATAGAAGCCTTGAAAAATGTTGCATGTGCTTTAAAATATCTCCATCATGGCTTGTCAATGCAAGCAGTCCACTATGATTTGAAGCCAAGTAACATTTTGTTGGATGATAATATGGTTGCCCATGTGAGTGACTTTGGAATTGCCAAATTTTGTCGGATAACATTTTGTTAGATAAAGGGAAATCTAGGATGCACGCTGAGACAATATCTACAATTGGTTATATTGCACCAGGTAATTATCCTAATTCTTTATTCTTCTTCTTTTACAAAACCCCATTTATATTAGAGTTATTGCGATAATGATACTCAAAATCTTACATACATTGTCAATCATTTGTTTCATATTGACAAAATTGAATGAGATTAGAGAAGAATAAATTATTGTTTATAAGAAATGATTCACTGGTTTACAAAACATTATGTTTTTATGCATAAGAAGTTCAATTGACAAAACTACAAGACGTTATTAAAGTTATCAGTGTAAAATAATCGCATTTGAATCTAATGCCCTTAATTCTTATATAAAATTTTATTGCATATTTCCTTATAATTTTATTAAGGGAGGTTTTTATATTAAAAAAGAACTAGATTTATTTAACTAATTTAGTATACTTATGTTGAATTCTTTAATTAATTTACTTTTATACATCAATGAGATGGTTTGTTTTAATGTATGTGATTGTATTCGGCCTAAAAAAAATGTATGTGGGTGTGGGTGTGGGTGCATGTTCATCACTGTAGTAAGTAATTTTAATATAGTGTATATGACAATTAGATATGTGTGCGTGTGTGGGTTCTTGTCACAAATATATCTAGCATATTGTATTTGATGATAATGTTTTCTGAAAGTTCTTATATGATCTAGAAACCAAGCATTTAAAGCACTGTTTGATTGTTATTTTAAGGGGGAATGGTATTAAGGGCGCTAAAATAGAGTTTATTTCACTTAGGGCCTAAATGAATATGAAATTGCTTTGCAAGCCTTGAGGTCTTAAGTGCAATAATTTTTTGGAGCAAAAATACTATTTTGCCTTTTGTTGGATTTGAATTAAAAAAGCTGCACAAACCCTTAGAGAAAAGAAGCTGACGAAGCTTTATTCACTATTTTTCTTTTCTTTGCTTTGCCAGAGAAATAAAACTCATGAAGCTTCTCATTGCATCGCCATTTGAGAAAAGCTTCTCATTTCCTTATCTATTCACTATTTCTTATTACTCTAGTGGTGCTCATTATTTCCTGTGTCGCCACGCTCTCTTCCCTGTTGCTCACGCTTGGCCTAATCCATTTGACATTGCTGTTCATCACCAATGCTCTCACAACTTAACCTTGAGCTTCTCTCAGAGTCTCATTCTTACCATCTAAAGGTCACATCCTTACACAATCAAATCCAGTCTCTTGCTGTTGCTTAGCATTTGAGTACTAAGTCTTTGATGTCTATGACTTTGGTAATTACTTCTATTGTTTGCCTCAACCTCTTAACATTGAATCCTATTAATTAGATCTATAAGGTGGTTTAGAAAATGAGAGGACCTAAATTTTAGGAATCAAAAATTTTATTTAGAATTTCCCTTCTCTCTCTCAGTATCACATTGATGTTTAACCTTGTTTTCTTATCTTAGCAAGTCAATTTTATTAGGACTATTCTTATGTGTGTCTTGTCATTTCACAACAACAATAAAACATTAAGTGAAGGCTAAGAAAGTAAAGTAGCACTAATGTGTGCTGTTGCTTGGCTATGAATGATAAATGATGATATAAAAGAGGAAGTGAAGTTTGGTTAGGATTTTAGATACAAACATTAGTTAGGATTTTATTGAAAGAAGAGAATGATGTGGCTATTGTATGTGCTGTTTTGGGGTATTTTGCTCTGGTCAGAAGGAATACTAGTGAAGGTGGTACTCTTGATAGAATTGGGTGATGGATTTGGTATTCGATAGGATTGATATGGTCTCAATATAGGCATCATATGGTTGGTATTCTAAGTTTTGGGTTTAGGTGGGTAAAATTGTAAATAAGAAGGAAGGATGGTTAACTTAATGCATCATATAGAATGTTTACGAAGCCATTTATATCAAGTCTAACACTTTACTAGCAAGTATCTATTCTAGTTTTTTATTGCAAAATAGGTTCTTTATGCTTATTTTAATACCTCTAGATTTGTAAGCATTTAGACTGGATATGGATAGTGGCCTATTTTATAGCTCTCACAATGACATGTTTGCATGTGTGGACTATTTTTTACTTGCAATTCAATTTTCTACATCCTTGATTACATACTAGGTATTCCTGACACCAATTGTAGAATGAGTTGGTTATAATGGATTTATGTACGTTAGATTTTTTAAATATCTTGTTCTATGTCCTCGTTGTTGAAGGTAAACATTTGAATAAGAGATGGTGTACCGTTAATGTCCTGTTATTAGAAGATACTTCACTTAAATAAGAGTAGAATTGTTGGATTGAACAAATCCTTGATTTGGTTCATTTGGTATTAGCCATAGGTTCACTCTAAACTTTTATATGATTGATAAATAAATAAAATTGTAATAATGTGCAATACTTCATCATGTTTCTTTCACTTCCATTCAGCCAAGTAGGTCAACCTCTTTCTAAACTATAAACCTTATAGACTACTAAACAAACTCTTTTGATAATCATAGTTAATTTGTGCAGGTGCATAGCATAAAATGGCTTCCAGCAAACCACAAAAAGCAATAACAACTACGAGATGGCGTGATTTTAGAAGAGAATTTTTGGAGATTAATAAAGGCAAATATAAAAAGGTAGGCAATTTAAATAAGGTTGTAGCTGAAATATGGAAAGAAATGAGCATAAAGGAGAGGGAGCTGTATAGAATGAAGGCGACTAAAAATAAAGAGGTGAGAATGCACAAAAAATATGAAATTCCTTCCACACTCGATGTTCTCCTGTAAAATTTAAAGAAATTACTGAGTTTATAAAAGAGAAGCGCCATTTGAAAGAGAAAGTGAAGGCAATTAGCTTTTCTAAATTATTGGATATTGAAGGTTTGAAAATCCTAAGAGAATTATGCCATGAGATCATGCGATCTTATGATCCCCTGACTCAAAAATGACAATAAGGGGAAAACAGTATTAGTAAGAGCAGGGCAGCTACAGGCTATTATAGGGCTACCTAATGCTACAAGGGTAGTAGATTTAAATGTTAACAAGGAGTTGGTAGCAGAATTGAAGAGTGATTATACATTAATGTCATTAAATGACTTGAAGAACAAGATCAGTTCAGAGGATGAGAATGACAAGTTCGAGTTTTATTTTTTGTTGTTAACACTTGGCACTCTTTTGTGTCCTGGTAGAAGTCTCCAAGTTATTGATAAGGCATTGAAGGTGTTGGCATATGTGAATGATGTGTGGTCTAATTTTAATTGGGCTACTTTTATATTGGAGGAGTTGAATCAGGAGATTTAGCTCTACAAGGAGCATGTCAAGAAGGGGAAGTCAAAGGGAACCAAATATATTGGAGGATGCCTTTACCTATTAGTAAGCTATATTATTTTTGCTATTTTCATGAACCTTAGTTGTTATAGCTATCCTTACATTGAATTAATATTTTAAATTTTCTATCTTTAAAATTTTCCTCTCAATAAAGCTGCACCCCCAGCTAGTAATGCAATGGGGCATTGGACTAAAGAAAGGGTGAATGAAATGCTAGAGGTTGAGTGCTAGAACTGTCATGGCTTGTTTTACATTAAAGCACTACCTCACCATGATGCCAACCTTAGTGTCTTGACCCAGCTGCCTCTAATTACTGCCTTTCATGACAAGGTGTGTATACTTTTAACCCAATAGTATTTTTTAATCCTTTAGTTATGAATAATTGAACCCTAAGTTCAGAATAAGTGAACCCATTGATGTGCAGAACATGAAGGATGTGTGTGTAAGAGTGAAGGCTTACATGGAGAAGGTCTGTTTTGCCAATGTTAATTAGCGAACATTTTATTGTCAAATATGAATATATTATTATGAATAAGTGCACATTTTATATTTTATAGGAAATGAATGAAGTATAGGAGAGAGTCATGTCTTACATAGCTAATGAGTTGCTAGAGTTACAATCAAAGAGGGCTGTCATAAAAGAAGAAGAGGATGAGGATGAGGATGAGATAGGTGAGAAGGATGACAAACATGCAGAAGATAAGGTTGATGAGCTGGATGAGGAAGGAAAACATGATAAGGATGAGGATGATGTAGACACAGAGACAGAAGAACAAGCAGAGGTGGAGGATGTTAAAAACATAAAAATTGAAAGACAAGAAGACGAGAAGGATAAAGAGAAAGATGCAACTCAAGAGGGAGAAGAAGAAGAGAAATTAGACACAGATGCATTTCAAGACAAAGTGGCTACCTATAAGAAAGGAAAACTTCCAGTCAGGAGATCTAAGAGGAAGAAGAAGCCTATTTGTTAAATCTTCATGGATGCTACTTGTTACCCATAAGAAGAGAAAAGTTAGTGACAAGCAATGGCTATATGGATTGTGCCTAGATTGGTGTACAATAAAGGATAGCGGTTAGTAAGTGGAAAATTACTGTCATAAGAAATAAAAAGAAAAGTTCTTTATTGTAAAGCATCGTAATTATTTTTTTTGGTTGGATGTTACAGGATATTTATCCAAGTGTATGACTACTATCTTACACGAAGTGAGCTGCATTCTCTTGGACTAGCATAATGGATAAGCAATCAGGTAAAAAAAATTTTGACTTGTATTTAACAATGGAAGTCCATATATGTACAACTACATATTTGTAAATGAAAAACTAAATGTCCATATATGTCTATGTAGGTAATTACTATGGTTAACAGGACTCTTGTAGGTGACCAGAAGGAGTAGTCATCTCAAGTAACGCGTCATATTTTTTATGCTGAATTCATGGCTAAGATGACAAAGAATCCATCATGCTAGAATATAGATGAGAATACAAAGCATATTATCCCTGAGCATTTAGGATATAACTTAGGTGACTGTGATTTCATATTTAGGGAAACCATTAGTTTTGCTTTGTCTTGGTGCCAAGGACAATGACATTTTACATTCTTGATCTATGGTTAGTCACAAGTAATTAGAGGCTAAGGAGGAACAAATGAGAAAGCAGGAAAGAAAAGGAAGGGGAAAATGGCAAAAAAATGCCTAAAAGATCCTGTGTACAAGGATCAAATAAAGAGGGGTGCAAATATTGTATACTCTAAATTATGAAAACTTGCTTTTGAATTTGTCAGCCTTTTTGTGTTTATTGGCTAACCATTTACTTTTGTAGAGGGAGCATTTCAGATTAATTTTGCTAAAGGTGAAGCCAGAACTATCTGATGTGGAGTACAGCAATGACATACTCTATTTATGGGTCTTCAAGCAAGAGAACAAGTAAGTTATACTGGTATAACATTTAAATCTTTTTTAGAAACAAAATATTCATTCATATCTCACTCTATTGCCTTTATTATGCAGCGATGACTGTGGAATTAATCTCATTATATGACTTAAATTCTGCAACAATAATGTCAATGTTGGCCATCCTCCATTTACCATGCTTAGATACACAACACAAGAACTATCGGCCATGAGATGTGACATAGTATGCTAGTTAGTGGAGCATCCTAATAATGTCATCTATGAACATCCACTTGCACTTATAGGAACAAGTAAATGAGAAGAAAAATTATAGGATTGTAGAATTAGGTTATCATACTTAGATTATGTATATATTTAAAGATGTTTTTTTTGTAATTTGGAAATAGTTTTTGTTTGTAATTAAAATTATGTATATATTTGTACGAAAAGGAAATGAAATCTACAAGTCTCAACCTTTCCATTATGTACAAGACAATATCTACTATGCATGAAAAGTCTATGAATTTTGAGTAATTCAGTAGCCTTGGGTTTTAACTGAAATGGCTACGCAGACCATGCATGAGAGAATACCTACTATGCACAAGATGATATCCATGCATACACAATGGAAAGTCCATGCATTTTCAGTATTTCACTAGCCTAGCTTAGAGAAAATGATAACTTAAGTAGACCATGCATGACAGAACACCCACTATACACAAGACGATGTCCACGCATGCACAATGAAAAGTCCATGCATTTCCTGTATTTCACTAGCTTAGCCTGGAGAAAATGACAACTTAGGTAGACATGGACGACAGAACACCCACTATACATAAGATGATATCCACACATGCACAATGGAAAGTCCATGCATTTTTATCATTTCACTAGCTTAGTCTGGAGAAAATGATAACTTGGGCAGACCATATACGACAGAACACCCACTATGCACAAGACGATGTTCACGCATGCACAATGAAAAGTCCATGCATTTTCAATATTAATAAGGGCAATTACATCATATAAGAATTTCATGTTGGTACTAGCCTAAGTACTAAAACAAGTACCCACATGAAATTTGACATTATATTTCAAGTCTGATATATACAAAAAGTTACCCACTATATCCAAAATATTTAACAGTTGCTTCTTTATATACAAAAAAAATATCTATCATTCCCAATTGCTTAAAAAATATTATTTAGGAATGCTTCCATATACATAATTATAGTTGCCTATATACATCAAAGAAGTATAATGTGACTACTTCTCATGCTAGATTGGGATTCTTTTATGTATTGTGATTGTGTCCGGCATCCCCACATCTTGAACATGATAAATCTTATCTTGAAATTGAGACTCTAAAACTTAAGATGGAGAGATTTTGAAATCTACACACCTTAAAAGTTACTCCTCCCCATTAGAGATGAGAAACCTTTCCATTCTCCAGCTGAATACCCATTTCTGTGCATTTGTCATTCTTTATCTATGTTTAATTTCATTTCCGTACATTAGGGGCAAAATTATATTTTTACTCTGAAGAAATATTGCACTTAGTGCTTCAAGGCCTGCAAAGCAATTTTAGATTTATTTAGGCCCTAAGTGCAATAAACTCTATTTTTAGGGCCCTTAATCCTATTCCCCCTTATTTTAAACCTATTATATATATCTAAGAAAGTCTAAAGAATACATCAAGAAATGTATAGGAATTTGTGCTATTAATTAGTTATTATTTTACTTGATATGTCATATATAAGTTACTTGATATTTGACTTGGTTGAATTAAATTAAATCATATGCAGAATATGAATCTATTGAAATTGTTTCAACAAAAGTAGATGTGTATAGTTATGGAACAAGACTAATGGAGGTATTCACAAGGAAAAAGCCAACAGAAGATATATTTGTCAATAGATTAAGCTTAAAGACTTGGATAAGTAAATCAATGTCACATGCATTGATTCAAGTCATGGATTCTAGTTTGCTACAAGGAGATTAACAATATGTTGGTAACATTTTGACAACTACATCTACTATTTTTGAATTGGCCTTGAATTGCTGGTCTGATTTTCCAACAGAATGCTGCAATATGTTAGATATTATAGCATCATTGAACAACATCACGGACTTGTTTATGCAAAGAAGTGAAGTTTAAAGAAATTAATATTATTAAATCTATTTGTAATTGGTTTTGTTGTCCACCCTTCATTCCTCTTGACTATCCATTTAGAAAATGTTGGATGTGATAACTTTGAGAAATGGTGATGATGTATTTTCCTAAACATTGAAGACTAAGTATGAGTTGTGGATTTGTAAAACTTGTACTTGTATTGCATGGATTATGAGCCTTTTAATCAATGATAGGGTCCATCTTTTTAAGTTTTTAAAGAAGTTATCCAAGAAAAAAAAACAATTATATTAGCTTTACAACTATATTTCTAAATTGATCTTCAATTAGATAATATAATATATTAAACAATAAAAATACAAGAAAAATTTAAATGACAGTTTAGTCATTTTACCTGAATCACTATACCACAAAAAAAAATTATAGGCATTGCAATTATATTCTTCTTTCCAATCATGCTAGGGAGGATTTGTGAGAAATTTTTGTATAGACCTAGTGTACTATTTCATTACTATATTTACCAATAAAAACATATCATGTTATATGACTGTAAATATAAATTGATTTTGCCACTGATAATAGTAAAGAGAGAAAATAAAAGAAACACTATTACAAAAATAAAGTTATTAAAAATAATGGCATAATATTTTATTTGATTGAAAGGTGTAATTTTATTGGATAGAGCATAAATGACAAGATGCAACTAATCCATGCAAGATTTTTTTTTTTGAGGAGTTGTTTTGATTGTACACATATAGGAAAATAATAGTTAGATCTTAAAAACTTAATTTATTGACAATTACATTTTAAAAAATGAGTTAAAAATATCCTCTAAAGACAATTACAAAAAGGAAAATTTCAGTAAGGGACCATAGTGGATAAATTATTTAAAATCAAGCACTACAAAAAAATAGCTAATTAGCGATGGAATTTTTTATCCCTAATCATGAAATTCCATCACTAAATAGATTAGCGATGAAATATTTCCATCATTAAAAATACTGTCACTAATTCGTTAGCGACATAATTAGAGACGGAATGCAATTCCGTTGCTAATTGGCGATAGAATAGTGATGGAAATTTTCCATCATTAAATAAGGATAAACTATCCTGACTTTGCGATGGAACGCATTTTATTAATAATTCATCATAAATTTTTCAACAGACTTATTCCATCGCTAATTATTAGATAGATCAAAATATCATTGCTACGTCACCCAGTAGACTAATGCCACCTTACCACTAGTTAATCACCGCTACGTCACTGCCATGTCATTTGTCACTGTTATATCAAATATTATTACCTTCAATTATGCCTTGGTTAGGTTCGAACTTACAACTTCATATTCTCTAGTGTCTTGCATCCACCTTGTTGCCAGTTGAGTTGAGAGAAATCTTCAATCTTAATTGATAAACTAAATATATAATACTTAACTACACACACATATTAATAAATATATTATTTAAATTATTATTAAATATAATATTTAAATTTACTTATTTTTTAACATTATATTTATTTATTAATACAGAAAAATTTGTTTATATATAAAAATTATTTCTACTATATTTCATTTAAAAAATTATTTTTGATAATAAATTTAATATTAAATTGAAAATATTTTGTTATCATTATATATTATATTATAATTTGTACGTATATGATCTATAATATTCTAAATTTTAAAGTTTTTAATTGTTTTACTTTATTTTTATTTTTAAATAAGAATAATTAAATATACAATTTAAATTATTATTAATAACATACAAAAAATTTAAAATAATAAATTATTTTAATTATATTTTTTAAACTATTTATTTATAGCATAATAATAAATTATTAAATAAATTATATATAAATATATATTATAAATAATAAAATTAAATTAAAAATAATTTGTCATGGAATTAGTGATAGAATTATGATATAAAGCTTTGTGACCGAATTTTCCATCACAAATTTTGTCAATAAATTAAAATAAAATATCCTAGCCATTAGTGATAAAATTTTTTATTGGTAAATTATTTCTGATGGATTAGTGATGGAATAATGACAAAATTTTTGCGAGGGAAGACTCCGTCACTAAATTAACGATGAAATTAGTGACAGAAATTTATTTTGTCACTAATCTGCTATTTTTTGTAGTGAAGGCCAATGAAATTTAAAATCATACTGCATGACCAAGGGATTAAATTGAAGGAAAAAAATTATATATTTAGCCTTATATATATATATATATTTAATGTGCTTTTTTTCAATTAAATTAAGACATGTGAATCATTTATATTGTGTGTGTATATATATATATTCTATAATCAACCCATGCTATGAATATTATTAACACATCAAAGTCCACTTATTTTTATTTGATTAGATAAAAGTATATTAAGTATATAAACTAAGTACCCAAGTATTGTCCTTGAGAAATAACAAAAAAACCTCCATTAAAATTTAAATATAACTCCAACCATCTTCATTATTGCCACTAGAGCTCTATCAGTCAGACCACTAGCAACAACTCAAGCCACTGGCCATCACCTCTTAATTCACCAAAAAACAATATAACCACTAAGCCATTCGTACTATTAATTATATGTTGCAAAATGTTATATATAAAATAAACCAAGTTCCTAAACCAAGTCCACTAACATTATGATGACTTGTTAAAACCATAACTACTTGTTATTTTGGTAATGTGTAGTTTATTAATTCATTAATTCTACGTTTAGATACACATGGATTTGGATTTGAGCCCAATCCATTGTTTGGGTAATTAAAAATGTATGGATTTAGATTTGACCCAAATTCAAATTCAAGTTCCCCCTTAAGCTCTTTGTAATTTGAAATTCTTTCTAAACCCTTATTATTTCAAATCCTAACTGAATATCTTTTGTAATTTGGCCCAAATGCATGAAGGCTTGATCAATCTACCAAAGGTAATTTAACCGGACCACTAAAGTTGATGGAAACAAGTGGCTATCGTTGATCGGACTGGATGACTGACTTTCACTTAGACCAGATCGATAGTGACGATTAGGACAAAATAGCCAACTTACATTAAGGTTAGACCGACAATAACAATCGAGACTGGATAGTTGACTTCCACCGAGACTAGACTAACAGCGATGATTGGGATCTAATAGACAACTTCCACTAAGACTGGACTGATGGCAACAATAAGGATCAGCTAGTCGACTTCTACCTAGATTGAACTAATAGTAATGATGGGGACCAAACAACCAACTTGCACCTGGATCGGACCGATGGCGATGATAATGATTGGACTGCTGACTTCCATAGGGACTAAACTGATGGTGATGAAAGGATTAGAAGATCAATTTCCACTAAGATTGAACCAACAACGACTACTAGATGACCAATTTCCATTCGGACTGGACTGATAGTGATGACACGGATTCAACAATCGACTTTCATTAAGTCTTGTCTTGATGAAAGTTGGTCGTCCTGTCCTATAAAAGTTGGTTGTCCTATCCCAATCATCACCATAGGTCTGGTCTCGATGGCCGTTGTCTATCTGGTCCTTATTAAAGGTGTCCGCTCGGTCCCTATTGTTGCCATTAGCTCGATCCTGGTGGAAGTCAGCTATTCCATCTCCCTCATCGTCGATCCGATATCTGTGGAAATTAGGCATCCTGTCCTAATTGTCACTAGTGCCACAGTCTTAATCAACTTTGACTGTCTAATTCGTTGGAAGTTGGCCATTTAAATTATCAAATTCAACCAATCTTTCAAGTTGGTTTTAAATTTAAATATAGAATTTGAAATTTGAAATTTTATTTTGGATCCAAATAAAGGATTTTAATATTGTAATTTAAAATTTTTTATATCATCCAAACAAAGAATTTATAATCTATAAATTTCAAACGTGAGATTTCAAATATAAGATTTTAAATCTAAATTTTCAACTTAAATCCACCCATTCAAACACAACCTAAAGGAACTTGTTAACAATCTCATTTAAATATTCAATTGTTACTATGCTTTGTAAATACACGAGTCATGACAAATAATGTAATATGAATAGAGTATCATTCTCATAGAGACTTGGATTGTCTTAGAAATATGATCAAACAAAAGATATTGCTAATTCAATTAAATTGAGCAAAGCACAATTAGTTGGACAAGATTGATTGCTTCAATTATATTAGAAAGAAGGAAATAAAAAAAAAAGCAAATGATTCTTAGACTAATCAAGAATGAAATGGGACATTGGATTATTTGTTTCCCTTAGATTTAATTCATAATACTAAAATTACATCCTCTCATAAATGTTCTTAATGAAAATAAGTGCTAACATAGAATTCTAAAAAATACTTGAACAAGCTCTCTCAATGATCATAAATAAGTTTTTAATTTCATTAATTTCTTAATCTCTTGTTACAATTAATAAAATCTTGTTTTTATGTTCCTACCCTAATGTGGTTAAACAAGGTTATATTAAAAGTATATATCTATTTTACTAACAAAATCATCCATTCATAATGCAAACTTCAAGTTCTTCAACTATTTTACCCAAATTCTACATTTAGGCTAGCATTCTTGAGCATCATTGAGATGAACCAAACATGTAAATTATGTCTAATCACTTAGAAACATTAAGACAAGAGTAAAATAAACATTATATATAATTAATCACAAAAATGATAGGAGAATGTTAGTGTTAATCAATCCACACAACCATTCAAAATAATTCTATAACAAAAGTGTTTGACTACTTATAATAATCCAAAAGCTATAAATATACAAAATATTCGAACCCGTATCATATTACAAGTACAAGAGAAGAAAGGGAATAATAAGAGGAACTAAAGAAATAGAGATTCAAACATCTTCAAAGCTTCAATCTTTTGATCTCAACTCTTGCAAAGCCAAAACCCTAGCAAAACCAAGTTCCTCAAGTGTCTCAAGGTCTAAAGAATGTGTTCCAAGTCAAAGGCACAACTAATATATATATATATATATATATTCAACCCTAACATCTTAAGCTTATAATCAAAACGTTTCATTTTGTTGTTAATAGTGAAGGTCACGACTTTATTAACAACTTGGGTTTGTTCTATACACTTTTTGCATTTGGTATGACTATTTACCTTTTCATCATTTGATTTTGTTCATTTTTTGAACTTTTCAAAAGCATCATCAAAGGACCAGAAAATGCTTTCAACATAACCTTAATCTAACCAAAATAGTAGAAATTTTGCCCAAAACTATCAATATAAAGTCATGTGTGCAAAACCAAATATATAAGATGTATATCTGTTCTTAATTTGGAGATTCAAAATATGTACAAATGTGCCAAATTATATTAAAACCTAAGAAAATTGTGCTAAAATAACATGAAATTTTAGAGATTGATATTGATCTTTGACTTATTATGATAAAATGTACTCAATAAAGCCATAACTTCACTTTTTTATTTTAGTTGTTATTACCAGTTAACTCACTAAAGAAACTTGTTGGAATATGTTTTGTATTCTTCTATTATATATATCCATATGTAAATGAGTTTATATATCATGGAAACTTGAAGATCATCTAATACTTAAAATTAGGATGCTTTCCTTTTAACAAAATGTCTTATAAAAAAAAAACTATCACTTACTCCCCCATGCGAAGCACGGGAGCATACATTTATATTGTACTCAAATTTACAAATTAACAATCTACTTTTCTTTAACCAATTGAAAAATATCATCATTGGAGATTTAGTGCCAATCATTAAGACATCATTGATGTATTCAATTATGTTTTACTACAAGTGTACAATTCATAAATTAGTAAATGGCAAATCAAGGTCGATCCTACAAGGAATCAAGGTAATTGAAAATTAGGCAATAAAGTCCCCATTTTCATTTAAATTGAGCAAGGCAAGATTTGGATTTGAAATTTCAAGATAAAGATTGAAATTAGAAGAATGCACTAAAATTAAAATTCCAACAACCACAAATAGTCAAAGCAACCTAGGGTGGCTAATCCCTTCTTCAATTCATAGAGCATGTAATTACCCAAATAAATTCATTTAATATTAATTTGTTAATCTAGAGAATCAATAGGAATAATTATCTTTCGATTAATTACACCCTCTCTTGAATTAATATGCTATTCCTAACACAATTATTGAAAAGGCAACAAGGCACAAACTCACTCTAATTTGATTATATAGGTTCAATAGGTATATTCCTATCCTATTGGCAAATTAGAAATAATTCTAATCCCATATTAGTCAAGCAAATGATCTAATTCAAATTTTCCTCTTCTAAGGCAAAACCTAAACTCCTAAATTCACACTCAATAGTGATCAAGCATTAAGTAGACAAATAAGCACAAGATTAAGTAAACAAAACTAATATTAAGCTCAAATAAATGGTTCAAACATGCTCTAATCCAATAATTAGTTCATAACTACCCTAGATTAAGAGAAAATTAGCTACACATGGGTTTCATGACAGCAAAGTCAACAATATATATATATAGCAAAGTAAAGAGAGAAGTAGAAGAAAATCTTAATCAGATTAATCTTAAGTGAAACTATAATTTTCTACCAAACCCAAGCTTCTCCAACCCTCATTTGGCTTTTTTTGCTCTCCTTGGACGTTTTGTAGCTTTTGGAGGTGAAGAATGCACAAAGACAAGGTGTCCAAACTCGAAAAGTTCACTAAGAATTAAAACTATGCATTTTACAAAAATCACACTTTACTACCACTAAATGCGTTTTTGCTATAGTGAACATGACCTGTTCAGATTTTCTTTTCAGATTTAATTTTTTTGACTTGGGCTCTAAAATTTTCATCTTTGAGCCCTTAAATTTGGCCTCCCTACGTGCATAAAACCCAAAAATAATGCTAGAATTGGTCCACTAACTTCTAACACATTTTCAAACCGATTTTCACACATAATCATTCACTTAATTGTATTTTTGCTAAAATATTTAAATAAATGACTTCTAATTACATTAAAATTACCAATAAATTTTATAAAATATTGGAACTCATCAAACCCCTACACTTGAATGTTTGCTTGTCCTCAAGCAAAATAAAATCACTATACAAAAAATGGAAAAAGAAAATGTAAATGTTTCAAGGTCAAATGCAATTCAAACTTCAAGAACCCAATCTAATTAGAAATCTTTCCTCCCTTCCAAAAATAATAGTAGCAAGACATTTAATTAAGAAAAGATAAATTTCAATAGATTATCCCTCACCAGTCAAATGTTTACAGTCTATGCTCAAGGTATCTAAGGGTTGTGTTTCACTCAATTCCACCTATTCTAATCCATCTATCATAGGCTTGTTTTTCATCTTAATCTCCACTATCTTATGCCATTGCACACATAAATCAAAAGGGCTTTTAAACGTTGTAATGTTTTAGGTAGGATAATGAAATGGAATTATTCCATGATTCAAAATTACATACTTTAGATAGTGCTAAGCATATTAAATGAGGATCAAGATAATTGAAGGATAAATCACAACTATTTACAAGAGGTATCAATAAAGATCAACATCTATAATTTTTTTTGACTTGATTTTTTTTGTATTATTCATCATTTTTTAAAAAAACTTTCATTATTCTTTTATCTTCTTTCTTCATCTTCTCTTCTTTTTTTTTCATCTTTATTTTTCTTTTGAACTACTTATGAAACCCCAACTAAATTCTAAGTCCTTCATTTTCTTTCATTGATGTAACACTTAGCACTAGCCAAAGTAGTAAATTGGAATAAAAATGGATGAAAAGTGGGAAAATCTTAGCAAAAAGGCTTATAACTTTTTTAAAAAAATTTTTAAATAAGGCCAAGGCTCAAATGGGTGAAACAAAAGATTTATGTGAAAAGGGATGGTTATTTGACTAAACTAGTTAAGAAAATGAATGCCTTAATTATTTTTTATATGCAAGTGACTATTATAAATCTCAACAAAGATTCAAAACAAGGTTTAGAGATGAAATCACAATAAGTATACTCTCTCTTTATGCAAAAGAACATTTAGGCTCAAAATTCTCACAAGTCTTTTAGACAAACTATTGTCAATTATTCAAACTTAATCCATTACCTATTTACTAAAATTCTAGGAAGGTAGAATTGACTTCTAATCAAATTTAATTCTCTCAAGCTCAAATCCATCCAACCTTAGTCGCATTCACAAAAAGAAACCAAACAAAATGATTATGAGATTTTTAAAATTTTCAAATTTTTTAACCATTTTTTTAAACTACCTACAATATGTACAATTAATTTCTAAAAAAAAATTTCAAGGACTAGCAAAATATCAAATGTAATAGAAAGTACTCCCCCCCCAACACTTAAATTAAACATTGTTCCTAATGTTTAAAGAAATAAAACAAACAAGGAGATAGGGACACTGAAACTCTCCTGATCAACAGACGTGGTGAGTTAACAGACATAAAGACTTTGATAGAGTGATGAGCGTGACATATCCTCAAAAGAATACATTACCTGCTAATCACATCAAATAGACAAGTGGACAAGTTGGAAACAAAAAAGTTATATAGAGACCATCAAGAAGTAAGCTATGAATTATCAGTTACAATCCCCAAGAGAATAAGAGCCAAACTAAATAATCCAAGAAAAAGGAAAGGAAAAAAAAAATCTAACAACAAGAGAAAAATCAAAATTCCATTAGAATAGAAGCTCATGGCAACAAGAGTAGCAAGAGAAGGAGCCAATGATGGAAATCGAAGCTCAAAATCCTGTACATTAATTCACTTCCATTCTTTTAATTAAATCTTGCATGGAATCCAATTGTTGCTTCATCTAGATGGCTTAACTTTCATTTGATGGTACTTGATTGAAATTCTTTCATGTCTGCCCTTTCTTAGCCATCCAACTATGAGTAAAAGCATGTCATCCATCAGTAGATAACAAGGTAAGTGCCACAAAATATCACAAAATAGGAGGGTTGCTGACTAAAGGAGCAAGAGAAGGGTAAATCTCTAGGATAGAATTCAAAACAAGAAAGGTGCAAATAGTAAAAAAAATTTATGTGTGGAAAAAAAAAAACACACATACACACAAGCAAAGCAATGAGATTTTTTTAAGAAGTAATTTTCAATTTTTTTCAAAGTAATTAAAACAAACAAGACAAAATATTTTTGAAATAATTTTTTTTCAATTTTTTTAAATATGAATCTTTAACAAATATTTACAAATTTATTATTTTATACTTTTATTAGTCAATTTTTTTTAATTGAGCAAAAGACTTCACTCCAGTGAAGCAAAAGTGCTCTCTAGAAGTTTGCTAAGCATTACAAAGAACGGCCCTTCGCTCTAGTAAAACAAAGTTTCGCTTCAAGAAAGGTGCTCTCTAAAATTTTAGTGGAAAGTCATAGAAGCATCTAGTGCTAGGGCGAAATCCCATTTTGCTATAGTAAAGGTGCTCTCTAGAATTATGGACAAAACACAAAGAGACCTTTTGCTGAAGCAAAACCTCCTTTCACTAGGGCGAATATAACAAAGAATAAAAAAACATACAACCTTAGAAAAATATGCAAACAAAGCAAAAAATCACAAGAAAATAGTCTAAACACCTCATAATTAACACAACCATTCTACCAAACCCTCTTTCATACCTCCTAACATTTAGTTAACAACTTTCAATGCAAATATTCATCAACAAAAGACCTTGATCACATATAAACACATGTAAATATTATTAATTAAGCGCAAGGATATAACACTCTCCTAAAATATTATTGGCTCGTACTTTGATTCCAAGAGTTGGCTTTGAGCTTCCAAATTCATCAAGAACTCAGCAACCTACAAACACACCAAATAAAAGAAGATCAAACTAAAGACGACTAAATAAACAAACTAAAAAAATGCAAGTAAAAAGGAAACAAAAATTGGGTTGCCTCTCAAAAAAGCACTTAGTTTATAGTCCTCAGCTAGACTTTCTCATATTATCAAGGTGGATTCCATTCATTCTGATTAGACACCATGACATTTGCAAGGCTTCTAGAACAATTTGTTCATCTTCTTGTGCATTCTCATTCTTTACTTGTTTTTTGTTTCTTCCCTTTGTCTCTTTTGAAACCTTGAATTTGATCTCTTCTTCCAACACCCTCATGCTAATTTCTTGTCATGCCCTAAAATGAGAAGTGACCGACATAAGATATATGCACAAACATACATCCGTCGAGCCTTGATTAAGAAAACCTTACTCTAATATTTTAATTTAATTAAAATAGGATGTTAAGTCATTATAACATTTTTATATAAATGAAATATTCTTAAACATTTTGTAAAAATTTGGACAGAACCTCCACTATAAATAAGACTTCCCAAAATCTTTACAACACCAATGTACGATCCAAATTAGAAATGCAGAGTGCTGCTCCTCCACCACAAACGGACAAATAGATAACATATTAGAATCCTATTTATAGTTAACGTGGAGCATCTAATTAAAATTTTAAAGTATAACACATAGTTAAACATTTACATCAAAAGGAAGGTACCCTCAAAAGATTTTCTCCTCAGTTCAACAACGAGCCCCTCAAAGATCAACAAGAGGTAGATCATCAGCTATGCTATCTGGGGCCAAAAATATTTTCAATAAATAACATCCCAACAAATAAACAATTGAACATGAATAAAAGAAAAGTTTGAAACATTTATGTCAGTTGGAGATGATGATTTTCATAAAAATTTTAGTAAACTTCAAGATAAAATAGCTTTATATAAAATTTTAAATAAAATTTTGGACCATTAAATTATCATATCAAATATTATTGTCACATGATTTCAAGAAAACAAATAAACAAAATAAATGATTATATATAAATTACTAAATAAAAACCAATGAGATGTAAAATCACAAAATAATCTAATTTATAATTATAGGGACTTATCAGAACAATTAACAAATATAGACACATAATCCATAGGGGTAAATAACTAAACACAACTCTCGCCATGAAAACAAATATAGACACATAGTTCACGAAGGTAAGTAACCAAATGCAGCCAAAGCCATGAAACAAACGTGAGTACGACACTCATGAATAACCATTCCTCCATTCCACATGCGTTGGCCATCACACACGGCTAACACTTCCTATAAACACCTTGCTAGCTAGGTGTATCATGGCATATTAAGGGCTAATGGAACTGTCATTAGCAACCAGCATTCTATATAAAATTCCTTTTTTAAACCCAATTTCAAATATGCGAGAAAATATTCACCATTAGAATAAAATTTGCATTTCCAATGTCAAACTTGCATGAATAGTTTTTCATAGCAATTCAATAATTTCCATACTAAAATCTCATAATTAGAATCTAAACTTGTATTTACTAATTAACTAAAATTATCAAATTTGATAAAATAATTCCACAAAATAAAGTAATTTGATCAACAAAATATATAGTAATCACATTGTTGTTGTAAAAAAAAAATATGCATAAAAATGTAATATTTTAATAAAGGAATTTTATTGAAATATCAGTTGGGATTTTATCTACTTACTTGAAATACTTCCCAAAATTTAAAAATTTACCTCTCAACTTCAATTAAATGTCTGCTCTTCCAAACACCCTATAATTTATATAAAATATTTAATAAACTTTCAGTAAATTCAATAATTTACTTCCAATATTTCACTACTAAGATTCAGCTATATAATAATTTGAAATTTTAAAATCAAGACTTTACATATGAAAATCCCTCAAAAGTCATAACTCAATACTTCATTACAATACAATCTCCTATTAAACTTTTTATCTAAACACTGAATATACATTATTTTCAAATCTACAGTAAATTGTTCAACAATTTCTCAATATCTGCATAACTCTAAAGAATTTAACTTGCTAGGCACCACTTCATAATCAAAAAGTTTTACATAATACCAAGCTCAATTCACAAAATAATATCATCTAAACCCATTATATCTCCCAAAAAGTTTAATGAGATTTTAGAAAATGCACAATTAAGAGCATTTTAACAAACATCTTATAGACATCATTCTTCAAGTTTCATATCTAAGCTCTTCTCTTCCAACTTTGTCCTAACCAAGCCTTCAATATCAATTTAAACAAAAATCAAGCCAGCTAAAAAATTCTGACCCAAATATATCATTATCAAGCTTCAATATGCGTTTCCAGCCTAATTTAAAATCTTCTCCTTCTTAAAAAATCACAGTGACAACAGAACACAAGAAAAAGAAATTGTAACTCTAATGAAGTTGAATCACGCACACGCACAGCAGTACCACCAAGGGATGTAAATTTATCAGCAACAACATGAGCAGAGGAGGAGGAGAAAATGGAGAAGGTTCAGTGCATCCCACACCACGGCAAGAACAGGGGAGATGACCAATGGCAGCTACCCCATAGCAACGTACCACAGAGGAGAAGTTCGTGAAGATGAGCTACGAAGGGAAGGATTTCAGCCACAATAGTTTCCGACGTCGACAGTGAGAAGGAGATGAGTTCGTCCCCGCCCAGTAGTGATCGACGACAGCACAACAGAGGAAGGAAACTATAACGCACTCTTACAGCTTGCTTGAACAGATGAAGACAAAGGAAAGAAGCTCCAGCACTCTCAAGATGACCCATGACGCACGGAGAGGAAGATCGAAGAAGATGCGATGGTTAAGGTCGGTAGCTCACTCATTGTCGGTCCCCAAGTGCATCCAGGAGAAACAGAAGAGGAAGCTTCAGTTGCGTGGCGATAGAGGAGGCGAAAACCACGACTTGAACCTCTTCGAGTAGCAGACGAGGCTTTCTCACACACATACACGGGCGAGAATTGGAGACCGTGGAGGAAGGAAGAGAAGAGGTTCTGTGATGAGAAGCAGAGGAGGAAGAACACGCTGTTACAGCTCCAGTGATGACAAAAAAATGACAGTCGCTGATGAATGATAGGGCAGAAGGAGAAGGGAAAAAAAGCAAACCTCTCTCCCACCTTAGGTCTGGAATATTCGAGCAATGGGAATGGAAAATATTGACCGTGCGTGCGTGCGTGCGTGCGTTTTCTAGATTTCTGATCCCCTCTTCTCTGCATTTTTTCAATGGTAAAATGGTAATTTTATCAAAATTGAAGCAAAACAAAAATTTTACCCTGCACCCACTAAGATTCGAACCTAGAATGTGAAGATAATTTCAAACAAAAGTCTCATTTGAACCACCCACACATCTTGCTGCATCTATGCCAAATTTATATAAAAACAATCAAAATATGCTATTATTAGTTTAAAAATTATTTTTATTTTCAGGTTCATTACATTTCTCCTTTATAAACATCCATATTAGTTCTTGCTATCACTAAAGCAGGATGATTAAAAATGAGTGGTGCTTTCTTATCCTCCTCAAAATCAACCACAACAAATTCATTGAGATTATTAAATCACCTATCTTTACCAAGTCATCTTCAAAAACCCCCATTAGATATTGTAAGGATTGATATGCTAATTTTAATTTAAGATAACAGTGGTAGGTTTGGTAATCCCAAGACCAAGTTGCTCACGTACAGAAAGTGGCATCAAATTCACACTTGTTCCTAAGTCACAAAGTGCATTACCATTAAAAATATCTCCCACATTACATGGAACCATGAATTGTCCTAGATTTGGAGGCTTTAGTGGAATCTCTTGTTTCATCATAGAAGAGTACTTTTTAATAAGTGTTACTGTTTCAAATTCATGAAATCTTTTCTTCTTAGAAAATACTTCCTTCGTAAATTTTGCATAGCTTGGCACGTTCTCAAACATCTTCACAAATAGGATATTGACATGCAACTGTTTCAATACTTCTAAAAACTTAGCATGTTCTTCATCAATCTTCTTCTTAACAAATCTTCGAGAAAAAGATAAAGGAGGAACAAATAGTGGCTTTGATTTTACCTCTTTCTCCATTTCTAGTGCACTTTCTTTCTTCCTCTTCTCACCCTATGTGAACTTTTTCTTTATTGTCCTTCTTCCATTGAACAAATTCTTCACTACTCTTGACACCATGATGTAACTCTTGACTTTGTCTTTCATTTTCAAAATCCATCATTTTAGTTTTTTCTTTCTTTTCAACAAATTGATGTCTTGATGAGCTATCCTCTAGTTCTTTCTCATGCTTTGTCATGATAGTATTGCATTCTTCTATAGGTCTCTTTTCTCTTTGTCTTGGGTTTTGAATTGTGTCACTTAGTAAGCCACCTTATCATAAGGCATTTATAGCAATGGCTAACTGGCCAATTTGTGTTTCAATATTTTTGAGAGATGAGTCAACTCTTGTATTAATGTTAGCTTGCTCTTAATTACCCTTTATTTGAGAACTCATCAACTTAGCCATCATGTCTTCTAAGATAACTTTTGGCTCTTGAATTAGAATAACTTGCTTTTCAACTTGTGAGAAACACGATGGATTAGTTGGCCTTGTACCAGAGATAAAGGCATGGTTGAGTAATGCATTAGGTTTCCAAGAAAGGTTAGGCAGACTATTCCACCTAGAATTGTAGGTATTTGAGTATGGATTACCTTGATTGTTACCATAATAATTTCCAGTATAGTTTATTGTTTCTACTTGTTGAGAGAAAGGGTATTGTCCAATAACATGTGCATTTCCACAATAATCGCAAGAAGAATATATAGCATGAACTCCCATATGTCTACCATTGAATTGATCAACTTGTGCTTTAAGGCGATCAAATCTCTTATAAGAGTTTAAAGCATAACCACCACTTGGGAAGATGATGAGTCATCAATAACTCTCTCTAATGGTCTCCTTAATCTCCTCCCACTATTGTTTTGGATGTAATCAATAGCAAGATCATCCAAACAATTCCAGACATAGTTCACTAGTTGGTTTTTAATCCCACCATTTGTGACTGCATTCATTTCAAACTTGGATTCAAGTGTCAACCAACTATTAAAAACTTGAATCAAAACCCATCTCTCTTGATCATGCCCAAGGCTCTGCTTAACCAATTGCTTAAACCTTTCCCAAGCTTCATACAAATGTTCATAAAGCTGTTGATTAAAATTTATAATATTGGCTCTAGTGTCAACCATCTTATTATGTGGAAAGAATCTATATCTGAACTTTCTTTTCATTTCTTCCCATGATGAGACACTACCTTCATCCAAATTGTTAAGCCAATCCTTAGCTTTCCCTTGTAGAGAGTAAGGGAAGAGGTGAAGATGGATGACATCTTGAGGAACTCCATTTTACTTGAATGAGTCCTATATATCAAGGAAGTTTGCCAAATCTCTATTAGGGTCCTCATCTTGATTTTCCATAAATTGCCCATTATTCATCTCAATCATATTAAGCATGGTTTACTTAATCTCAAAGTTGTTCACTTGGAAGTCAGGAACTTTAATGCCAAACTAGTATCCTCTAGCTTGTCTACCTAAGAAATCAATAACACACAGCCTATCATTCTTATCCTTAACCATCTCTTCATTTGTAACTTTTTCATCGGTTAGAGGATGAGTTTGAGGTGAAAGAGATTACAAGATTTCTTTGAAACTCCTTATTCTCACAGGTGTCTTTTTCTATTTAGCTCTACATGGCATGCAAAATAGTTTAGCAAAAATAAAATAACATCAAGGATCTAATTAAATAAAAAAGAAAAAAATTGATAAAATAATTGCATAAGTTAAAACTACTCAAGGTCGTCTATTTCTAATCACAATTGCCTAGATTCCCCAACAACAGTGCCAAAAACTTAATGGACTCAATTATGTTTTAATGCAAGTGATCGTTCCGGAAATTAATGGCAAATCAAGGCCAATCCTATATGGAATCAAGTTAATTGGAAATTTGGCAATAAAATCCCCATTTTTATTTAAATTAAGCAAGGCAAGATTTGGATTTGAAATTGGAAAATAAAGATTGAAATTAGAAAATGCACTAATATTAAAATTCTAACAACCACAAATAGTCAAAGCAACCTAGGGTGGATAATCCCTTCTTCAACTCATAAAGCATGTAATTACTTAAATAAATTCACCTAATATTAATTGTCTAATCTAGAGTATTAATAGGAATAATTATCTTCTGATTAATTACACCCCTCTCTTGAATTAATATGCTATTCCTAACATAATTACCCAAGAGGAAAAAAGGCACAAACTCATTCTGATGTGATTATATGGGTTTAATAGGTATATTCCTATCCTATTGGCAAATTAGAAATAATTCTAATCCCACATTACTCAATCTAATGGTCTAATTCAGATCTTCCTCTTTCAAGGCAAAAGGTAAATCTCTAAATTCACACTTCATGGTGATCAAGCATTAAGTAGACAAATAAGTATAAGATTAAGTAAACAAAACTAATATTAAGCTCAAATAAATGGTTCCAACATGCTCTAATCCAAGAATCAATTCATAGATACCTTAGGTTAAGAGAAAATTAGCCACACATGGGTTTCATGATAGTGAAATTAACAGTATATATAGCAAAATAAAGAGAAGAAGGAGAAGAAAAGCTTAATCAGATCAATCTTGAGCAAAACATTTGATTTCCCACTAAACCCAAGCTTCTCCAACCTTCCTTTAGCTCTTTTTGCTCTCCCTGGATGTTCTGCAGCTTTGGAGGTGAAGAATGCATATAAATGATGTGCCTAAACCCTAAAAGTTTGTTGAGAATCAAAACTATGTGTTTTACTAAAATCGGGCTTTGTTATAACGGAACGTGTTTTTAGTGTAGCGAACATGACTTATTTAGATTTTCTTTTCAGATTTAATTCCTATGACTTGGACTCTAAAATTTTCATCTTTGGGCCCTAAATTTGGCCTCCCTATGTGCATAAAACCTAGAATTACTGCTAGAATTGGTCCACTAACTTATAACACATTTCCAAACGCATTTTCACACACAATCATCCACTTAATCGTATTTTGCTAAAAAATTTAAATAAATGACTTTCAATTACATTAAAAATACCAATAAATTTAATAAGATATTGAAAGTCATCAATCATTAAGAAGCATGAGAGATACTACATTATTGGAGTCTATACTACATTGCAAGCATAATTATAAATTTCATTGTTGAAAGGTATAGATTAAAAAATTTAGAATTTGTCTCATACTTAATATGGTTTAAGCCATCTAAAACCTATGGCAAAAATTGAAATGCAAATAATGTATCCACATAATTGAAAGAATAACATAGATTTAATTAATTCCTTGTACAAAGTTATGCATAGTGCTCATGGCCCAAAGACATCAACCGTGACAAGGTACATATATCATATTATGCAAAGTTAGAAAAATAAATCCTAGAGCCTATAAAAACTCTTAGAGACATTACATGAATACTAATATAATTCAGTTAGAAAAATTTAATTTAAACAGGCATATTTAGAAAGTCCCTAGAATTGGAATTTCAACAGTTAATTAATATCTTTAAACTTGCACAAATTGTTTGACTTTTTAAGCATGCCCTTCACTAAAATTAATTATCACAATAGAACATGTTAAAAGATTACAACTTGGTACAATTAAAGAGGGGCAATATTAAGGGAAAAAATTAACCATTGCATCTTCGCTCTATGTTTAAAACCAAATTAAAGCTATAAAGTTTTGCCCAAAATTTAGTTGGCAAGCATTGATTAATCATTATCATAAATTTCATTCTCAATCATATCAATCAACCTGCTTTATAATATTAAGTCACTAAAATGCTTACAATCTCACTTTCATTGATCCACAGGTAATATGTTTCTGTTCATGTTGTTGAACATAATTATTTATCAATAATGTTGCCGTTCATGTTTTAAGAAATTTTTATTTCCCAACGTATGTAATATCATTAATTTATCTGTGTCTTTCAATAGTGTTTGTGCAATTATTCAAGTTCATGAATAAATAATATTAATATAATCTATAAGGCAATGCTCCCCGTGCACTAATGCGAGTTATCTTTACAAGTATAGAGAACAATCACATACTTTGACTATTTTTTGTCAAGAAGTACAAGAGGCACATAATTCCAGTTGCAGCAATAAAAAGGAGAGCAGATTACATTTTATGAGACTATCGGTTATTTGAGCAGACGTCCTCAATCGGAAATTCTAAGGTTATATCCCATTTTCAGAAGAGCGGGGTGTACTTGAAGGCTTAATTCGAGCCTAGCCCTCTTTCATAACCAAAAATAACAAAAAGAAAAATCGACAATTAAACTGGGCTACTCTTATTTTCTTTTCTTTTTTCAGTGAAAGAAAAAGTATAATCTACGTCAAAACAGTATAAGGGCAGCCATAGCCTTTTACAAGAGGGGACTAACATGCAAACATATTAGAAACTGGATAGAAAACTCTTCTCTTCTTTCCTTTCACAACTCTAGTATGTCTCCCCCTACACTCCATTTATCTACCTAAGTTGTATCACAGTAGAAAATACTATTGTTGCTTTGAAAGTAGCCTCTTGTATGATGAGCTTTTTATTATTTTCTTTGATCCATTGAGATTATGGTCGACTGTGAGACCTACAAAGTTGAAGTCAGTCTAGAATTGACATGGTCTTCCTCCGTCACTGTTTGTTTTTCACACTTTTATTATTATATACCTGTAGTGTGAATGAGATGTAGATTCTATGGCCACTGCTCAGGAAAGTTCTCCTGTACACAGAAAAAATGACAGTACTGTAGTGTTATATAAAAAGCAACTTAGCAATGCCCCCTATTAACTTTCCTTTGTATAAAAAAAAAAAAATTAGACCCTATTAAGGAAAACATCTTTTTTAAGTAGATTCATTGGATTTTAACATTGCCTGATGAGTATAAATTATGATAAAAGTACATCAATTAATGCCACCCCATTCTTCCTTACACTTTTAACTTTCAAGTTATGACAGAAAAAGTTAGACCTTTCCTAGATACTCATTATGACCATTGTCTCTTCCCTCCCTCTCATCACCATCAGGCTTGGTGGTTTTGATTTGTATCTTATATTGAACCTAAAGAATAGGTTGTAGGTTAGTCTAGTTGTATCCATGATATTTTGACAGCAGTGACATACATGGACCAAAATTTTGAGTAATTCTACCAACTACAGAAATAAAACTGGAAAAAAGATACGTTCAACTCATCAACTTTTTCCAGATATAAGAAAAGCGAAGTCAAACCATTTCTCTTACGTTTCATCTCACCTCTAATCCGAGCAAGAGTGTGGTTCTTTCAAAGAAGTAACTTTTTCCTTCTTTCACGTCACCTTTCCCATACCTTCCCCTTTTGTTGCTTCTCGTCCCTGGTTCTTGAGGATTATTTACTGGAGGAGGAGTTCTAAGAGTACTACTAATAATCATACATGTCTCTGATTTCGCGATTTCCGTTATATACGGTGGAAGCAACAATAATTAACTAAGAGGAGAAGAATGAAAAGGGTCAAAGTGAATTCCAAAAACATTAAATACAAAACCATCCTTTCAGGTTAATTTTCACTCACCTCTCAGCTATCAAGAGAAAAGAATGTTTAAATTAACAGCAACATGTTGCTTATTCCTTCTACTTAGAGGAATCGACGCATTAAGCATGGAAGGAAAAACAAATGAAAGGAGATATGAGCAGAAGAAGAAATCCATGAAAAACACAGAGCAAATCCGTTAATGCACAAACTTCTCGAATCTTGACACCAAAAGAAATTTCAGCTATCAAGAGGGGCATCAAAACAAAAATCGTTTTCACAAGAATCTAAAAAAATACAATCAGAACAATAATAGCACAATTAATAACTCGAAATAGAAATACCTACAAATTAATGTAAGGGACAAAACGAACTGAAGCAAAAGCCATAAAATTGTGAATTATCAGACATAAAACAAACTGGATGAAGTCAAATAATCAAAAATAGAAACAAAATGGGGTGCAAGCAAAGGGCTTCCTTTACCAATATATATAGCACTCGAAGCATACCTGAATAAAATTATCAATTCTTAGCATTGACTTGGTGCCATTCTTCAATTCAAAGGGAGTATATCATAGGCTGACCAAGAATAATGCTCAAATGAACTATAATATAACATGAAAGTGAATCTCCGGGAATATAGCTTGCAGTGATCTACAAGTTGAAAGTCTGCACATTACACAACAGTATACATAATATTCAGGGCAAAGGGAAAAATTGACAATGTGAATTGAACAAAACCTTTATTTATTTTAAAAAATAAAAATTTGATCAATGAGGAAACTAATCCGGAAGCACCAGAGAGGAAGATTAAAGTAAATATCCACAAATTTGTCCATGTATTTTAAAAATTGACAATATATTAAAATTTGACCAATGAGGATACTAATCCTGTAATAACCCAAAATTTTTTAAAAAATTAAATATGTAATAATGTGTATTGATTGTAAATACATTAATTATTGGGACAACAATGTCAAGAAGGGAAGCTGGTGTATGGTGGGTATGAAAGTATTTCCTTAATAGGTCCTAAGTTTGAATCTACCGGAAGCCAAAAGGAGAATTATTTTGCCCTTTTGCTCTGTGAAATTACCAATCTGCCCTTCTCTCAAATCTGATATATTCTCTTCCTCTTCTTTGATTTTTCCAGAGACCTAGAGAGAGAGAGAGAGAGAGAGAGAAGCAACTCTGGTCCTCGGTCCTTCTGCTTCACCTCCTCCTTTATCCTTTTTGACTACAATCTTCACTGGTGTGATTGCGGTAGCTTTGTCCGACACTGATCCAACAACTTGCAGCTTCTATTTCCTTTCTTCTCCTTGTTCCGGCTCACCAAAACTCTTTCTTCTGCACTGTTGGTGACTGTATGGATGAGTGTAACATGGTTTGCTTTCTTTTGCTTGCTTTATCAATCACTGATCTATTCATCTCTTCTCTGTACTCAATGACAATCTCCTTTCCCTCCTTTGTACAGGATCAATTTTCTCTTCCTCTCCCTGTTCGTGCGTGTTGGTTTATATGAGGTGAGAAGCTTTGATCTATTCTGCTTTCCTTGGATAATTTATGTGCGTGTGAGTGGGTGAAGTGATGGAGATGAAATTTCAAATTTTTCTTTGAGTTCTGCCTTTGTCCGTGCTATGTAGGGGAAAGAAAAAAAATTGAAAATTCAAAGTGGAGTTAAAAAAATATCTTAAAAGTTTCATTATGGTATAGTGTGGTTAGTTTTAACTTGAAAAATATCTTTAAAATATCTTAAAAAATATCTCAAATTTTATTTAGGTGAGTTTTAACTTGAGCATTGCAAAGAGTTTGATTCTTGAGTTATAGTGTGGTTAGTTGAATTTTTAGAAGATTTATGTTGTGTAATTTATAAATTCATACATACAGTAGTGTTTATCATTTGATCTTGAGAATACATTTAAGATATTTGAGAAATGGGTAAAATAAGCATGATACTAAAAAGTTTGCATAGAAGGTGTCCAATACAAGGTATAAGAAAATTATATCTTATATAAATAGTAGTTATGATTATGAGGTAAAATGGTGGTAAGTGATGATATTTGATAAACCATTAAGATATGAATTATGATTTTTGGAATTTTGAATACTTCAGTTGGTTGAGATTGTGTTGGGAGTGGAATAAAGTTTATATAACTATAGGAAGCACATTGAGGTTTTATTTATTCATATAGAGTATGTGGAAGATGAGTCCCTTAATAAGAATTGAGGAAGGAAATCATTAGATTTGAAATTTAGTAAGTAAGTGAATAGCACCCCATTATTTTTCAATAAAAGTAGTTTGTTTTTGAAAAAATTACATTTTCATATAAATCATTTTAACAACTATGATGAATATTATGCACTTTCTTAATTAAATCATGTTGGTTCTCAAAATTTTAGAATGATGGTGAAAGTTAATTAAATTATGGTGTATGTATGTATTTTCGTTATGAAATATATTTTCAAGATCGATCGAGGCATCTTTGTTTATTTTACTCTAGAAATTCTTGGTTACTCAACTAATACAAGCTTGTACATTTGCTATGAAACATTGTTTTGGAAAGCTTTGAAATTTGAAATGATTCATGCAAGTTTGATATTGACAACTTGGATAAGTTTGATATTCACTTATCATGTCAAATAGTATTAATGAAGACTATAACTCATACCACACAACTTGGGTCTACAAGTCATAATCCATCTCAATGGTCCATATATTAAACCAACCATTCACATAGTATCACTTAACCACTAAAACCATTTATTAGCCATCACTAGGCTAGTTTTCAATTTATATAATTTTTAATCAATTAAAAACCTTCACTTAGTGTCACCAACTTTCATCATTAACCCTTATAATGAAAACCAAACTTAATTTAAATCTTATTGGGATCAAATAGCAAAATTATAACTAAATCAATAGGCTTAAACCATTGAGGAGCAAAACCCAATCTCTTAGGGTTTAATTTGTGCCCAAAACACCTCTTTTCATCCAATTATCCACTCAAAATATTAGATCACTATATAGAAACTCAAAACATCCTCCTTAGAATCCAAAGAAACAAAAGCTTATAAGAATAAAGCATTTGGGATCAAAATCCACAAATTTCCTCTTCCAAAAATTGAGAAAAACAAAGAGGAAGGGAAGAGGATTGAAGTAGGGAGTTTACCTATCGCGTGGCCGAGCTCGCAATGGCCACAAAGTCTCCTAGATCCGAGTCTAACTCCTTCTCTTTCTCCTTTCTTCTTCCTCTCTCTCTCTCATGCATTTCCTTTCTTTTTCTTTTTAGTTTCTGCGTTCTTTTGCTCTTTAAATTGCTGATATAATGTCTTGGGAAAAATTCAAAGAAATGGCCCAACATTTTTTATTATAGCACAAAAGCCCGAGTCAACTTTGTTAATTTTTCCCATAGTTAAAAATCAAATAAAACTAAACTTTTGCTGAGAAAAATTCAAACTCTTGACCTCTATCAAATTATTCTAAATTTTAATTTTATTATAATATTTTATGTTATTTTTTTAAAATAAATTCAAGTCTTAAAATTTTTGGGATGTTACAATAATTCTTAATGAAATAGATTATGTAATAAACCAATTAATATAAAAGTGAGGTAATTAAAAGAATTGTATAAATCATAAAAATAGAATTAGCAATAATATTTATACAACTTATAAAGCAATAATATAAAAATTTAAATAAAGCAATTTTATAGAGACTTTGCAAGAAATTGTCTGGGACACCATTCACTCACCTAAGAGTTTTTCAATAATTCTAACACTTTCTTCAGTTCAACTTCTCACTTAGTTCCAAGGGTGCCATGAATTTTCCTAATAAGCTAATCACAATTCTAAAATTACTTATTTGTTCTTTTCTTAATATAAATAAATAAGTGCTTAATATGCTAACTATCAATAATTAGCCAGATTCTTTTTGTCTTGATAAGTTCTCTACCTCCTTCAATTTTACTTGTCAATCAATTTCTCCAACAATTAGTGACATTAAAATTAATTCCAAATGACTTCACAACTATACATACACAACTAGCAATTTTCTTATCAAATTATTAACTTAACAATAACCTAATAAGAACAACAAAAAGCATTCCCATCTAGTTTATGCCTCCTTTAATGCTTAACAAAACATCACAAATTATCATATATTTGAATTTTTGAATAATATTAAAGATAATATTATAATTAGTTATATTCCATTTACACCTGAGTCAATATAAACTATTTAACCAATTTCAATTCCTTCTTATAACTCCTTATAGCCCAGCATCAATCATAAATCATGATAGGCTTTCTTTAAACTTAATCCTATTTAATCTTTTAATCTCTTTTTCCCCCCTCCTATTTTAGCATCTTAAGATTTCAACCAATAATTCAAGCTATATTATGGCAATTTAATAACTCTCTTTCAAGCATTTTCTCAAATCTCTTGAGAGTATTGATCAATAACTCATGAAGCAATCATCCAACCAATATCAACAACTTCTAACACTTAATTTCACACTTAAACTTCAGTTCAGCCTCATAATAAAGTAACATCCATCATTAATCACAAATTAACACTTCAATTTCTAAAAAATTTTGATAGCAAAAATAAGAGAATAAAGAACACCATCGATAGCTATAGGAAAGAGGAGATATTGAGCTCACCACATACATTCCCATAATGCTTACAGTTGAGATAGGAGGAAGAAATAAAGACCGAGGGTGCACAACACTCACCACCATCAGCCACAGAGCAGAGACGAGACAGATAATGATGGAGGAAGAAATCCATGTTCCAACAGACCAATTAAAAAAAATGCAGTTGCAAAGGAAGGAGTTGAAGACCATTAATAGATGAAGAGAAAGGAAAGATGAAGCCTATGCAACTCACACAACATCAACAAAAATTATAGAGCAAAGAGGCAAGACAAAACCTATGGTGATGAAGAAGGAAAAGGATTGTAGCAGGAGGAGGAAGAATGGTGACTGGAGGCACAATAGTATGAGCTCGCTGGAAAAATTAAAGAGAAGCACACAGAGAGAGAGAGAGAGAGATCTTAAGCCAATGAAGAGAAGGAAGGAAAATAAATGAGTAAACTATCACAAGGCTAGTCTTTCAACCCATGTGGCACTTAGACAATCTTTACTGAAAGTTGCTAAATAACCCTAACTTGTAGAAAAGGAGGATGCTTGGCTAAGTTGAGGAAAGGGAAAGCTTGAGGGCAAAGGAAAGTTGAGAGAGCTTAAGGAATGTGAGAGTAGTATTGTTTTGAGAACTCAAGATGGTTTACAAATCAGGAGAGGTGAAATATTTATAGGCCTTCCCTTAAGTCTAGAAAATTCCCACCTTTTTAATACACGGTAGAGATTAAATCGATCTTATGGTTACAATTGATCTCTAGAATTCTCTCCTAGATATTTATATGGAATATCTAGAGACAATATTAAAATATTGAGGCTAGAGTTGTGTAGATTTTTTTAAAATGTTCTTGCACTCTCTAACACTTCTTAAGGTTATCCAGAAGCCTTCTGGAGGGTTCTGGAACATTTTAGACCTCCTTAACCTCATGAAAAATCATGAATTGTGACATTCTCCTCCACTTAATTTCGCGATGCCCTCATCGCGCCTTCCTCCTTGTAGTGTTGGATTTGGTCAGTGAACAGCCACAGGAGGTCTCCATATTCCCAACAATCTTCAGAGACTAGTTGACCCTTATACTTGATTAAGTACTTCGTATAGTTGGGAACTCCTCTCTTTTTAATCACCTTGTCAGCAAGGATTTCTTCTATCTTCTTGTTGTACTTAGTAACGACTGTTGTTGGTGCTCTTTTAAAGATACCTTGTGATAGATCTTCTTCATCTCTACAGTATTTCTTTAAGAGACTAACATAGACAACATGATGAATCTTAAGCTTGGGAGGGAGTTGTACTTGATACGTGACCTTTTCCACACGTTAAATGATAGGGAAAGGGCTTTCATATCTCCTAAACAAGCCTTTGTGGACTTTGTGTATTGACTTGGATTGATTTGATAATAAACTTACCATGACTAAGTCACTAACTTGAAAATGGGGCACTGCTTCTTGTTTGCCCACTTTTTCATTTTATGAGAGGCTTTGTCCAAGCATGCGCGAGTAATATTGGCTTCTTCTTGCCATTCCTTAGTCAACTTATAAGCAGCTGGATTATCTCCTTTATATGGTATGGCAAGTGTGTTAGGGGTTAGAGGTTGTTGCCTGATAACTATCTTAAAAGGGCTCTTACCTATCAACTCACTTCGCTACAAGTTGCAAGAGAATTGAGCCATATCAAGCAACTTGGCCCAATCTCAATGATGAGCACTCATGTAGTATCGAAGGTAGAGCTCTAATAAAGCACTATTTTACTTTGTTTGTCAACCACTCTAAGGATAAAAGCTTGTTAAGAAGTTCAAGTCTGTCCCTAAAAGCTTGAAAAGTTCTCTCCAGAATTTCTCGGTGAATCAGGGATCTCGATCACTGATGATGCTTTGAGGAATCCCCTATAGCTTTATGACATGCTTGAAAAAAAAACGTGTTACTTTATCAACTTTGCAATCTATAGGGGCTAGTATAAAGTGGCATATTTGCTGAATTTATCAACCACCACCATGATACTCCTACATCCTTTAGACTTAAGGAGAGCAACTATAAAGTCCATTGAGACACTCTCTTATGGTCTTTCAGCCATTGGCAAAGGTTTGAGTAGACTAGCAAGATGTTGTTGTTCAGCCTTATCTTGTTGGCATACCAACCAGTTTCTCGCATATGCTTTGACATCATCTTGCATATGTGGCCAATAAAAGTAATTTTGTATGAGAGCAAGCATTCGAGTCGTACCTGGATATCCAGCCCACATTGAATCATGGCACTCTTTGAGGATATCCTTTCAAAGGTTGCCCTATTTTGACATATAGACTCGGTTCCCAATAGTGCAGAGTATTCCATCTTTCAGCCATAATCTTCGAGTCTTGCCATCTATAGCAAGTTTTACTAAGTCGCTTGCAGTAGAGTCTTGAGACATACATTCCTTGATTTATTTAAGGAAGTAATTCTGGGGTATGATTGCTGAAAGAGTAGCTAACTTGGCTTTTCTGCTTAATGCATTCACCACCACATTTGCTTTACCTGGCTTATACTCTAACCAGTAATTAAACTTAGCAAGAAAGTCTTGCCAACAAGCTTGTTTCGGGTTGAGCTTCTTTTATGTCTGGAAGTAGCTTGTAGTGATATTGTCTGTCATTATAGTAAACTTACTTCCAATCAAGTAGTGATGCCAGGTTCAAAGATAATGAATAATGGCAGACGTCTCTTTTTCTTACACCATGTAGTACCTCTCTGTGTCATTCAGCTTGCAACTCTCATAAGCAATAGAGTGTCTTTCTTGCATCAACATACCCCCTATTGCAAAGTCTAAGGCATCGGTATGCACCTCAAAAGGCTTGGAGTAGTCAGGCAAGGACATGATAGGCTCTTGCGCTACCATCTAGTTTAGCTTTTTAAAAGCATCCTGGAAATCTTGTGACCATTGCTAAGATCTATTTTTCTTGAGTAAATCTATTAATAGAGCAGCAATTCTTGAATATCCCTTAATCAATCGATGATGGTAGTTCACTAGAATAAGGAATGATCTTAACTCTAGGACCTTAGTAGGAGGCTGCCATTTCTGGATGGCTCGAACCTTAGTTGGGTCCATCATGAGCTTCCTATCCTTGATCTTATGCCCTAAGAAGTCTACCTCTAGTTTAGAAAAAGAACATTTTTCCAACTTAATGTAGAGTTCATGATTAGAGAGTGCCTAAAAGACTTTCTTCAAGTATTGAGCGTGCTCCTTAAGGGTATTGCTATACACCACGATGTCATCTAAGTACACCACCATGAACTCTAAGTAAGGAGTTCATGATGTGTAAAATGTTGCTGGGCATTTGTTAGTCCAAAGGGCATGACAAGAAATTTGAATGCTCTATATCTTGTTATATAAATTGTCTTCAGTTCATCACCTATCGTGATGCATACCTGATAATACCTCGATCAAAGATCAAGATTAGAGAAGTATCTAGCCTTTTCATGCAGATCAAACAAGTCAGCGATCAAAGGTATCAAGTACTTGTTCTTAATTGTAATCTTGTTTAAGGCTCGATAGTCAATACACATCCATAGTGATCCATCCTTCTTCTTCTGGAAGAGGACTAGAGCACCATATAGGGCCTTAAATGGTTCGATGTACCCAGAATAAAGGAGATCTTGCAGTTGTCTCTTTAAATTGGCAAGTTCTGGAAGTGACATGCGGTAAGGTGCTAAGGCAAGTGGTTTTGCACCAAGCTCTAACTCGATTTGATGGTCTACCTCTTTTCTTAGAGGTAGTTTCTTGAGCAACTCATTTGGCATGATGTGCTTGTACTCCTGTAGCACCTCTTAAATGTAAGGTGGCAAGGCTTCCTGTGGGTTAGTTGTGTCATCCTCTTCCTCAACTAATGAACATACGGTGGTGACATATCCTTCTAAATTCTTGAAAGCCCTCTTAAATTATAAGGCAAAAATTATAGGTTTGGACTTCTCCATGTGCTTCAAAGGGATCACTTGAATCATGTTGGAGTCGATGACCACCATAGACTTAGCTTCAAGAATAAGGAAGGCATGTGCTTTACAAAAGAAAGCTAGTCCCAATGCAACTTTGAAATCATCCATAAGGACAATAGTGAAGTCTAGCGTCCCTTGCCAGTCCCCAATCTTCACTTTTACATCCTTGGCAATCCCAATGACTTGTTTTACAGGGGAGTTCACTTCCTTGATGGTGCCTTCTCCCTTGTTGAGTTGGATGCCCAATCTCTTTGCTTTTTCAACCTCCATAAAGTTGTGAGATGCTCCTATATCAAGCATAACAGAGGTAGTCTTGACTTCAATGGCAAGATCAGCATAAAGTAGACCCTTTTCTTCCTTCTTAGATGGAGAAAAGAGTCCACTCAATGCATTCAAGTGTTGGAGGGAACTAAGGTTGACTATTGCTCCTTATCTCGCCTATCCTTCATTTTAGCAACTAAGGCATTCATAGTCTTATGGTTGGGGTAGTCATGAGTCTAATGTGGACCATTGTATATGAAGCATGGCTTTGGTGGCTTTAAGGCATCACACTTAGTTGAGGATGGTTTATCCTGTGTCGGACTTTTACCAGAGGATTTACCACCATCCTTACGATTAGAATTCTTCTTTTGTCCTCCTTTGTCTCCCCCACTCTTACCAAGATTAGACTTCTTGGACTTGGTAAAGTAGTCAATTAGGCACTCAGTAGCCACAATTGCCTCATCCAAAGTTTGCACCTTGTGTCTATTGAGCTCTACTCTAGCCCAGTCTTTGAGTTCATCCATGAAGTAGAAAAGAGCCTCCTTGTCGAACAGGTCCTCAATCTCGAGCATGATGGTAGTAAACTTTTTGATGTAGTCAGGAGTACTACTAGTTTGTCTCAACCTATGAAGCTTACCTCGAGCCTCCGTCTCAATGTTATAGGGAATAAAGTGCTTTCGAAGCTCTGACTTGAATAGCTTCCATGTGTTGAGAGTGTAAATGCTCTTCTCTTGATCGGGATGCTTTCTACACCACTATAGTTAGGTTGTATCTCGAAGGAAAGTAGAAGCATTGTTGATTCTAATCAAGTCATCAGTGACACCCATGGACCTAAAGTACTGTTTTAGGCCAAAAAGGAAGTTCTCTACAACTACAGCACTGCGAGCCCCATTGTACATTGTCGGCTTAGGCATTTTTAGACCCTGAGAAATGGTGTTTGAAGTATTACCACTAATAGGGTTGCTTACATGATGATGAGATTCCCACTCATGGTGAGAGTGGGAATCTCATCCATTTAAGAGTGTAGACCTCACAACTCGTCCTCGACATACTTGCAAAGGTCAGCAAGATCATGCGTAAAGGAACAAATGTCCTCCCCTATATCATGGCCAAGTTCTTCAATCATCAACTTGGCAGCACGTGTGACCTTAGCATTCTCTTGGATGAGATTGCTAAATTAATCATCAAGTTCCCCCATAGTGTATCTCACATTCTCCATGTGAGATTCCAAGCTAGCAATACAGGGTTCAAGGGACTCACCTGTCGGAACCTTACTCCTGCTTCACTTGGACTTGTTATAAGCTTGCTCTTTTTATAGGCGAGCTTTCTCTTGTGCTTCCATGCTAACAATGTTTCCTTCCTCAGTTGCCATTGCACAATACCTTCCTTTAAGCACAACAGTAGAACCGTGCTCTGATACCAACTATTACAGGGCTAGTCTTTTGACCCGTGCAGCACTTAGATAATCTTTATTGAAAGTTGCTAAGTAAGCCTGACTCGTAGAAAAGAAGGATGCTTGACTAAGTTGAGAAAAGGGAAAACTTGAGGGCAAAGGATAGTTGAGAGAGCTTGAAAAATGTGAGAGTAGTATTGCTTTGAGAACTCAAGATGGTTTACAAATAAGGAGGGGTGAGGTATTTATAGGCCTCTCCTTGAGTCTAGAAAATTCCCACCTCCTTAATGGACAGTGGAGATTAAATCGATTTTATGGTTACAATTAATTCTCTAAAATTCTCTTCTAGATATTTACAACAAATATCTAGATATTTACATGAAAATATCTAGAGGCAATATTAAAATATTGAGGCTAGAGTTGTGTAGATTTTTCTAGAATGTTCTTGCACTCTCTAGCAGTCCTAAGGTTATCTGCAAGCCTTCTGGGGGGGTTTTGGAACATTCTAGACCTCCTTAACCTCATGAAAAATCACAAATTGTGATAGAATGCTCTGTTTTGGACGGGAGAGGGATAAAATTCTGACTAACATAAATAATTGGGAAAACTACAAGAAATGACACGAGGAAAAATTACAAGAAATGACATAAAGTTTTTCTATAATTTAAAACAAGGTAAAATCAAACTTCTACCTAATAGAATTTGAATTTTGGAACTTCAAGAAAGATACTAGCATAATTTTTTCTAAAATACCACTCTTCATTAGCTATAAAACTAATTTAAATTAAAAATATATATTTGGAGAAAAAAATTTTACTTTAATTTTTTTTATTTTTTTATAAATTTTTAGGGTCATTATAGTTTATTTGATTTGTATATTGAGAATTATAGAATTTTGATTTTAAGTTATAATTGGGAATTTGGGCACATGAATGATAGTTAGAGATGTATGAATTATAGCTTTCAATAAAGAAAGTTGTTTGTTCTTTTGGTTTAGGTAATAAAATAGCATAAGGGAAATGAAGAAGTGTTTAGAAAGAACATATTTATTTTTTGAGAGCTTATCAGGTAATAAGTGGATAAGGTGCTAATTAATTTATATATTAGAAAATTTTCTTTATCAAATATTATTTTTAACAATTTATAGATATTTATATATTTCTCTTGCATTAGCTACTTTTGTTAATTAAATTGTTTGATTTCTTGGAGTCACGACTTTTGCATTTTAGATTGACGAAAATGCTTTTACAGATTCTAGTAGTCCTTTTTTTGATAAAGTCAACTATGAAGAATTGGTGAACAGTTTATAAAATATTAGTTATGAATTTTCATATTTAGAAAGATTGATATTTTTATACGTTTCATATGAGTTTGATATTAATAAAAGAAATTATATTTTAAAAGTGATGATTTTCTCGCATGTTTGAAAGTAAATTTAAAAAATGGAATTTTTATAGACCATTGGTTGCTAATGGCAGTCCTGTTAGCCGTTGATGAGCCATGGTTAATGACCAGTTAGTTTGATATTTGTGAGTTCTATTCTCATATTTGTTATTCATGGGTTTAATACTTGCATTTGATTTCATGGCTTTAAGCTGCGTTTGGTTAGCATTATCCTTATAGACTGTGTTTCCACATTTGTTTCATAGCTCAGGCATTTGGTTACTTATCCTTATAGACTGTGTGTCTATGTTTGTTTTTGTGGCATAAGTCGCATTTGGTTAGTTACCCTCATTGACTGTGTGTCCATGTTTGTTAATTGTTCTGATAAGTTCCTTAGCAAATGATTTTAATTAGTTGGTGATTTCATACTCCATTGGTTTAAATTAATAGATATTACTCTATTATTCTATTTTATTTATTTGTCTTCTTGAGAACAAGTGATTAGGATATTTGGTATTATGAATTTAATGGTTTTAGATTTTATTTAAGATTATATAGAATCTCTTAAGTTCAAATTTTGTGAAATTATTTTATATGAAATTAGTGAGTTTTCAATTTACATAATCATTGTCATTTATCCATTTTTCCCTTTTAAATTTTATTAACATCGGAACGTTATTCATTAGGAAGCATTTTTTGGTCTCAGATGACATAAATGATGTTGTACCTCCTATTGACCTTTGAAGGGCATATTATTGGATTGATTAGAAGATCGTTTAAGGATACCTCTCTTTTAATGTAAATAGTTAAGTATTTGTTATATTTTAAATTTATGATTAATTTCTCCATGTTAATTATAGATAAGATTATGATATGTAATTTGCTTGTTTGTTAGTTGTGGAGGAGTAGAGCTCCGTATTTCTAATTTGGGCTTGATATGGCACTTGTAGAGACTACAGAAAGTCTTATTTATAGAGGACTTTTGCTGAATTTTTACTAAAAGTTTAGGAAGTTTTTTTTTTTTAATATGAAAATGTGGCAATGATTTCTAATCATATTTCAAATAAATCAAGATATTAAATTAGACATTTCTTAATCAAGGCTTAAGAGATATATGTTTATGCATATATCTTGTATTGGTCACATCTATTTTTTGGGGTGTGACACGTCCATTCTTCTTCCTACCTTCCAGCAAAAATTCATCTAGATTCATAGCCAATTTTTAGATCTAGATTTCTTCATCTTGCAACCTCTATGGAAGTCATTCAAGCTCAAGAACTCAACAAAGTCTTGGAGAGGAGCATGAGTAGTTGATTCTTAATTGAGATCCAGGAAGATGAACTTGTGATTTGAGATTTTCATATTTGTTTTCCACATTTGTATTTTCAATTCTATGATTTCTGCTTATTTCTTTTGGATTTTGAATTTCTATCTATCACACCCTAATACTAAGGATATGACTAGCACGGAATATGAGATAGCCTAACATTCCATAAGTCATAATTAAGTAAAAATTTAGCTAAATTATCAATTATATAGTTTTTATATATGTTTATAAAGTTTATAAAGTCTTAAATATTCTATAAAGATTTTGGCAGTCTCCCCTAAATTTGGACCTCTCAAAATTCCAATAATAGAGAAACCAGTCGATCAATCTAGTAAAGGAGACTAACTCCACACCAGCAAGTTACATACCAGCAAAATAAAATTTGGACCTAACTACGGTATACGTGGAGCACTAATTACCATTGTATAATATCATGAATATTTACAATAAAATAAATGAGTGAAGCATGCTTCCATCGTCCGCAACAATAATAAATTCCCTTAGTGATAAGCAAGAGGTGCACGATCACTTATATTATTTGAGACAAAAAATTTTGAGTCCCAATCGAAATTATAGATAACACATGTAAAGGTAGCAATTGATAAAATTTAGTTTAAAATAAATCAATGGAATATTAAACAAAATTTTTTTTAACTACCAATAAATTTTTAAGTCCAATCTAGGGGAAATTTACAATATAAAATCATACACGATCAAATAACAATTTGTTCAATAGAAAAAAATTTAAAATAATAATTTTTAAATTTTTTTTCTTTTTAGTAGGACTCAATTAGAATAATTAACAAGTATGGACACACAATCCATAAGGGTAACTAACTGACAAGCACGGCTCAAAGCCACGAAAACAAGTGCGAGCATAAAGCCCACGAAAACAAGCGTTAGTACTATGCTCACGAATAACCGTCCCTCCATTCCACGTGCGTTGGCCATCACACAAGGCTAGCACCTCTTACGCACCTTGCTAGCTAAGTGTACCATGACGTGTCAAGGGCCAACAGAACTGCTGTTAGCATCCAGCATTATAAACTTAGTCCTTCTAATTAAATCAAGCATGTATGGAGTTGAAACATTCATTGAAAACTATTCTTTTCAAAACATAAAATTCAACTTCCGAATTTTCTTTTCAATTTTCTCCATGCACGAATCACCGTATCAATAACTATAACATAAATAATAAATTTTTAAAAGATAGGAATGTTTACAATAAATATTCAGTTAATAATGCTTTGAATCCAAATATTCCTTAACCATAGCATAATTCTTAATGATTCTAAAGCAGATTCCATAATAAATCAATTAATATAAAAATGAAGTAAATAAAAAGGATTGTATGAACCATAAAATTAGAATTGACAAAAATATTTATATAACTTAATAAAAGAATAATGTGAAATTTAAATAAAGAAATTTTTTAACTACTTTGTAAAAATAATTACTTGGGACACTACTCACTCACCTTTCACATATCCAAATATCTCTATGGCTTGCTCCCTTTCTAAGCTTCTCATTTATACTCCCATAGTGCCACTAATTAATTACCTAATCAAATAAACCAACAAGCTAATAATACTAAACTTTTTGTACTAAAAACCAATCTATTTATGCTTTATGTTCCCAAAACCTTATTTGTTCTTAAATCAACTAACTATCTCCAACCACACTCTCTTCCAATTTCTTTAAATCTGATAATAATAATAATTCTTAAAATTTCCTCATTATCAATATAAACTTTTAAACCAGCATACAAATTTCCTCCGTCTCTGTCCATGAATTACAATTTAATTATAGTAATCAATTAACACCTTACTCTTCTCTTAAGCATTTAAGCAACCCTCTTGAGAACATTCAAATGTTACAAAATTCAAATTCCATTACTACTAGTTTATCATCGTATTCTAATTCTTGAGTCAAACTCTCTTACTCTACTCAAACATCATTAATACAAAATATTCTAAAATACATCCCAACCTAGCCTTTGAATCACATCCAAAAAAAGACTAAAAAAAAAAAATTTAACAACCAAAAGCTTGAGATTTCCAATAGGCATTACCCTTGCACATGTTCCTCCAAAAATGAAATTTTAACAACATTCATTCCTTAAATTCTTCTCTCAAACTTTTTAACAAAAACATTGAAGGCATTTTCCATTGACTAAGTCATAAGACAAACATCCAAGAAAGTTCAACATCTTCCACGATTTAATTCCATAGTTATTTTCTAGTTCAACCTCTTAATTAAATAACTTCTAGCGCTAACGAAAACAACACCCTAATCCTTCTTAAAACACAACAGCAGTAATGAAAAATAGGGACTATATCAATTGGCCAGAGGAGAGAAAGGATGATTCGGTGCTATCATATAACTCGAAGAGGAAGGAGAAAATCAGCCACTCACCTCAAACAAAATTGCAATAGCCATCACTATGAATCAACCCGCAACAGGTGCTACAGCAGGAGAGGAAAAAGAACTTCAGCTCACTACATGAACGAGAAGATGGAAGACCATAATTTTTTTTCCAACAAAAGAAGGAATTGAGCTACCACACACACACAAAACCTTTTTGACAAAAAGGGCCGGACAGCGGAGGGCAGGAAGAGACAAAACCTAGCACATGTTCATTCCACACCACTGATAGAACACGGTATAACAGAAACAGAAATAGGGGATGAGAGACAATGCCAAATCTCAGTAGATCTTAAATGGAGAAGAAATAAATATGCCACAAAGAGAGTAAATGAGAAAGGAGACAAGAGAAGAGCTTCAACCACAGCTCCATTTGAACAGACGAACAGACACAAAAAATTAGAAAAAAGTTAAATCACGCACCTCAGACATCGGACGAACAGCAGAAAGAAAGGGTTCATGACAAGCCGCCGGCGGTGAAGGAGAACGGAAGAATGATAGCGAGGTTCGGAGATGTAGATCAATGGTGAGAAAGAAGGAAGGTTCAAACTCTCTCTCTCTCTCCCTCTCTCTCTCTCTGTCTTTCTCGCTGCTCTCTTGTTCAAATGATTAGGAAGAATGATTTAAAAATCTGAACATTAGCAAATTGGAAAAATTACAAGGAACAGTACATGGAAAAATTACAAAACAGAGCACAGAAAATTATAAAAGAAGGCACAAATTTTTCTATAATTTAAAAACAAACAAAATCAAACTTTTGCTTGGTAAAATTTGAACTCTTGATCTTCATAAATATTAACTAGCACAAATTTCACTAAACTATCACTTTCTATTTGATATATAAAAAAAAATTAAATAAAATATCCACTAGGAGAAACATTTTATTAAATTTAAAATTTAGAGTCATTACACTATCCTAGTTAGGTCAATGAATTTTGATTCCATTTGCTCATTAGATTGAAGTTGTGGATGTTGAATTAAGATTGAATATTGTGTTTTAGTTCTAAAATTTATGAATTCATTTAAATTTTCTTAAATGTATTGATATGTTCTCAGTGTTTTTGTTCAAATTTTCTTTTTGGCTTGAGCTAGATTTATATGAGTCTATATGAGTTTAGTTTAAGACATTTTTCTACCACTTAATTTGGTCTGAATTTAGTGGCTATGAACAATGCTGAATCAATTTGTTAATCTTGATTTTCTTGGCTTAAACTCTTCAGTGATCAATGGATCTAATAACTTGTAACACTTTGAAAGTTTTAGAGTGTTCCTCATTAAGTTATTTGTAGTTACAAGTATGGTTTCAAATATGGAATTCAAGGATTATTACAAGGGATTCTAACTTGAGTTCACCATCTCATTCATTCATCTCATCATCTTAAAATCTAAAATTACAACATCTAATTCTTGCATTTAGACATAGCTGGTCACATTTCTTCTTCATTGTTAACTTGTTGGAAATTAGCTTAAGAATTAGTATGCATTGCTCTATTGGGAGATGACCTAAAATGCTCTCAATTACATTCTAATTTTTATTGATGGCCTAAAGCGACTTAAGGCTTCATCAGTAAGGGATATTGTAATTCTACTAAGTCCAAAACCTAACGACAGAATGGAGGAAGATGAACATTATAGATGAGGAAGAAGATGGTACTGCCACCTCCTCTTTCCCCTAAATGTATCATTGCACGTGCAAGGTGGATGCTATGGGAAGGATCGGTAGTAAATATAAAGATCAACAGCAATAGTATCACCATCACTGTTGCATCTTCTTCGCTAGCTCTTGACCCTCATCACCATCACCTCATCATCCTTAGCATTGATTATCCATCATCACCATGTCCTTGTTCACCAGGTTCGCCTACCATCTTCACAGTTCTACATGAACAGGGGAGTCGATAAGCAAAAAGAGTGAAGGAGAGAGGAAGAGTAAAGAGAGAGGTCTGATAAACTAATAGACTGTGCAAAAAGGAAAAATATTGCATGTAGAAGAGAGAAGGAAGTGAGGAAAGTAAGGACAAAAAAAGGGAAGGCGGAAGGACCACCATTAAGAAGGTAACGTATTTGGCTTGCGACACTGAGCCCAAAGCACAAGCCACTCCAACCACTTTGAGTTAGCACTATTCATAACAACAATAATCAGAGTCTAAAGCTACCGTGAGCCATGTAAAATGAGAACTAACATTAATCAATTGATGACATTAATCAATTACCTAAAGTTATAAGTGGGATCAAACCTACAAGTTTCCATTTACAGGAGAACTAACATGTCACTAGGCCATAAGACTATTAGCATGAAAATATGAAATTGAATATCTTATAAATTCAAACCATGATATATTACTTCCCAACCTATTTACAAACAATGAGTTATACTCAATCATGATTAAATTAATGTTTTAAATATATGTTAATTATTATTTTTTGTGAGTACAAGTAGACCTTGCCAATACATAAATTTTTCCTCGGGGTACTCAAGACAACGTACAAGAGTTGAGATTCAGATTCTCAACTATTTAATAAAGTGATGAGGGCCCTACCCTTTACACTAACTGAGTTTATTGCTAATTATTTTCAATAAGGACAAAAAATAAACACACACACACATATTGATTCGAACTAAAATAAAATAAACTAAAATTATAAAGTGAGTAAAGATGATAAGAAGAAACACGATTGAGAAATTTAATAAATATTTTATCATTTAAAAACAAAAAAATAATGATGTATAATATTTCTATAATTAGGATATGTATTTTTCCCCATAAGTATCTTTCTATTAAAGAAAATCATGTTCAAAATACCGTTGGGTACAAAATGTAGGCAACTTTTCTAATAAGAATTCAAATCTTGATTTGCTATATTATAAGTGACTAGTCCCTTTTATTAGACCAGTGGTGGAGTCAGGATTCTTGACACTAGGAAAATCTTATTTTAATCCTCTTCCTTCCCTCTTATTTTTCTTAAATTTTTGGAAGAGAAAAATTTTGAATTTTAATCCCAAAAACTTTGTTCTTGCAAGCTTTGGTTTACTTGGGTCATAAGGAGGTTATTTTGAGTTTTTATATAGTATTCTAATGTTTTTGAGTGGGCAATTGGATAAAAAGGAAAGTTGGGCACAAACTAACCTTAAGAGATTGGGTTTTACTCTTTAATAGTTTGAGCTTATTTATTTGGTATAATTGTACCATTTGAATCCAATAAGATTTAAATTAAGCTTTGATTTTTATTATAATGGCTAATTGTAAAAGTTGGTAATGCCAAGTAATTAAAAGTTGTATGGTTTAGAAATTGGCCTAATGATGGCTAATGAATAATTTTAGTGGTTAATTAGTACTATGTGAATAGTTGGTTTGATATATAGATCACTGGGATGGATTATGGCTCATTGACCCATGTTATGTGGTATGAGTTACAGTCTTCTTTTATACTTTTTTCCATGATAAGTGATGTGGATCACTTATATGTTAGAGAGAATTGTTGGTAAAATTTAATTGGAGGATAAAGAATAAGCTAAGTCTTATTTTTGTACAAGGAAAAACCTTTTTGGTACAGAATAGTTGAGGTAATAGGGGAATTTATATTTCATATTACTTTGTTTAGTTATTTTTGATAAAATAATATTATCCAGCATGCATAACATGTTTTAAACATTGAATACAAATAAATATGTTTTAAGAGGTTTTATGGGGTATCACTTGGATAACAATGCGTCTATGTTTACTATCTATTTAATAATGATGTTATTTATGGAAATGTGATTATTAGCATGCATTGTGATCATCGAAATGAGGAGTTATACTTAGAGTGCAACTAGGCTAGGTACCTTATATAGGCTAAGGAACCACTTAAGGGAGGAATTATAAGTGTTATTTTACCTTAGAGTGTTGAAGTGGTCAATACTCGGGGAAGATAGAAAAGGATAAGAGGCATGATCTCAATGGGAGTTCACCAATGGGGAGATTTGGTCTTGTGAAATTATATAGCTTACTACTAGTACCTAGTATTACCATACCTATCTGTGGGCTTAGTTCACTAAAGAGGTTAGTGTATTAAGTATTGACACCTCTCAGTGGGAAAGAGGATCTGACATGAGAAGTGTGAGGTTGAGTGCCTAGGCTAAAGTAGTCCTTAGATAGAGATTAAGTTAGGCTAACTCTGGGAAAGAGTTGGTTCTAACTTCTCAGGATCCATATTGAAGAGGCACAAGCAATTCGGTGGATCAAATCATGCCTTGGATTATATTTTGTGCTTGTGAAGGTACAAGTGAGTATATGGTTTACCTGTGAGCTAAAGAGTGCCAGGGGCATTTTATTGGTCAAGAAAGGCCATATTAGCCTATATCATCAGGAAAGGCCATATTAGCCTATGTCATACATTCAAACATTTTAATTGGTTTAATTATATGTTATTTTGAATCTATTATTTATTTACTTGGGTATGAGTTTTCTTTGTAATAGGGAATATAAATTTTCTTGTTACTGAGACTATGATTGTCTCACCCCTTTCCTTACAATATTTATAGGTCTATGTAAAGGATTTAGTAGTAGATAGGGATAAGAGCTGAGCTAGGGGTTTGCTTGTGATTTGTAAAAACTACAATCCTTGTCTTTTGAGCAAGTGCATTGTAATGTATTTGGGATTAGGTGCGAGTTAGATGTGATTATATATATATATATATATGAATATGTGTGTATTGCATGCCTATGTATGAAATTTTGTCCACTTGTAGACTTGTGACTAGGAAACTTGGTTGTGATGTGTGGTTTTAATGGATTCATTTGATGGACCAAGTTTTCACAACAAAAAAATATTTATTTTGGTATAGATATGAATGTATGTGATTTTATATGCAAATGCAAAGTGGTTGCACTATGAATTGTGTGCTGTAGGCAAACATACATCTTAAATAGAGAGAGTGAGTGCGTGGGTCTCACGAAAGTCTCTGAGCTAAGTGAATTTGTTTATCATGTGTATTCATATGTGTATATGGTGTTTGAAATAGTTTTTGGCTACTCTTGTGTGATTTGTAAATTTTAGGGGCCTAGCGTTCATTGTGAGAAATGGCACTTAGGTGGCCAAATTTTGATATAAGGGGGTTTTTTATCATTTAAATATTCTATCAAGTATTCCTAGTCCTATTTAACGTGTCCAAAGTGTTTCTATAGGTTTGTGACTATTAGGATGAGATTTAGACAATTTTGAAAATTATTTTTACAAAAAAGCTACACTTTTACATCCAAGTGTCCAAACCTTAATCGACCATTGTATTTTTTTAAATTTGGGTCTCAAGCAAACATTTTATAATCTTCATGTGGGCTTTAGAGTTATCTTGATCGGATATCAGATGGAGAAATGGTACACTTTGAAAGTTGGTCTAGAGGTATTGTCATTATAGCAAAACAAAGCTATCATGACAGCAACAACAACCAATGTTGCAACGCGCACAAATTTTAATTTGACTGTTGAATCTTTTTAACATTTGGAACACTATTAGTACTCATTAAAAGTGATGTGAGCTCCGTAATCACTTTGATCGAAGGCCAGACAGCAAAATGATGCCTCTCGAAAGTTTTCTTGAGAGGGCAGTCATGACAGCAACTAATTGTCCATGTTTGCCTAGCTTTCTTTTCTGCACTATATATTGAATCTTCAAACTTTTTAAAAGTTTTTAAACATGTGTTTTTCTATCATGTAATTTATTTATTAATTTAAATGGTTTGTCTCCTAAGTTAGTTTTGAGAATCAACTCCTTAACCATACTTAGTTTATTTGATTTGGGTGATTTTTGGATAACACTTAGTGCAAGTGTTACATTCTCCACTTCCAAACACCCTAATAATATAATGAAGTTTTGATAAATTTTTAACTAGTTCAATAGTTCCCTTTCAAACATTATTGCCACCAACATTAACTTATAATAGGTTTGAAACTCTTGGAACTAGGACTTTTTACATAAAAAAAAAATACTCAAAACCATAGCTTAATAATTCATTAAAATACAATCTCCAATTATTTTTTTGTCAAAATACCAAATGTACATTATTTCCAATTTCATAATAAAACTTTTCACATTCAAATTTATTACCCAACAAATTTTTAACTTAATAATTCTTAAAAACTCAACTAGCTATACAATATCTTCGTAATCAAATTCTACAGTCAATGACAAGCTCAATTGACAAGACAATGGTGGTCAGACCAATTATGTCTTCCAAAGATTTAATAAAATTTTAGTAAATTTAAATTCAAGCAAAACTCTCCCAACAGACACTTTCTCAAACACCTTATAGGCATTAATTTTTAAACAAATATCAGTTTCTTGCTCTTCAATTTTACTTCTAAAAATTTCACAATAGCAATATTGTAACCAATAAACAATTCAAACTCAATTACAATTCAAACCCACATCCTCATTCTCTTATTTTTAGTACTAGAAGTTTCAGCTAAACTCAATTTTTCCCTTCAAACTCCAACATGCATGGTATCACAAGAAGAAGAATTTCACAACTTCAACCATTCCAAACAAAATTAATTTAATTCAAAATTTTTGATCCATACTTATCACAATTAGCTTTCAGCATCTAATTTTAGCTTAATTCCATATATATATATATATATATATTTCCTCTTCCTCAACAGCCATGGATAGTAGTAAAATTCAAGAGAGGAATTTCAACTTCAATAATTCTACCACACACTCACACGCATAGGTTCTGCAGTGAGAAACCAAACACCACTTCATCCACTTGCACATACATGCGCGCGCAGAACCACGGAGGGAAGAAGAGTAAAAATCCTTACCCATAATCAACAATGGTGGAAGCTAGAAGAAGAAGACGCTATTGCTCGAACAAGGAAGAAGAAGGAGATGAATGATGGCTAGCGACGCATGAAACAGGGGAAGACGGAGGAGAACTGATGGCTGCAAGAATGATACAGAAATTGACGATGAAAGAAGAAAACTTCGTCGATCTAAAATAAGGAAGGAAAGAGACCATGAACTTAGCTAATCAGTGGCGGAGGAGTGGAGATTCACACCGGTGACGGTTGGAATGGGAAGGAGGAAGATAGAGATATAGAGGAAGCACGAAGGATGGGAGAGAAAATGATCATAGCACCTCCCTTTGACTAACTCTTCAAATTACTCGAAGAAGACAAAAAAGAAGGGGGAAAATATCTGATTGGAATGAGGGCAATTTGGTAATTTCATAAAGTAAAAAAGTAAAAATAAAATTCCCTAGTCTCAATCAGATTCGAATATGGGACCTAATGGTTAATATTTTTACTAGCTTGCCTTTCACCACACTAACAATCCTTTCTTGTCGTTACTCTTAAAATTAATATAATTACCATTTAAACACATTATCACACATTTAATTTTTCTTCAATTCCTAGGCTATTACACACACCTGTCACCTTAAGGTGGCATAGTATCATTCCTTAAGTATTAAAAAGGATGGAATGTTGCCCTTCAATTCAACCTCTATTATTTTGACCATTAAGTTAATAGAAAAAACTATAGAAAGGATGTTAGAAAATTAATGTTGATTAAGTCTCCAACATTATAAATAAATGCCATGAGACAGATATTTTTTTTTACTCATATAAAAAAAAATCAAATACATTTTTGACTAGTCATTTTAACCAGTTACAAGCTGGCCAAGTACTTTGCTAGAGACAACATCAGTGAATAATTAAAAAATATTAATTAATTTTATTTTAATAATATTTTAATGTTTAATAACTAAAATATCATCATGAGGATGTGACATTGGATACTTGAACAATGGTTCAAGCAAAGCCCTTATGCAAACAAAGATACAAGTTATACAATTGTGGTTAAACTAAATATTTGGGTTTTGGGCCAAGGAGCTTAAGAATGAGCCTAAATTAAGTAGGCTACTCAATCCAATTAAGCAAAAAGTATCCTAAAAGTTAGAATGGCCCTCAAGGACTCTATAAAAAATTAAAAAAAAAATTGGAGCCAAATTATAAATACATTTAATAATTATGGAATAATGCTTAAAACTTAGAAATGAGTCCTTTAAATTCCAAAGGAGTCCAAAATAGGTGATGTAAAAAGGGAAAGGGGAGAGGGGGAAGAGAGGGAAGAGAAAGGGGGAGGAGAGAGAGAAAAGCAGGTGGAAGGCCAAAACTATTGGAATCTCTATTCAATAATATTCAAAGTCTAATATAAATGAAAAACCTAGCTCTATTTATAGAACTCAAAAAATAATAATAGTAATTTAAATTAAAATTCTAAATTTTAAATCTAAATCTAATATTAAATATATTGATATATAAAATAATAATAATAATAAAATAAATAATATATTTTGATTCTAATGGATAAATATCCTTATTTAAATATTCATAATGGATAATCATAATTTTTTAGATAAATTCTAATTATCCAAAGTAATCCTTATCCTATATTCCATCATTTCTCCCTCGCTTGAAGAACTCAACTCTCGATAAGTGAAAATTGGGGCACAAATTAGTTGGGGAGGGATGGGTGGGATAAATTTTCATTCTTGTGCATAGATCTAAAAATTATTTCTAACAAGTAAGGTAGCAACGTATTGCATCATGTGGAGGACAACATTGACTATTTAGAATCTCTAGAAAAAATTTCCAACAAACAAGATATTGGTGAAGTTTCATGTTAAGTGGGAGGACATTCTTGGCAAGTACAACTTATAGATGAGGTGAATATGTAGTAAAGCAAGGTTGGTTGTGACTGATCATAACTCAGGAATGTGCCACTTGTACTGCAAATAGAGGAGCCTTTATTGGAGTTTTTAATATAGCCTGTAGTAGTAAAGGTGCTGAAATGGACATACCACTCTCATGATTAGGCTCTACAAGAGTTACTATAGACTCCTTTGAATTTAAGGTAGGAGTTTCAACTTCTTCATACCTGATTGCTTGTTTATGTGGATTTAGAGATTCTATAATTTTTTGGATTCCCTTTATTTTCTTTTTCAATTAGGCATGCACCTTCTTGAATTTGATGTTCCAATTCAATGTTGGTTTTAGCATTGCGGCATTTGACTTTAGCTATTTGTCTTTTCTAATTTAGTATCATATCTCTCATCCCTAACCATCTTCGTTTCATGTGCAGTTCTATGACATGCTTCATAATCATCCCATTGGTTGTATGCATACTAGTAATTGTGTTGATCTCCAATAGTTGTTTGTTGGTAGTCTTCACGATATTGTGAATGTCCATCAAGTTGAGGTGGAGTGCCATAATGTTTTTGATACTCCTTACATGGGTAGTCACAAAAATAAAACATAATAAATCATGAATATAAATATAAAAGTTATCCCTTAAATATTATTCTCTTGATGATCTGTACCTTTAAGGAAAGTCTAGGTATTTTGTGGATTTCAAATAAGAAGAGTAACACAAGGAAGGGGAGTAGGAACCTAACTCTAATACCAAATTGATGTGAAACAAGATAGGGGAGAGGGGGAAGAGAGAGAAGAGAAAGGGGAAGGAGAGAGAAGAGAAAGGGGAAGGCTGAAACTTTTGAAATCTCTGTTTAATAATAATAAAAGCTTAATACAAATGAAAAATCTAGCTCCATTTATAGAGCTCTAAAAATAATAAAATAATAATAATTTAAATTCAAATTCTAAATTCTAAGTCTAAACATAATCTTAAAGATACCAATATCTAAAATAATAATAAATAAATAATAAATTATGATTCTAATGGATAAATATCCTTATTTAAATATTCCTAATGGATAATCCCAATGTCTTAGATAAATCCTAATTAACCATGATCCCACATTCCATCAATAGGCCAAGAGGAATGGGTATAGCCTAGGAGAGCAGTAATGACATATAAGATCAGTCTCGGAGAATGATAAGTCTTAGTTGCGTTAGCCTCAAATTAACTAAGCTAACTTTAGTGTAATTTAGGGTCGACCAAGATTGTATTTCTCAAGGAGTTAGAATCCTAAAGCTAAATTGATTAAAAGAACTAATAGAATAGTAAGAGAGTTTGTCACGATACAAAAATAGAACACACACTAACATATCTCTTATGCAAAATATCTCAACAAAGTATAACTTTTCTTTGCTCAAAACCATTCATAAAAATCAAAATGAAACCCCAAAAAAATCACTATTTCATTATCAATATCACATCTTTGACTCTAATACCCTCATAGTAGTCACAACATCACAGGACCCATAAGATCTATTGACAATTTACCTTATACTCCATATGGCTATGAGGTATATAGTTAACTGCCATAGGTACTTTCAACATCTGCCTCATCTAGAAAAAAATGTAAGGAGAGGGGTGAGTCTACCACTGATTCACTGAGGGTATAAATAACAAATGTGTAGAAGGGAAGCAAAAGCACATAAGTGTTTTTTGGCAAAGGACCTTTAATGATAAAATAAATTTACATACATCCAAATGTTCAAAACTTCAAATATCCACTTTTACAAATTCTTCATTCTATAGAAAATAGTTTTTCAATGATTCACCAATTAAGCAGACAATCATGAAACAACTACCAATCAATGAATACCAACATTCCTGAAATCAACAAACAATCACCAAGCTTCACAAGGAATAACCATCCCACCTATAATATGGTATATGCATATGCATTTCATGTATAGTGGTGAGGAATAACCATTCACCCTTATAATTTATATTGTGTGTGTGTATCTCTCTCTCATACATAATTGTGAGGAATAATCATCTCACCAGATAGCGTATACATATAAATATAAATGAAGACTTGAAATGAAAAGAAGTTGAATAGAAAAATAAAAAAAAATTGAAATAATATTCTTAAATAAAACAAATATAACCACTTTATAAAATAGAAATTAAAATTATTTTTAAAAAAGTGAATAAAAAAAGATATGGAAATAGTACAGCAACAATAAACCATCTCATAATAGCCATTACCCTTCACATTATACAACCACCACATCAACCTCAAACCCACATAGTCAAAATTTAAAAAATCATGAAGGTGAATAAGACAAAATAATGATTTAAACCAAATTGTTGACTGTTCCTACGATCTAAGGATAGCAGGGAAAGAAAAAAAGAAATTTGGATTTGCTTCTCAGACAAAGCAGATGAAAAAAAATGAATAAATGATTTTTTGAAACTAGGAATGATAGCAAAAATTAAAAAAATGCCACTTTGCTAATCACACACACTCACCAGTTAGAACCAACTGTGGCAATCCCTTGTGTTACCATTCTACGACTCTGCGTTAATTGAGAACAGTTTACCAATATCACCTATCATTTGGTAAAAAATAAAATATTTTAATTATTAAAATTTTAGCTCCTAGCTATCATGCATTAAATAACTCCATGATGTCAAGGTCCTAATTAACTTTTAGTTTGATTTACCTATTTTCGTTGCCAATCTGAAATCTCCCAAGAAATTATTTTCCTTTCTTTTTTCAAAAAAGAGACTTATTTCATGGTTTAGAGAGTTGAAAACTAGATGAGTTCAAATCTTAAAAGAGATCTCAAATTTCAAGATTCACATACGCCACTCTTAAAGGAATAAAGTTCTAAAATTTCGAGATGCTCCCTTGGAAAATTGATGTTGAGAAGGGTTTAATATTGAAATAAGAGAATAACATGGAATGAGATTGACTAATCTCTTGAATAATTATAGGGACGATGCTTGGATGGTGCCAAGAATATTGAGAGAATGAAAGGTGCAAGAAAAGATATGGGAACAAGACATATAATAATAAAGAGTAATGCGTACATTATAAGAGTGAAAAGAAGGAAGAAAGAGAATAGATAAGAGAAAGAGAGTTAATGCTTTTGAAATGTGTTTTAGGTGCGACGGCTAAAGAAATATGCAAGGTAAAGAGGCTGCAGTTAGGGTTTTTCACCACTAGATTTAAGATATGATTTATAATTTAAATTTTAAATTTAGATTTAGATATTATATTTTTTTTGTTATGCATTTAAAATTTTAAATTCAGTTATTTAAAGGGTATATTCAGATTTTGAGAAATCTTATTGGATATAAGATATATGTATTTTATTGACTCCTTCATTCTAGGATTTTAAATTAAAATAATCTAATTATTATTTTCTATGTGATCACAATTAGAATTTAATTATATTTTTCTCTCTCTTCTTATTTGGGTTACCACAGAGTTTTTTGTTTAAGCTATGAAAGACTTTAAAACCCTACAACTAATATTTCTTTGATTTTATTTGGCTTACAGAATAAAGTATGATTGTGAGTGTGTAAAAAATGGTAAGAAGTTCCCCTTGAAGAATGTAGCTCACTCAATCCTTGCTTTAATCACAAAATTTATTTCTTTACCCTTAAATTGTGTTTAAAAAATGCCCTAAAAATTTCTAGAGATTAGCATCAAGTCATCTAATGTTACTAATGAATTTTTATTCATTACTAGCTACCTCGAATACTCAAGAATCACTCAATTACTTGCATGAATGATTAAATGACCCTTGTCCTTGCCCCAATCATAACAAAATTTTGTCTAACTCAGATTTAAACTACTCGACCAATATATTTAAAATGCACCATGTCGCTCATACACATATTGGCAAGTATCAATTAATTTAAAAGTCAACTTTTAAAGTTTACAAATCTTTTAGAAATTCACAATTTTAACTAGTGCTTATGTGATTTATAAGTGAGTACGTCATAATTTATAAATCTTTTTCATAATGTATAAGTCCTTCTTTAAAAATTCGTAGCAACTAGTATATCTGAAATTTATAAATGAATGTATTTTTTATGTCAATTGAGTTGTAAATTAGAACAGTGTGATAATTTTTAAGTTTTCCAAAAAAATTAATGAGCCATCTTAATGAAATTTACAATTTGTAAATCAGATGTTTTTAAGATAATATAATGCAGCTTACATTAAATCTAACCACCATTTTAATAGTATGGAGATATGTGTCAAAATCTGATATTTCAGGGTGTGATTGTAAACATCTAAAAATAAGAGATTTTATTTGCAATAGAGCTTAAGCTAATAGGGATATATTATGGGTATTTTGGCCTTTTTAAAAAATTAATCCGTCTCGTCCAAAAATTCAAAAACCAAAAACATTCATTAAAATTTAAGCTTTCAACTTCTAAATCCTTTGCATGAATTGACCCAAGGAAAAATAAGAATAAAATCCCTTCAAATTATATAAATGACAAGTTAGTCTCTCAAAATGCAATAATTTCACTAAAGTCGCTAGAAACTTTTCCATCATTAATAAATTTATATAAATGACTAAATTGTTCTTGTTGAAAATAAAATGATCACAAGTTTTATTTAAATAATTACAACTTTTTTTTTATATTCACAACAATCTAATAGCAAATCACAACTTCACATATCAAATTCCTAATATTGCTACAAGTGTTTGGAATAACAAGTAATGATTAAAAGTTTTGTTTAAATAATCACAACTTTCCTTCTTATATTTACAACAATGTAATAGCAAATCACAACTTTAATATTAAATTATTGATATTGCTACAAGAGCAATTTGATCATTTATATAAATTTATTAATGACAGAAAAGTCTCTAGGGACTTCAGTATAATTGTGGCATTTTGATATAGCATATTATTATTTATATAATTTAGTGGAATTTTATTATAATTTTCTAAACATAAAAGTGCTGTCCATGAAATCGTTGCCCAAATATTTGTGGGCCAAAGAACAGATAAAACTCATAGTCTTAGTATCATAAAGATTTAGTCTTATTTTTGTGATTATTCATTATCAATCTGTTCAGTTCAACCGTCTTTCATTTCCTAGTCTGGCTAGCTCTTTATCCATCATTCTACTTCTAAACTTGTGTTCTTATGATGACTTTTTCACTTTTTTAAATATTCATTAGTCAAATCTCACCTCAATGTTGGACTTAACAATGCCATTCCATTCGAGAGCTAACATGTTTGGTAACTTTATTTCATGACACTTCACTCGGTCTCCTATTAATTAGAACCCTTTCTTAGTAATCATTGCTACGATATCAACCTCTCATCAAAAGCACAAATATTATGAGCACAAGTCTAAAGGAATGGCTCATCCTAAAAGACTAACATATTAGAAGAGAAAGCACATTGAACTACTTATTTTAAGTAATTCACTAAATAAGCATGTGTATGATGGTAAAATTAATGGAAGAATGACATTTAAGGCCTCTTAAGGGAATTTATCGTAATAAGGACCCATCAGTCTTGCATCCAATATTGTCTTGTGCAAACACGTATATGTTGTTAAAAATTGAACTTGTTAAATCTCTAAGAAAACTCTTATAAAAAATACTAGTTAAGGTTCAGCTTTTGATAATATATATGTGTTTTTGAAATTAATTGTTATCAATCAAATGTGCTCCAAATAATAATTTTGAACTCTTCTACTCCTATTTATAGATCACACTCACTGGTCCTTCAATAATTTTATGAAATTTAGTAAAATATTTATAACTCATTTGAAAAAAAGGCTTTTGTTTCTCTTTAACTCTTAGCTTAATTGATAGTTTTTCCATCCTTTCTTCCTTCCCTATTGAACTACTCTATCAATCAAAGGGTGATTTTGAAATGTTGTAAATTAAATGTTTTTCCAGGCATTTGACTAATTGTAACTAATTTTTTTAATCTCCTGAACATAGTTGACAAGGGCTAGCTGCTTATAAAAAAGACTCAAGAAGTATTGGAATTCAAATTTTGAATTCCAGTCTATTTGACTCTTCAATGACAAAGTGAAATCAAAATTTATTTCTCTGGATTGTTAGAATTGAATTATGTTATTTGGTCTAACCAGTAACTAGCTTATAGTTCAGTCTAATCAATCTTAAGAACTGGAAGAAACGTGAACTAAGATACAATCAATCAAAACCAATGAACACTGATAAAAGTTGATCAAGAATTTTTTTTTCATTTTTTAAAATCTCTATATCCCAAACCAATGCTATTTTATGTTTTATATGTCTTGTGATTGGTTTTCTCTTGTGTTACTTATATCTATATATGTATGATGATTCAATGGTAATTTTTGTTAATAACGGAACCTAATTATACTTTGTTAGTTGGATTATAAAATTAATGTCAGATACTCAATCTGTTTTTAAATACAAACAAATTTTAACCAACTCATATAATTTAAGAAAGTTAGTTACTCATAATAATTATATTTAAAATTTCAAAAGTTTAGATTAAAATAACCTTGTACATTTTGGTAATTTGTGATGAACAACAATTAGTTTTATTATAATTTTGGTTGGATTAACCATAAACTTTAGTTAATTAATATAAATTTTTTAATGGCTTCGACGAAGATGAATATTGAAACTTGAAAGTATATGTGATTCATGGAATATGTTGTGTAAATAGGAAGAAATATGATTGCTGGAAGTGTTGCTGGGAAATAGGAGAGACACAAGAGATGATTGATTTGGCAGCTAAGCACAATATCACAGTTGATATCGAATTGATTCTGATTGATTTAGAGCGACTCGCTAAAACGATGTCAAGTATCGTTTTGGGATTGATGTGGCCAACACCCTCCATGATGTCTCTCTTCTTGACTTGAAATTGACAATGAAAGTATAATGTTAGGTTAAATATTAATTTCTTGAAATATTTTAATCTTTTTAATTATATCATTATTAAATACTCTATATAAGTGTTTAAATAATGATCATTGAAATTTTAATGCATTGTTTTTAAAAAGGTGTAATAAATGATGTAGGAGTATAATTGAAAAATAATTATAAAAATTATCTAATCCCCTATATTATGAACAGGATAAAGCTTCTAAAAAATATCTTATATTGTGATCTGGTGGGAGATATATATATATATATATATATCTCTAAAGCAAGCCAATAATCTGATAGCTTTGAGACATGAAAGCTCCCTTATACATAAATAGGAACTCACAAGTTGGGTCTCAATTATAACTTTATGGGTTAAGGTTTATTTTTGTCCACAAACTTATTTTCAAAGAGCATTAAGCATCATGTACAAATGACTGGGACAATTTTTCCCAAACCATTTTTTCGGAAAGCAAAAAATCCTCTAGGAACATTGAAACCTTAAAACCTTGTTAAAATGAAATTTAATAAATATTGTTAACATATTAAACATTTTAATATCTAATAATTTAAATATCATTATTTATGAATATTAATACAAAAATTATAAATCATAGAAAATTAATATTTAGGACTTGGATGTATTATTTTATTATTTTTAGAACTTCATAAATAGAGTTAGAGTTTTCATTTATATATAGGTTTTGAGTATTATCAAATAGAACTCAATAATATTGGGGATGTTTTCTTTCTCTCCTTTCTATTTTCTCTCTCCCACTCCTTTTCTCTTTTCTCTCTTACCCTTTTCCCTTCTTGTTCTACATCACATGGCCACCTGAATTCTTTGCATTAATATCAATTCATATATCGATATCAATATTAAGGAACCAATGGTAATACTGGTGATATAATAATTAAATAAAAAAATAAGAGCTAAGATTCAAGCAAAAGTTGTTCAATACATTAGAACTAATATTCAAACTAAGTTGTTTTATTCACAAGAAATGAGATACGAACTTACAAAACAACTTCCTTAAATTTTTATTTTTTTGGAAGCAAGCATAATGCTTGAGCAAGTACGTTACCCAACCCAAAACTTGGTGCCGCAATGGACACGTCTAGTACCACAAGACTGGAGGGTCATTGTCAATTATTTTTATTAGTTTGTGTAGCTTTCCCTTTTTCAAACAAAAAAATTCAATTCATTTAATTTTTAAAAGGAATAATATTGAAACTTCATAATTTGACTGATAAATAATAAAAAATTAAAAGTTATCACAATAATAACAACAAATAAATTTAAAAACTCAACCATTTTTTAAGAAAATATAACGTTAATCAATATAAAAATTAAACACTAAATTTAATAATAGTAAACACAAGTTTTTTTTCTTTGTTTTTCTTTTGGGGGGTGGCAGGAACATCTATCCTAATAACGTTACAATATGAAGAAAGTGAATCAAGGACTGGCTAGAAAATGGAAGATCTCAGGGGAAGAGGTCTCACATGAAGAGCAGGACAGTACAAGTATAGAAGTATAGAACAACATATATTGAACTACCTAGAGTAGGACATTGTTATTAAAAAAAAAAATGGAGTTGTAACCTTTTTCCCCCCTTCAATTTTACCCTATATATTAGTCTATATCTTTCTTTCTTGTTGTTCTTTCTAGAAACATCAATAATTAAACTTCTTTTCTTTTTTATTCATGATATCCCTAAAAGGAGCATTACACATGACATAAGCATTATTTAGGTTTCCAATGATGAACATGATCACCAGCTAAGTAATTGACAGTAGGTGGGTGGCTTGTACCTTGGAGTGATTTCACATGAGCAGGAGAGATTGATGGGATTACAAATAACTCAACACAAACCAAAAGCACAACTAATAACAACTTGGCCACCATCTTAAATGCTTAGGTTTATTTCTCTCTAGTGTAAAACGTAAATAGCACGGTTGGGAGTTCTCTGGTCTTTTATAATGTTGTAGTTCCCATGATCGTCAATATTGGTGATGTCATTGATTGAATCTAGTCACTATATTTGTTTTTCCGATCTCATGTTTAAAAAATTTTTCAAAGGTTAGATTATAACAGTTATTATCAATGTTGTAAGAAGTAAGAACTAAGGAGGTATTCAACTGGTCAAGTAGGGTTAGGTCTTGATCGTGATTGGAGCAATGTTTATTAAAATAATATACAATTTAAAGAATATTATGCAAAATTATAAAGTTCTAAATTTAAAAAAAAATTCAAGCATTTAACTAATTGTAACTATTTTTTAATCCCATAAAAATAGTTGTAAGGCCTTCTTTTAAAATAGACATAATATGTATTGAAATTCAAATTTTGAATTCCAATATGTTCAACTCTTCAATGACAAAAATGGAATTAAAATTTCTCCCCACCCAAACTTCAATCTCAATCCCAAATAGGTCATCAAATGGCTTGAAAATAATGCCATGATTGTTAGAATTGAATAAGAGCACGCCTGGCCAACCATGAGAAAGAGGAAAAGTGAATTAACCAAGACAGAGTCAGTCAAAAGATGAAACTTGACAAAACTGATCAAGAAACAATTTTTCCTTTTTTTTAAATCTTAATGGCTTAAAACAAAATTTTTTAATGTTTTTATATATCTTGTGATTGGTTTTTCTCTAGTGTTATAAATATATATAGATGATTCAATGGTAATTTTTATTAATAATAGAAGCTTGTATTAGTTTGTTACATAATTAATGTGACGTACTCCCTCTGCTTTCAAGTATAAGCAAATTTTAATGAACTCACATAGTTTAAAAAAGTTCATTAATGACACTAGTTATATATGAAATTAAAAGGTTTAGACTAAAATATCTTGTAAATATTGGTAATTTGTGATGAAAACAAGTAGCATTGTATTATAATGTTGGTGGGAAGATGCATGAATAAATATTGTCTTAAATATCTTCATTTTGCATACATATTCTAAATTTTATATTATTTTAATGAAAATTGGTCTAACCATGCAAGCTTCATGAATATCCTGACTTGTTGATCAATACCTGCTTAGTTTTTCAAAATTGAAAATAACTACTATGACCCTTGAAAACTTTTTCAAACACGTTAGTGACAACATGGGAATTTGCAAGTTGCAACATTATATAAAGGCTAGAGAACTTTGAGCCATGCTATCTACATTCTACATTGGAGAGACATAAAGCCTAAGAAATTAAGATGTTTGCCAAGTTGTTATTGTTTTCTAATCCCAGCAATCTCTCTTGCTAATGTGAAGCCATCAATCAACCAGCCTCAATCTACTAGAGATTCTACACCAACACCGCATTGACAATACAAACCACCGCCTCTCCAAGCACCACCGCTAAACAACTCTCCACCAAGGGTCAAGCCGCTAAGCACTCTAGAGAATGAGCCTAAAGCTGAAGAACATGATGAGGTTCCACCAAAATACTAGTCGCCTCCAAAGTACAATCCACCCACTGCCAATTAGCTTATGATCCTCTTTATTATTGAAAACCTAAATAAAGCTTACATTATATGTGTGTATGTATGTCGAAATAAGGATGCTTTCCACTCGTGTGTAATATGCTCCTTTTAGGGATATCATGAATAAGCACTGTGTACACTTGTGTGTCTATACTTCCTTTGTTATGAAATTATTGTTGTTTAAGAAATTCAATGCCAATTGATCAACTTTATTCCCAATTATTATACTCTCATTTACTATGTTCGATTCTATATACAAGTTATTTTTAACTAATTCACCAGAATCAGATAAAGATAGTTAAATTATTGATATTCATGGGGAAAAATAAAGAAATTAAAGAAATTCACTGATAGAAAGAGTAAAATTGAAAAATAATAATAATTAAAAGTATATTTTTTATTCAAAGTGATTTACAATAAAGATTCCCAATTTTACCTGGAATGTGGCTTATATATATGACCAATTATTTGTCTCCCCCCTTCCCCATCTCTTCTCCTCTATTATCTAGTAATCCCACTACCTATGTCTAGTTTCTTAGAAAATATGTATTGAAAATTCATATTTGTATTAAATCAATTTATTATGTTGATTTCGCTCCATGCTTAATGTTTGTTGTTGTTTGGCCCACAATAAAATTGTACTTTACTTGAAAAAGCTATGTTGACTGTAGAATGTAAGCATAATCATGTGAGAACTTGATTTCAAAAATCTGTCTAAATATATATTATATCTACATTGACCAAATTTCAACAAAATTAATTGTTATCATTCAAATATTGGGTTCTAAATAATAAGTTAAGAGTTAGAAAGAATGACAAGTAAGGACCCCATAAGAAGATTAATGTCAAATTAAGATTTTTAAATATTTTTTAGTACTAAAACATGGAAAAAATAGTACTGAATTTAGGAACTTTAGTTCTAAACCTAATTTGGCATTAATCTTCTTCTGAGATCCTTACTTGTTATTTCCCCTTAATTACAATTACTTATTCCTTTCAGTCCTATTTACAATTTCATATCCATTGATCCTTAAAACAAGGCCCTTCACAAAATTTAATAAAACATTTATAACTCATTTTCAAAGAGTTCCTTGTCAATGGATGCCCATAACACACAAGGAGAATGATTAATAAATATCTCAACAAGCACTCCATGAGTTTAGAGGTATTTCTTGACCCTGATGAACTCCTAAGACCTAGATCACCTTTTTTTTAACAAAAAAAGAAAATTTCCTTGTCTCTTTAACTCTTAGCTTGATTGATAGCTTTTCCATCCTTTCTTCCTTCTCTAATAAGCTAATCAATCAATCAAAGAGTAATTTTGGAAAATTGTAAACAAGATTTAGGTTACACTAATCAAAACTAATTTTCTTAATCTTATGAAAATAGTTAATTGTTTCATTTAGTTTTAAATGGACCAGAAGGAGCTTTGAAATTCAAATTTTGAATTCCAACTTGTTCAACTCTTCAATGACATCAGTAGTGAGGACAACTTTGGAATTGTGACATTATGGAAGGCCACTCCTTGTACGTGCTTTCTACACCTAGAGTATATATATTGCCTCTAGACTATAGTATAAGATATCATAATTAATTACTTCATAGCTCTTAAAAAAAGTTAGGTTAAATATTAATCTCTTAAAATAGTTTTTACCTTTTCAATTATACTTTCATTGAATATTTTATATAAGTGTCTTAATAATGATCATTTAAATTTCATTGCATTTGTCACTTCCCAACAAAAATGGAAGTGATTGACATGGGATATGTGCACAAATTAATATTCCTTTACCCTTGATCAGGAAAATTTGAATATGATATTTTAATTCATTTGAAATAGGATTGAAATTCATTGCAATATTTTTATATAAATAAAAGATTTCTAGACTTCTTGTAAGAATCTTAGCAAAACCTCCCATCTCAATAAAGCCTCCAACAACAAATCTACAACCATTTTACAAAACAACAATAGTAGGAAGGAACTCTATTCCTATCAACAGATAACAAAAATATAACTAATAAGGATGAGGACCCTAAATATGCTTATATGGAGCACTGGATGTAGGAATTATCAAAATATAATACATGAATTTAAGTTTACATTAAAAAGAGAAGCTTGATCTACGATTCCCCACTTCAATTGAATACTACAGCCTTTCAATGGTCAGTAGAAGGTACAATATCAGCTAACGTATTTGAGGCCAAAATAATTATTTGCAGTGAATAACATCCCAACAATAAATAATTGAACATAAATAAAAATAAAGTTTAAAATAGTTATGTAAGTTAAATAGAAAAAGATCTTCATACAAATTTAATAAACATAATATTAAAAGGATTCTATATAACATTAAATGAAATCTTAAACTATTAAATTATCATATCAAGTATTATTGTCACTTGATTTCAAGGAAGCAAATACACAAAAGAAATAATTATAAATAGATTACTAATTAACCAATAGGATATAAATTCACCAAATAATTGAACTTATATTTATAGGGACTTATTAAAACAATTAACAAGCATGGACACACAGTTTGCAAGGGTAAATAACCAAACGCGGCTTATACTATGAAAACAAACATGGACACACAGTTCATGAGGGTAATGCTAACCAAACATGGCTTGAAGCTATGAAAACAAATACAGGTATGAGACCCACGAATAACAAACGTGAGCATGATGCTCACGAAAGTCAAACTAGTTAGTCATAACTATGGCATGCTAAGGGCTAATGGAACTGCTGCTAGCAACCAGTGTTATGTAAGAAGTCCCTTTCAAATCCAATTTTGAATATGCGAGAAAATTATCAATAATAAATAAAGTTTTAATTTTTAAAGTTAAACTCGCATGAATCAGTCTCTGTATCAATCCAATATTGAATAGAATAAAAATCTCATAATCAAAATCTAAACTTATTTTGATTGATCAAATAACATTTCAAATTGGTAAAGCTAATTTCTCAAATAAAGTAACTTTAATCAACAAATATCCAATAATCACATTATTGCTATTAAAATGATTTGCAGAAAAACATAATATTTTAGTAAAGAAAATTTAGATTGGAACAATCAGTTGGAACACTATCTACTTACTCATTGGGTTCCTAATTTCTAACGATTTGCCCCCTTTAACCCTTACCAAGATTCTTTTTTTCCACACGCCCTATAAAACATGAATAAATGAGACTTTATTAAACTTTCTATAAATTACAAAGATTTCCTTCCACTTCTAACACAATCCTAATTAACTATCACTATTTAAAATTCAAAACCAAAATTCATATCTTAAATTTTGTCCCATTGTCATCATTTATATCACTAATTTCCTCTATATTGCTTTGACCATGCGAATTTATTTGCTTGAGATTAACTCTCTCTTAGGCTTTGTATCCAACATCTTAGACACATTATTTCTAATCACTTGATTAACACTTTCTAATATTCAGTCTCTTGGCCAACAATTTATTACTAACTATACCATTCCCAAGAATTCAAATAGTTTATAAATAGCTTACATAAACCAATTTATACACAATACCAAGCCTAATTCACAACATACTAGCATCCAAGTTAGTTATGTCTCCATAGAGATTTGATGAGTTTCTAAAGAATACAAAATCAACTAACTCTTTCTAATAAACATTTCATTAAACATCTTATAGGCACTAACATTTAAATCCTAAATCTTGGCTCTTTATCCAAATCTCATTCCAACCATTTCTTCAACATCAACTCATTTAAAAGAAAATCATTTTAACTCAAAAAACTCAAACCCATACATCTCATCATCCTACTCTTAATATAAAAATTTTTCAACTTAATTTAGCATCCCCTTCCTTGTTCAATCATGGTAGCAATAGCACAAGGGAGAAAAATTTACAATTTCAACTAATAAATCACACACTCACACTTAGGATTATTGGGAAGAAGAGTTCAATACTTCTTACCTTAATCATACACAAACAGTAGGGAAGAAGAAGATTTTCATGAGCTATATAAGGAAGAGGGAGCCCAATGTAACCACATCATAGCACATTCAAAGATGATAGATTTTGATTCTTTTATGGTCACTAGTGGCGGATGAAAAAAAAGAAAATGAAAGGAGAGGAAAGCTAGATCACTTACACATTTACACAAATACTGAAGAAGGGAGAATGATGCAGAACAGAGGAGAGCTAAGAGAAGCATTGTGCACTACCCACAGTGGGGATTCCGACATTCTCAAGGTTGCTGGTGATGAGACGAGCAATAGGGATAAGGGCGGAGGATAGAGATGGTTAGATCAAAGGTTCGAAGCTTTTGGCCCTCTCCACTGACTTTTGATGGTGCGCAGCTCCAGAGAAGATAAAAATGAAGAAAGAAAGAGGAACAAATATATATATATATATATATATTCTAACGGGGATGTTAGGGGTAGAATGGTAATTTTAAAGGCTTAAAGGAAAAATAACACTCCCCATAAATATACCAAGAGGTTTGAACTCAGAACCTTCGAGTTACATGGCTAACACCATCTCCACTAAATCCCCAATACCTTCCTGTTAAGTTACTTCAAAATTAATAAAAATACCCTGAACATGACTTACCATAGATTTTATTTTATTTCACTATTCATTATCATTATTATTTATTCATCTAATAATAATTATTTTTTTATTCTTTTAAACCAAAATTTCTAGGCTATTACAGCATTATCTTAAAAAAAAGACTATAAATAAAGTAAGGGCACGATTGAAAAAAAATTATAACAATTTCCTAATGCCCTATATTATGAACCAAACAAGGGCTCCTAGAAAATACTATATATTGTGGTCTAGAGGGAGAATATATATATAATATATATAAAGCAAGCCAATAGTCTTATAGCTTTGTTACATGAAAGCTCCCTTGTAAATGGAAAGTTGCGAGTTGGATCCTATTTATAACATTAAGGGTTAAGGTTCATTTTTATACATGAACTTATTTTTGAAGAGCGCCGTGCGTCCTATACTGATAAGTAGGATAATTTTTCTCCTAAACCATTTTTCCAAGGAGAAAAAACTCCTTTTGCTAGTCACCCACTTACTTTGCCGTTTTCTACTAATATGGTATGTGCATGGCACCCACATACAATAATAAGTAGAATTCTGACCATGTACTGTGGTACTAATTTTCCTCTGAACTTCTTTTTTTTAGAAACGTTGGCACTTTGAAATATTATTAAAATGAAATTTAATAAATATTAAATATTTTAATATTTAATAATTTAAATATTATTATTTATAAATATTCATCCAAAATTTATAAATCACAAAAAATTAATATTGATTAAATTCCTTAAAGTTTTTAGGTAATCTGTAATTTTTTTTGTCAACTCACAATTAATAATGTTTAGTTATACTGAGTAAAATAGGGTTTTTTCATCCAATTAATATCTTTTTAAATTAGATTTAGAATTTAAATATATTATTTTATTAGTTTTAGCACTTTATAAATAGAGTTAGAATTTTCATTTATATACAATTTTTTAATATTATAGAATAGAACTCAATAATACGGGTGGTATTTTTTCTCTCCCACTTCACTTTCTCTTCTGTCTCTTACCATTTTTCCCTTCCTATTTTACATCATATGGCCAACTAAATTCTTTCCATTAATATCAATTCATATATCAAATATAAAATATTAAGGAAACCACTGATAAAACTTGTGATATACTAATTTAATTAAAAAAATAAGAGATAGCATTCAAACAAACATTGTTCAATACATTGGAGCTAAGATTGATACTAGGTTGTTTTATTCACAAGAATTGAGATAGGAACTTACAACTATTTCCTTAATAAGCTTGAGGAAGTACGTTACCAAACCCAAAAATTAGTGCCCTAATGCATTATAAGAAAATCAATAATTTAACTTCTTTTATTTTATTTCAATGAAATAGTTAAAAATAACTTATATATATAACCCAATATGGTAAATGAGAGTATAATAATTGGGAAAAGAATATGATTGTTTGGGTTAAATATGAAACGTCACTCAAATAAGTCACGAGACTAGTTGGGCTAAGTAATCGAAACGTCAGGCCCAATATAAACAAAAGAGGCTGGCCCTGAAGCTCAATAAAGTCCATAACACATAAACATATTGAAATCCTATCTGCTTCAAATATTAAACCATTGGCACAAAGACACGATCCTAATTGATGTTGAAATCTACACCTAAGTAGTTCAGTGAAACGGGCTGTTAATCAAAATGGAGAGACCGTGCCATAAGTTTCGTGGATTCCTAAATCTTTAGTAGAACGTGCTATGTCCCAAAGAAAATGCTTCTGCTATCAGACACTATAAATAGGAAGAAGAAAAAACAGATAAGGTAGTAAACACTTGATCAAGAGTTGCATAATTTACATTTATTAGCCCTTTTCAGTTCTTAATTTTTAGTCTGTAATTTTCGAATACTTCAATAAAATTGCACACTTACTCTACCAAAGCCTACTATCTTTTTACATCCGAACGAACTGTGGTAAGGGAACTCAGGACCTTTTCGTTATCTATTGAGACCTAGCGTCTCTAGCATGCCTAGTATTTTTTATTCAACCACGAACAATTTGTGGCACGCCTGGTGCGACCTGTGTAACAAAGATGGCAAGGACGTGAAAAGACAAAAGGACTGATGAAACAGGTGCTAGTTCTCATAAACTAGAAGGGATATTTGCGCACACAGGATCAGAACACTTATCACCCAATGCTGGAGCAACTGATTATCGTGAGCACACAGTGCCAGTGACAATAGATAGCAGCAGCATGAGTCCTAGCTCCAAGTCAAGAAGTGGCTAACCTAACCCACTGATCATATCTAATAGACCTGTGGTAGAAGTCCTGTGGTGAATTCAAGACCGGATGGATAAGCAGCTGGAAGAGAACCAGAGGTTCTTTGCAATATCCCTAGAAACATCAAAACGTAGGGAGAAAGAATGACAACAGATCATGATGTAGGTTTTACATGAAGGCATAAAGAGTATAGCCACATTATTGAAAGGCACCTATAAGGAAGCAAGCTCAAACTTAGGGCCGCTCGGGGGGCAGCAAGCTGGAGTCAATATAGGTGCTAGCCATCAGGGCCACATACTTGTAAGAGACATCCCTAACCACCAAGTATTTGCACGTACTCACCCATTAATTAACCATTCATATTATTTACAGGATCCTGGCATGAGTGGCACGGGGGGCATGTCAGTAATCCCAGAACATGCAGTCGAGCCTCAGAACCAATTAGTAAACATGAAGGCTCTAAGGGATGCCATTCAAGATATATACAGACTAGGGATGAGGCTAATCAGCCACCCCACCTTCTCAAAGCCTTATCCAAAGTATATAAACAGGGATAACCTATACCCTCGGGGGTATAGGATCCCTGACTTCACACTGTTTTCAAGAGACAGTACACAGTCAACCCTAGAGCACATTGGGAGATTCATAATTCAGTGTGGTGAAATTGCTAATTATGAGAACTTCGCTAAGTTAAAGCTGAGGTTGTTTCTAAATGATCTTATGGGCTCGACGTCTATATGGTATACGTTACTACCTCGTAACTCAATCATCAGCTGGATGGAGATGGAGCAGAAGTTCCACATCCAATTCTATAAAGCAGAGCCAGAAGTTAGTGTAGCAAAACTCTGCAAGCTCACACAATGGGCTGGAGAGACAAAAAACTAATGCTTGGTGAGGTTTAAATGTCTGAGGAGCAAGTGCCACATGCCACTTTCAGAAATTGAATTTGTCAAGCTGGCTCAGGAAGAATTGGATATAAAGCTCTAAAAGAAATTCCATGGGATAGAATTTCGAGATTTTTATAAACTTGCGGCTAAAGTTCAGGGTTATGAGGAATTACTCAAGGAAGAGGATCATCATTGATGGACTACAGCTTGGACCTATTTTGGGGACTTGGACGTAGCGGTGGTAAAACTGAAGAATGTTGGTAACTACACATGCTCGGCTCTGCTTAGGAAGGCTGAAGAATTGCCTAAAAGACCTAACACAGTCCAGTACACATTTGATACTATGAAAACAAAGGAAATTTTTGATTTCCTCCTTAAGGAAAACTTCATCTCCTTGCCTATGGATCATAAGATTCCTTTGAAGGAAGAATAGAGAGCGAAGGAATACTGTAAGTATCATTACTCATGGAGCCACAGTATCAAGGCGTGCTGGGGATTTAAGAACATCATCTAGGACTAAATCAATAAAGGAGTTCTAAAATTCCCTAAGGAAGAATCTATGGTGGTAGACGAGAACTCGTTTCCCTTATTTGCTATGTTCAACATGGTAGAGATAGCCTCTGGCAAACGACGATTCAAGAAAGGTGACAGTAAGTAGAAGGATGGGAGACTTGGAACATTTGGAATAAGGATAAAGTAACTTAAAGAGACTCTAAGACAGTATGGGATTGCCTGGGGAAGCCTACAGGCTGGTCTAGTAAGAACAGGTCTTCCAAATAGGATGTAGGCCCGGAGGGGCGGAACATGAAAGGCTCGGATGGCTCCAAAGTAGTTTGGGACCATTTGGGGGAAACTCAGAATGAAAAGAGTTAGTAGAAAAAGAAGAAAAATAGTAAACAACCCTTAAGATGGGATGTTGGCCTAGGAGGATTAGTGATGACGAAACCAGATAGATCTAAGGTGGTTTGGAATCCCTTAAGAGAACCATTTGGCAAATTCAACTTCTTTGTAAAGTACTCAGCACCCCTTAGATCAGATGAACTATTCGTGGGGACACCAATGGTTTAGGATATAGGCCCCGACGGCCTACCGTTACCACCATTAATGCTATTAAAAAATAGCATAAAGCTTTCTTCAAAACTAAAAGCTATTTAGGGCTTAGGCAGGTTCGTTACGCCACCTGAAAACGTGTTGCTTCTGAAATGGAGAGTTGTGAGGCATAAAAAATTCCCAATTGCCTTAACAAGAACCTAAAAGTGACGTCTTCAACAAAAACGAGCTACGTAGAGGTACCTTGAAGAGAAAAAAACCAAAATACAAGATAGCCCCAATATTCAATAGGAGGCTAGCAAGTTTGGAAGAAAGTCCACCGAGGATCAAGATGAAGGAAGTGAGGCCAAAAATCAGAAAAAGGGGGCCATTCATGTTGGAAAGATGCTGCTTAACCTCTACTATGTGGTCTCGTTAACACTACCTTTTAATTCTCATCCACCACTAGTAACACCCAGGACCAAGGGAGCAGAACTCCTCAGGGTTGACACAGGAAGGCTTGTATCAGTATTGCCTAATGGAGCTAAGAGAAGAAGAGGAGTACAAGCCTATAAGCACACAGGCACAGAAAGAAAAGATTGCAGAGCCTATCTACCAAATTACTTTGCAAGAAATAGAAGGAAAACTAAAACGGGATGTCCTAGAGAAACCCAGCATGAAGATGACTTAGCACCTAAAGCCCTGATACATCAGGGCACATTTTGATTGGAAACTGTTGACTAGGTCTTTGTTGACAAGGGCTTAGCGGTGAACATTCTACCAACCCACATGATGATCAAGATAGGACGAGAGAAGCATGACTTAATACCGATTGAGGTATTAGTGGTAGGGTTCACTGGGACCGTATCTAAGGTCCTCGGCATACTATCATTACAGGTTGATGTCGGGACCAAATTGTCACTAACGACATTTTTCGTGATCAGCACCACAGCTCAATACTAGGCTCTCCTGGGATGGGATTGGATTTATGCTAATGAGTGTGTACCCTCTTCACTATACCAGATGCTCCTTGTGTGGAAAGGAAAGGAGGTAAAAGTGGTCTGGCTGAAGATAAGCCATTCACAATGGCTACTGACTTTCTGGATGTGAGGCATTATAATGATGATGTGGGCCCATTCATATTCTAAAAGACTCAAGGAATCCTTTCATACAGAACAACACTAGACGCTACAGTGCCTCTAACTTCACACAGGAACGAGCCTATCATAGAACTGGTCGATGACTAAAGCAAATAAGGAAAGGTCGTAGCAGCTGTGGCCATCCAAAAGTTATGGTTGCATAATCTACAAGAGAAACTAGAAGACTACGGACCCAAGGTCTATGAGAATAAAGTTGTATATGAAGATGAGATTAGAAGGTAGCACAACTATAGGAGCTAGACCCTGCACCTATGAAATTCAAAGACATAGCCCCGAAGGTCCAGGATCCACTAGAAGAAGTAAACTTCAGATCCCCAAAAGAGCTAAGGATCATATTCATTAGCTCACTACCAGATAAAGAATAGAAGAATGCCATCAAGCTAACACTGTTGGAGTTCAAGGACTGTTTTGCATAGGATTATGATGAAATGTTAGGGCTAGCTAGGTAGCTGGTTGAACATAAGCTTCTTATAAAGCTAAACTATAGATTGCACCAATAGCCCACCCGAAAAATGTCAATAGAATAGAGCTAAGAGTAAAAAAGGGGATCAAACACCTCCTACGGACCGAATTCATACAACCCTGTAGGTATACTTAGTAGCTATTAAACATAGTCCCAGTAATCAAGAAGAATGGGAAACTATAAGTTTGTGTAGATTTTCAAAACATAAATATGGCCACACCTAAAGACGTGTATGCAATGCCTATTACAGACAGGTTAATAGATGCTAGGGTCAAAAATGCTTTATTGTCATTTATGAATTGCTTCTCCAGATACAATTAAATATTTATTATAAAAGAAGACATTCACAAGACTGCTTTCAAATGTTAGGGCTCTATTAGAACTTTCGAATGGATAGTTATGCCTTTGGGTTAAAGAATGCTGGGGCCACCTATTAGCAGGCTATAAATGCCATCTTTCATGATATGATAGGAAAGCACCTATAAGTATACATAGATAACATAATAATAAAATCTAAGAAGGCACATGATCATATTGAACATTTGAGGATGAGTTTCCTTTGAATGAGGGAGGTTAGCCTTAAGTTAAATCCACTAAATGTGCTTTCGATGTAACCGTGGGTAATTTCCTTAGATTCCTGGTCCACAAAAAGGGGATTGAAGTAGACTAGAACAAAGCATGAGCCATCTTGAAGGTAAAGGTGCCAAGCAATAAGAAAGAACTTCAAAGGTTCCTGGGGCAGGTCAATTATCTCAGGTGTTTTATCTCGAACCTTACAGGAAAGACGAAAGAGTTTTCTAAACTTTTGAAACTTATGAGGAATTCACCTGGACCAGATATCATCAGGTGACCTTTAACAAGATTAAAGAACACTTGATAAGACCTTTGGTTTTACTAGCCCCAAGGGAGAACACCTTATTTTTATTGTATTTAGCTTCTTAAACCATGTCTATAGGTTGTATGTTGGCTCAAAATGTTGATGGGGGATGTAAGCAAGCGGTCTATTATTTAAGTAGGTGTTTAACTCCCACTAAGACCAGATACTCAGTTGTGGAAATAGCGTGTTTGGCTCTATTTTATACTTGTACTAGGTTAAGGCATTATATAATAAATGCGGTTGTGTATGTGGTTTCTTTTTCTGATTTGATTAAATACGAGCTTAATTGGCCAATCATGACGAGCCATATAGGAAAATAGAGTTTGGCCTTAGTAGAATTTTCTTTAATATTTTTATCTCAAAAATCAGAAAAAGGCCAAGCGTTAGCAGACTTCCTGGCTAATCATCCCTCAGTCGGGCTCCCTGATGATGAACAAGAATTACTGGTGTTTTCAGTAGATTCAGGGCCCTGGGTGCCTAAGTTTGATGGACCCAGCATTGAACAAGCGTTTGGGGCTGGTATAGTGATAACCTCTCCTACTGGGATAAAAACGATACTATCTTTTCAATTAAATTTTGAGTATATTAATAACCAGGTAAAGTATGAAGCACTACTCACAAGGCTTGAGATTCTTCAAGAAATGAAAGCCTATGATGTGGTCATAAAAGGGGATTCTTAGTTACTCATCAAACAATTAACTAGTGAGTACAAGTACACGAGCCAGTTGTAGTGATGTATTATACTGGGCTTCTTAGATTCTAGAGGAGTTCAAAACAATAACGTTGATTCACATTCCTCAAGCTCAAAACTAGGAAGCCAATGAATTGGCTCGGATAACATTAGGGTTAAGGTTATCACTCGAGCTCACTAGAAAAGTAATTATGGTATAATGGAAAGAACATCCCTCAGTCATTCAGCGGAGTTTGACAGTATAGTACAGTACGGTCTCGCAAGGGTTAGCCCGGGATTGGATAATTTTAAGAGTTATCTTCAAGATCTCAGTCAACGTTACCCTTACAGAATAAGGATACACACTCAACACTTTATTTTAATTGGAGATGAATTATACAGGAAAGGCCCTGATAGGTTATTACTTAATGTTTGGCCTTCACTGATTATATGGAGGTCTTAAAATAGGTACATGAGGGAGTCTGTGAGGCTTATCACTCGGGGCTAAAGATGCAATGGCTAGTATAGGCATATATACTATTAGCCATCGATGACTGCATCGAATATGCTAGGAGGTGCAAGAAGTGTTAAACTCACGGGCCAACACAACAAGTGCTAGCATTAAACATGCATCCAATTATCAAACCATAGCCTTTTTGAGGATGGGCTATGGATATAATAGGAAAAATCTATCTAGCCTCATCCAAAGGCCACTCATTCATCTTAGTAGCTACAAATTATTTCACTAAGTAGGTTGAGGTCGTCCTTATGAAGAAAGTAGAACAGGGTGATGTTATTAACTTTGCATGGGGGAAAATCGTGTTTCGTTTTGGGATTCCTCAAAGAATTACAATAGATCAGGGGATAATGTTCACCGAAAGTGAATTCAAGGCCTTTACTGAGGAAAGTGGGATTAAATTATTGGCATCCTTACCATATTACCCTAAGGCAAATGGACAGGCCGAAACTTTTAGCAAGATCATCCTCGAAATTGTAAAGAAAACAATTGAAGAGAATCCTCGAGAATGGCACGAACGATTGGCCGAGACACTATAGGCGTACCAAACATCTAAAAGAGATGCTACGGGCATGAGCCCATATATGTTAACATATTGACACGAGGCTGTTTTGCCTAAGGAAATAGCAGTTCCCTTGCTACACGTTGTGAGTAGTCTAGGAAGAGTGTTTGATGACTATAACAAAGCCATGATGAATGAGTTAATCCAGTTAGATAAAATTCACTTACAAGCCCTCGATCATATGATAGCCCAAAGAAAGAAATTTCAAGAATATATAATAAGAGGATAAGATAGAAACATTTTTAGGTGTGCGAGATCGTATGGAAACTTGTGTTACCACCTAGTTCTAAAGACCAGACGTTTGGTAAGTTTTCACCTACTTAGGAAAGACCATTCAAGGTAGAAGAAGTACTCAAAGGGGGACACGTACATGGTAGTTAGCATCGATGAAATTCCACACAGACGGGCTATAAATGGCAAATATTTAAAGAAGTATTGGCCGTCATTATAATATGAAAGCGATAAAGGGCCCGAGGCCTAGAATGGCCTCCAAGCATGCAAAACTCACACAGTGAGAAAAAATATTTGTTCTTTATTATCATTGAATCATGTTATAAGAATAAAGAATAAACAAATAAATAAAAAAATGTGTGTGTATTTTTACATAAGTACACTATTTATAAAGGCTGCACATAAGTTCCCACGTCGACAGAGCTAAGTCCAAGTCTGCAGAAAGGGTTTGGTAACGTGTGAGGACCATTTCAAACTCAAGCATAACTTGAAGCTTAGCATCCGAGACGGTCTATGCCTCATCCAGTACCTTGGTGGCAACCTCTAGCTCAAGTTTTGTTAGACCATCTTTAACCTCAGCCTTCGCTAACTCTTCTTTAGCCACTACGAGCTGGCACCTCAAGTCTACTACCTTAGCCCATAATGCTTGAAGATTATCAACACAGGGTAAATCTCCTAGACCTGGTTAGTAGTAGCAGTTGTTCAGGTCTTGACGGCCAAATAATCATCCCTCACTGCCAGTTTTCTTTAAATATTCAGACAGGAGGGGAAGTTCTTTATGACATTGGCTGACAATGCCATAATATGTCAGGGCTTGAGCTTGCTGGAGTACCAACTTAGACATGGAGACCGCCTTCGCCATAGCCTCGAGAGCCTAGATCATTTCCTTGAAATTTTATTTAAGGATGAGGAAGGGATCGTGGCTAGGTTAGAATTGGACAACTCTCCAAGCATCCAATATAACGTCTATCTCAAGGATGTGAATGCTGGAGAAGAGAGCGTCTGTAGGTGCCACCTCCAGTGCAACCAACTGAAGAAAATAAAATAACATTAGTAAAGACCAAGACAGAGCTAGTAGGAATGGAAATAAAAAGTAAACAAAACTATACCTGAATTGGGTTCACGAGAGCTTTGTCTTTGCTCGTGGAAGAGGGAAGAACATGTATAGACCATGCTACCGAGTGCAAGGCTTTCTCCACATGGTCTGTCAGAGTGGAAGAACCCATTTGACCTTATGCTGAGCCACCTTAAGCAGAGACTAGAGAAGTCAGAGCATCACTCATGGACTTCACCTGTAACCCTTTAGAGCTCCTACCTTCTTGAGTATTTATTAAGTGGGAGGGTAGGATCAGACTGAGTGGAGAGACCATTTGGGAGCCCACAGTAGCAGCAGGTTCTTGGACCCCAAGCTTTAGCCTATACTTAAGGTAGCAGTAGTAGCTTTCCCTTGATCAAGAGTAGCCTTGATACCTTTTGGATTGCCTGGGCTGTGGTAGACAACACAGCTCCTGAACCTTCATCACATTCTGCCACCTCCTAAGCAACTTCAGCTGGGTTCATGGGGGTAGGCTTAGGAGTGGCAGCGACTTAGAAGGGGCTCATTTGGAGATTGGGATGCTAGGTCTCCTTCTTCCCTTATTGAGTCGAACTCATCCTACCATTATCGAAGTCTGCTGATAGGATCATCGTTCATTGGCTCTTATGTGTGCGACTCCTCTTTTGAGGTGTGAGGCTAATTTGTAGGGGGTGGAGGCAGGTTGGTAAAGTAGTAGGGGCATTATCTTCTTTCTCTGCTTAGCCCTAGCAGAAGGAGACAAAGCTTGCTTCCTCTTATTTGGAGTATCTCCTTGGTTAGGATGACTAGTAGAGCTCTTCTTGGCCCCATAATTTTTAGAGATTGGAAGAATAGAAAGTTAGGAGGTAGCATCATCTTGCTCCATCCCTTGAACCATGGTCCTCATGGAGGGGCCGTCAGGGTCTTGAAAGCAGTAAAAGCATCAATGTTGCCCCTCAGAAAGGTCACCAGAGTATGGGACTGTGTCCAATCACGGCCTATAAAAAACAAGGCATGTTTAGTCTAAGGAAACAAAATGAGAAGGATAAAACTAAGGCAGATGCAAAGGAAATACTTACTAGTGTGGCTCTTTATTATGCGCCTAAAGCGTTAGGGCCACCATTTATTGAAGTGGAGGCAGGCATCTCTATCTATAAGTTTTACTTTGCACTGCCTCTAAGTAGTAAGTAGAACGGCTATCTGATCGATAGCCTCTCTATCCAGCAGCTCCATACCAATTTAGAGGGATAGGACCCGAAGGATGCACTAGTTCAGTCCAAATAGAGAGAAATAAATTTGCAAGTTGTAACATTATATAAGGGCCAGAGAGAAATAAAGGCCAGAGAACATTAGCGACAACATGTAAATTTACAAATGTGACTTTCTATGAAAGTTAATTTTTTTGTAATGTTAATAGGGCATTTAAAATGGACTAGAAGGTGCATTGAAATTCAAATTTTGAATTATAACTTGTTCAACTCTTCAATGACGTTAGTAGTAAGGATAGCTTTGGAATTGTGACAATATGGAAGGCCACTCCTTTAGATGTGCTTTCTATACCTAGAGTATATATACTCCCTCCAAACCATAGCATAACATATCAGTGACAAGGGTGATTTAGTTCATTTTTATATTAATTTTTTCAATTCATTCTATTCTGTTCTATTTCAATAACCAAACAAGACCAAAGTGTTTGGTTGGTATATAGGAAAAGGAAAATGCATTCCTTTTCCCTTCTAGAAAACACTTTTCTACCTACCAAATGGTTAGTAATATTACCACCCAATATTTCTAGTCACTCACTTTCTTTTTCTTTGATCATAGGTAGTTTGTCCATCATGAAGGCATCCACAACTCCTAGTTGGTGCCTACAACCTAGATGAGTTTCATTGTGTCTTTCTTAAAGGAGAAGTTGCCCTTTGTTGAGGTTTGGTCAAAGTCTCCCCTATAATTCAATGGACCTAACATTTCAACTTATGACACCGATGATTGGTGCAAGCTTAAGGTTCAGGGAAATAGAGTTGCACCTTGTTTAATAGCTATAATGTCTATCCTAGTGATGGCACTATATCATTCACCCCTCATAGAAGTAGGTGGATCAGAAGGACATGTACACTGATGGGCTCCAAATAATTAGAATTTTTTTTTCTTTGGACCACATGAATGAATTATATTCTTTCTAGTTTCTATAATAAGATGTTTTTAACTATTTCATAGGAATCAAGGAATGATAGTTAACTAACTAAAGTATCTTAAAATAAAAAAAAAATAACTTTATCCCTATTAAACAAAGGAAGAAAGAAATACATAGTATACGATAGGCCATAAAATTAAATTTACATTGGGAATAAAATTGAAAAATAGTTATAAATAACTCTTAATGTGCCTTATATTAAAGATCAAATGATCTTTCTAGAAGGTGCCCAATTGGACTGAAGGAGTACATGAACAGATGTAAAAACATCTACATTCAAATAATCTCAGAAATATTAATTTTTATCATTCAAAAGAGCTAAAAATATGTTTAAATTATTGAAAAAATGGAAATTTCTTTGGACCTATCAAGGGACAATGAATATTAAAATATTTTAAGATCTCATTTATACATCATCAATAGTTTTGTTATCATTGAAAGCATATTAATAGTTTGAATAATGCATTCTTGAATTTTATATAGAGTAAGATGACAATTTGGCCCTTGAACACCTAAGAGCATCTAGAATCCTAGACTAATTTTTTATTGATTTTCACTCCAAAAATTTAAAATCATGGCAATCTTCTCCTTGCTGTTAACTTTAATTGTTAGTTGATTAGAAAATTATAGAAAAGAACCAAAAGAATGATGGAAAATAACCAAACAATTACAAGTTTTATCCTTCTGTCATTTTCTATAATTTTTGGGTCCTTGTTCTACAATTCTTTTGGTCCTTTTTTCTAATTTTACAGTCAACTAATAGTCAAAGCTAATAATAGGGGGAGATTATGCAATTTTAAATGTTTAGGGTTGAAAATGAACTCAATTTGAATTTAGGGCCGTAGATGCTCTTGGACTTATAGTTTAAGAGCAAACTTATCATTTTACCCTTTATATATTTGGCTATTGGATTTAAAATTTATATTTTGTAAAATAATTGGAGCCATAAACTCTTTAATTTTTATCTTCCATGTTGTTAATACTAGATTATGTGTTTCATGATTAATGTTTTTACTTAATTTAATTTAATCAATAGATAATTATTAATTAGAAACACCATATTAGATTGAATTAGTCTCTCAAATAATATTTGGATTTTAATTTAATTGGAATTATTAGGTAATTGGAAATTGGCAATGGGAGGTAATTTAATTTAATCAATAGATCATTATTAATTAAAACATGTTCCTCATATAAATAATTTACATAAGTGTCTTAACAATGACAAGTGAAATTTCAATGCATCGTCTTTAAAAAGAGAGTATAAATGAAGTAGGGGTATAATTAAAAAATAATTATGAAAATTATCTAATGCTTTCTATTATAAACAAAACAAGGCTCCTAGAAAATAACATATATTATGGTCTGGAGGGATATATATATATAATGCAAACCAATAGTCTTATAGCCTTGTAACATAAAAGCTCCCTTATAAATAGCAAGTTTCAAGTTGGATCCCATCTATAACATTGAGGATTAGGGTTCTTTTTTATCCTTGAACTTATTTTCAAGAAGTGTTGAGCACTCTATACTAATAAGTAGGATAATTTTTTTTAAACCATTTTTTTGAGGAGCAACCCCTTTTGGTAGTCACTCATTTATTTATCTTGATAGGAACTAAACCATGATAAATATTGATGCAAGCTTCTTTCCCTCACTCTTAACAAATTTGGTGATATCATTCTAGACTTATCTCTTTCATTATGCATTATTTGTCAAATTTTTGTTAAGCATAATTCAACCCCCCTCTTGGGCTCTTTTACAATTGGCATCAAAGCCCAGTAGCTCTTTGTTAGACTTAATTGTCTATGTAAAATATCTTATTAATGAAAAATTTTGCAAATGATAACCTCAAAGAAGGACTCTCGACAATCAAATTTGTAATGACTCTAAATTTTAAATTAGTTTTATAGCAAGTAGAGAGTCTTAAATTATGAAACTTATGATGGTAATTTTCTTGAAGCTCTAGAGTTTGAATTCTATTAAGAAAAAGGTTTAGTTCTATTTTGTTTTAAATTATAGAAGAAAAATCCATGCCTTTATAATTTTTTATGCTCTATCTTATAATTTTCATTATGCTCTTTCTTATAATTTTTTCATATTTTATTTTGGAAAATTTTTATCTTCCTCCTTCTTGTCATACTTGCATTTTTAGCATCAGTTGAGACACTTAGAGAGTTTATCCAAAACCTTCACCATCACCCTTCAATCTTTGATCTCTCCTCCATTTGTACTAGTCTCTATCATCGGAGTAGTAGTGGTTAGGTGCTATTCTGCCCAACTTGCATCTTCTTCTTTCTTTGCTTAAAATCACCAAGATATCCCTTTATATTTTTTTCTCCGTTTCTTCTTCTTTCAATTAGTGGAAAGCTCCAAAAATCACAGAGAGACAAGGAGCTCTTAAATTTTCCTTCATTCTCTGTCTTCCTTCTCCTCCAGCATGACTGTCGCCAACAACCTTGACTTGCTTCCTTCCTTATTGAAGAGGAGTTTTGTTTTCAAAATCTTCAAACCTTTAGCCAGCAACTATATCTACTACTGATGACTAAGGCAATGGTAGAAACCTTCTCCTCCAATAGAGTTAGGGTTAGGTTGCGTTAAATTTTCTCTCCCCTATTCAGTTAAGGTTTTATTTTCTTCTCCCTCTTTGTGCATCATGAGTTCATCTTAAATGAGTATCCCTTAAAGGATAACGTCATTATTATATTTTTTATGAAGGATGATGTCATTATTATATTTCTATTATGAAGGATGATGTAAGTTTTGTTTTTAGAATCTTCAAACCTTTAGCTAGCAACTCTATTTGCCACTAATGACTAAGTACCAAAAACCTTCTCTAATAGAGTTGGGGCTGGTTTACATCAGATTTTCTTTCCCCTGTTTAGTTGAGGTTCTATTTTCTTCTCCCTCTTTGTGCATTATCAGTTCATCTGAAATGAGCAACCTTTAAAAGATGACGTCACTATTATATTTCTGTTATAAATGATGATGTCATTATTATATTTCTATTACAGAATAGCTATGTATATAACTTAGATATTATAAAATATAAATCGATATAGAATAATTGATTTTACGTGGATTATGGTGATTCTCATAACTGCATGTATGTGTATATATAGCTACTGTAAAGATGAATAAAACAACTTCACCTTCAATTAGTATTTCCTTTTCTATATGGCATCAGAGCAAGGTTTCGACCTGCAATTTTAATATTCAACCTCATCTATACATAGAAATTAACAGTAACAATGAGTAAAAAAATGACATCAAATAGTGTTGATGCTTCCTCCCTATACACCTTGGATCTGTTTGATAGCCCTAAACATGTGTATGTTGGAGAACATCTCAATGAGGGAAATTATTTTGAATGGGACAATGACATGGCAAATACACTTTACGCAAAGAATAAGATATGCTTCGTAGATGGGTCATTGCGTGTATTGGAAGTAAATTCTTTGGACTTGAACCCATTGATGTGATGTGATTCTATGGTGAAAGGCTAGCTAGAAAGTACAATGGACAAGGATGTTCGTTCAAGTGTAAGGTACGCAAAGACTGCTAGGGAGACTTAGGTTGATCTTGAAGGAAGGTTTGGGAAAGGAAGCGAATCGAGAGCTTATGAGTTGCAGAAGTCAATTGTCAAATATAAACCATATGGGGAAGTCAATTGTCTCACCTCAAAAATAAAGGGTGACTGATACAGGATGTAAACCATATCACACATCCCTTAAGTATTAGATAGAGAAAGCTTTCCATTTTAAAATATAATTGAATTTGTACTGGAAATTATGACATACTTAATAAAAATCATTATAATAAAAATTTTGGCAAAACCTTCCCTGTAAATAGAATTTCATGAAAATTCAACAACATGATATTTTACGCAATAAATAGTATCAATTCGGAGCTCAGAGCCTTTTAATCAGCAGACATATATACAGATCATAATAAAATCTTAACCATAGCCTATGTAAAGCATCTAATTATATTTTCAAAATCGAATACATAAGTTTTTATAATTACATCAATAGGAGGGATTTTAGTTAGCTTTCCACCCAACATGTCTAAAAATTCTCAAGGATCATCAGGAGGAGGATCAACATCAACTAAGGTATCTAAGATCAAAAATAATTTTCTAGTGAATAATGTCTCAACAATAAATAATTGAACATGAGTAAAAATTTTTTGAAATAATTGTGAAAGTAAAAGAGACAATAATTTCCATAAAAATTTAATAAACTTTAAAATAAAATTGCTCTATAAAATTTAAATAAAATCTTAGACCATTGAACTATAATAACAATTGTTATTATCACTTGATTTCAAGAAGGCATATAAATGACATAAATACTTGTAAATAAATTGCTAAAAAAAATAATGGGATATAAAATCACCAAATAACCAAGTTTACAATTATAGAAACTTATCAGAATAATTAACAAACGTGGATACACAATCCATGAGGGTAAATAATCAAACACGACTAGAGTCACAAAACAAACATTGACACACAGTCTACTAGGGTAATATTAACCAAATGTAGCCTAGGCTATGAAACAAACCTGGATACACAGTTCACGAGAGTAATGCTAACCAAACATGGCTCAAACCTATGAAATCAAACACAGGTATGAGATCCATGAATAACAAATGTGAGAACAAAGCTCATGAAAATTGAACTAGCTAGTCATTGACCATGGTGCGCTAAGAGCTAATGGAACTGTTGTTATCAACCAGTATTCTGTATAAAGTTCCCTTAAAATTTATTTTCAAAAATGTGAGAAAATCATCATTTTCAAAATAAAATTTTAATTTTCAATGTCGAACTTGCATGAATCATTTTCTGTATCAATCCAATAATTTCCAAAATGAAATTTCACAACTAAAGTCCAATCTTGCATTTATTGATTAACTCAAATTATCAATTTCGATACAGTGAGTTTCACAAAATAAAGTAATTTTAAAAAATCAAAACAACTAATAATTTCATTATTACTAATAAAATGGTTTACATGAAAATGTAATATTTTAGTAAAGATAAATTTGTTTGGAACATCAGTTGAGGTACTATCCTCTTACTTGAAATTCAAATTTCTCTTCTCATGTTTAATCAAATTTCTCCTCTTTCAAACACACTATAAATCATATTAAAATTTTATTCAACTCCTAACCATTATAATAATTTCTTTTCAACATTCCCACTGATAATCAACTACAATAAATTTAAAACTTTAAAACCAAAGCTTTACACTTAATATATATATATATATATATATTCCTCATTAGCATTTTGTCAAGCACCAAATATATATCCTTTTCAATCCCTTCATAAAAAGTATAGCATTTAAATATTTCATTAACAAGCTATCCATCTCCAAAAATTCAAATAATCACATATTAATAATTCCTGAGTCAAATCTCTTTTACAACATCCTCTAACAAACATTTCAACAAACATCTTATGGGTACCAATCTTTAAGTTTCGCATCTAAACTATTCTCTTCCAGCTTCACTTCAACAATTCTTCAGCATCAACCAATCCAAACAAAATTAGTTTAACAAAAAAATTATAATTCATATGTGTCATCATCCTGCTTTAATAAAAAAAATTGGTATATATACATATATATTTACTGCCACAGACAACAGCAGAAAAATCAAGAGAGAAATTGCAACTTCTATATTGTTTCATCACACACATACAAGCGTTAAGTTATCAAGGAGAAAGAAAGCAGAGATTAAGGCTTTTCACCTTAGAATCACTGATAACAGAAATGAAAAAAATTAACAGGAGTTGGGGAAAAAAATTAAGGAACCATGGAAGCACACATGCAGCAACACAAAAATAGGGGGATTAAGGAGAAATTTTATTGCCACTCACGGTTCTGATGGCAACAAGCAAAATGGAAGAAGTTATGAGTTTAACAAAACCTTGCCACATGGTAGCAATCGGCAGTGACAATTAAATCTGAACAGGGGAGAAGAAAATAGTAACTGACTAGCCTTTAACTGATAAACTAGACCTCCTATATATCCTAAACCGACTACTTGTGTGCTCACAACTCTCGAATGGAAAAAAATGAAGAAAAAGAAAGAAGATCAGATCATACTAACAATAGAGAAAGATGTGGAGGCTAACAGAGTAAGCAATCAAGGATTAACTACCTGAACCATTGCACTCGATTGCATGACCGGTGATCTGAATAGTGGTGAATAGAGGATGGAAGAAGCAAGTGGAGGATGAACTCTTTCTCACTCTCACTTGGTCTAGAGTTTTCAAAAATGAGGAAGAAGGAGGATGGAAGAAATAAAACACATTTTTTTATGTGATTCTCTCTAGGCAAAAATGGTAATTTACAGAGATTGAAGAAAATAAAAATTTCACTCTTGACATAAGAGGATTCAAATCTAGATCTTAAAGTTAAAGCCAATGAAAATTACTATTGAGCCATCAATTACCTTGATAAGTTTACTTTAAAAGTATATAAAAATATAATCAATTGACCTAATGATAAACATGTAAACTTTTTAAATGTTTTTTTAATCAAGCCTTTGGGTTAATTCAATTATTAATTCTAATTTTATACTTTTTATTTTGGGTCATTTCATCAATAAGTATAAGGTGCATCTTGTTGTGAAAGGTTACACGCAGCATGAAGGGGTGGACTACCATGAGACATTGGCTTTAATGGCAAAACTTGTTACTATTCACTATTGCTTAATAATAATAGCAAAACAATGATAGCATGCACACTAACTCGATATCAATAATGAATTCCTTATGGAAAACCTAGTTGAGGAAGTGTACATATGTTGTGTGTATGTCAAAAGTGTGTGTATGTCAAAGTCCTACATTGACTAAAAGAAAGACTCTCCTAATGTATATATACTAAGGAATGAGTAGGCTAGTAAAATGGGCTTGGAGGCAAAGTAGCCTTCACGCATATGAGATAGGCCAACACAGGCAATCACAGTTGTAATTAGTCAATTGCCCTCCCTGTACGCGAGTTTAAGAGGCACTGGGTTCCTTTTCCTGGGTTATTTTTACAAAAATAATTAAATAAATAATTATTTTTAGCTTACCTAAAAAACCTCAGTTTACTGTTTTAAATTTGAACTTGAGGCCTTGGCAGTTTTTGGATATTAAACCTCTTCTGAAAATCAATTTTATGGGTTAATGACTTAAACATTTTGTCTGCCAAACATCTCTGGATTAATGAACGCTAAACATTTTCAGATTAATAGATGTGTACATTTTTTCTATTTAAGGTGTGTGTAACTGAAACATTAATCTATAAATGTTTTGTTGTTTAATGTGTGTGTAACCGAAGCATTAACTGATGATTATGACCCAGCGTTTGTGTTTCCATCTTTAGGCTGTATATAGCCCCTGGGTGCTGATAGAAAGAAGAAGCCTCTTGAGTTTTCAAGGTTCTCTCCTCCCTCTACCTTCTATTTGTCTGTGTCTACTTTTAGTTTATGTTGTTCTGCTCCCTTGCTCTGCCGCAAGAAGTGCTTGTTTAATCCTGAGGAACTGCCAATCTATCGTCTAGGTGTGCCAGAATAGTTCTTAAGGACAGTGTCCTTCAGGCATGACTCAAGCAAATAAAAGTTCACTGTTCACATTTGCCGTCGGTGTCACTTACAATCTTAAGAACTACTCAATCCAATGGCGACGAACAGTACTAAAAATGTCACTCCTGAAGGTGTGCACAGTGGTTCGACTGGAGGTCAGTACGTCCCTACCACTGTTGCCATCCCTTCACCGAGGCCGTTCCCAAACATATCGAAGATAGAAGTCTTTGACGACCAAAACTTTAAATGCTGGCAGGAACGAGTCTCACCGTTCTTGACATGCATGGTGTTGCTGCTGCTCTTGCTCAATTTGAGCCTCCTACTGATACTGATCAAGCCTAGAGAGTTCATGGACTTATGCAAACAAGGTATACTGATACACTATCATTAGCACTTTATCTAATGATTTGTTCGATGTCTATTGTGTCTACTGGGAAGCTTATAAGATATTGGAGTCCTTGATAACAAAGTACATTATTAAGGATGCCGTCAAACAAAAGTTCATTATGGGCAACTACTACAAATGGGAGATAACTGAGAACAAGGATGTGAAGGAGCAAATCAACAAATATCATAAGCTGCTAGAGGAGCTTCGTGCTGAAAACATCAACCTTCCAAACAAGTTCATTGTTAGGATCCTGATTGAGAAGCTGCCAAAATCTTGGTCTGATTACAAACAGCAATTGAAACACAAACAGAAACAGCTATCCTTAACTAACCTAATCACTCACATCATCATTGAAGACACAAATCACAAGGCAATACATACAGCCCGAACTAAAAAAATGACATCCAAAGCCAACTTGGTGGAGACAAAGCCTTACAACAAAAGGTATGATTCTAAACCTAAAGACAAGAAGAATAGGAAATCTGATTATAAACCCAATGCTTCTAACCCCTCTTTTAAGAAGAAAGGAAATTGTTTTGTTTATGGTAAACCAGGACACTATGTGGCACAGTGTAGGAAGAGAGCAAACTGTGATAAGCCTCAAAAGCCAAATGTAAATTTGGTACAACGAGATGGTGACAGTGATGATGACATCATTGTTGCAGTGGTGTCACAAGCTCTCTTGATTTCTGATGTGAAGAAATAGGTGGTAGACTCTAGGGCTACTAGGCACATATATGCTAGCCAAGAGATGTTTACCTCCTATAATCTTGTAAAGGAAGGGGAAGACTATGTTTACCTTGTTGATTCCTGGACTGCTAAAGTTCAAGAAAAAGGGAAAGTGGTCTTAAAGCTCACATCAGGTAAGACTCTAGCTCTGAACAATGTTCTGTATGTGCCTGAAGTTAAAGCTAACTTAGTGTCAGTTGCTCTTTTAGGAAAAGCTGGGGTTAAAGTGTCATTTAAATTTGACAAGATTGTAATGACAAAAAATAATGTGTTTGTGAGCAAAAGGTATTGTAATCAGGACTATTTATTTTGAATGTTAATAAAATGAATAAGACTGAATCTTCTGAGTATATGCCTGTTTGTATGGTTGATTCATTTGATCTGTGGCATGCTAGACTAGGTCATACTAGTAAAGGTTATATAAATAGGATGTGACAACTTAGACTACTTTTTGAAATTAAAAATAATGATTTTGGAAAATGTGAAGTATGTACAGAAACTAAACAAAGTAAAAAACCTCACTTTTCTAGTCAAAGAAAATCTGAATTACTATCTTTAATTCACACAGATTTAGGTGACTTAAAACAAACCATGACTAAAGGTGGTAAAAAATATTATATTACTTTTATTGATGACTTTTCAAGATATACTAAGGTATACTTGTTAAGGAATAAAGATGAGGCTTTTGAAAAATTTCTTTTATATAAAGCAGAGGTTGAGAATTAGTTAAACAAAAGGATTAAAAGGGTTAGATTTGATAGAGGTAGAGAATATGTCTTCTTTAATGATTTTTGTGAAAAAGAAGGGATTATACATGAGATACCACCTCCTTATTCTCCTAAGTCTAATGGTGTTGTAGAAAGGAAAAATAGAACATTAAAAGAAATTATGTTGAGAAAATTCTCTGAAAATTTGGACATCTTGAAGATGCTCCTTTGAGTACTCCTTATGATTTAAGTGTGCAATTAAAAAAGTACAAGGGTGACCTAGTTGCTCAGTCTGAGTATGCACAGACTATTGGAAGTTGTTACATTTGATGAACTTTACTAGGCCTGATATAGCTTATGTTATAGGCAAATTGAGCAGATATACCTACTATTCAAGCAGTAAATACTGGGAGGCTCTAGTGAGAGTCTTGAGATATTTGAGAGGTATCATGAATTATGGTATATTGTATAGTAGATTTCCTACTGTATTGGAAGGGTATAATGACGCTAACTAGATTTCGGACTCAGAAGAGACAAAATCCACTAGCAGTTATATATTCACTCTTGGTGGTGGTGCAATAACCTGGAAATCTGCAAAATAGACAATCAACACAAAATCCTCGAGGGATTCTGAGTTTATTGCCATGGAGTTGGTTGGGACTGAGGCTGAGTGGTTGAAAAACTTCTTAGCAAGTATTCCAATAGGTGAAAAGCCTACACTATCAGTGTCTTTACATTGTGATAGCCAGTCTGCAATAGCAATGGCTAAAAATAAGACCTTCAAGGCAAAAGTAGACATATTTGATTGAGACATAATATTATAAGGCAGCTGCTCAAAGATGGGGTCATCTCAATTGGTTATGTGAGATCAGAGTTAAATTTGGTGGATCCGTTAACTAAACACCTAGGGAAGAAATTTATTATTGAAACGTCAAGAGGAATGGGACTTAAGCCTGTTTGAAATTAACAGTGATGGCAACCCAACCTTTGTGATTGGAGATCCTATGAAGAAGGTTTAATAGGTAAGAACAAGTCACTTGTTAGTTCTGCTAGCACTGAATTTTGTACCTTCCTATGGCTTGAGAAAGTGCTAGAATGCATTGAATGGAGGCTAAGCAAAATCTCTTAATGTTTACATAGTCCTTATGGATGGTATATTCATTGCAAATATACTTGATGAAAACACCTATACAAATGTGGAGTGGGACCGCTCCTATGAGATTGTGGCGTGCGCATGACTGATAACGTGCAAAACTGTTGTTAACAACAAGATTGTGGGGGTATAATCTAATTTATAAGACCTCTAGCACACACTTAAGATCTGTTGGTTCAATAATGAAGTTACACTAAATTTTCTGTGTGCTAAGTTTTATTAGTCTAGGTTTGGTTTAAGTCGACAGACACCAAATTTAAAGTGATTATTCTCCATGTGAATAACTCAGACGAACATAGATCCTTTTAACATATGTGGGGGATTGTTGTATGTGTGTTAAAAGTATATGTGTGTCAAAGTCCCACATTGACTAAAAGAAAGACTCTCCTAGTATATATATACTAAGGAATGAAGTAGGCTAGTAAAATGGGCTTAGAGGAGAAGTGGCCTCGCGCACATGAGATAGGCTAACACATGGAAATCGCAGTTGAAATTAGCTAATTCGCCCCCCTTACGCACAAGTTCAAGAGGCACTGGGTTCCTTTTACCGGGTTATTTTTACAAAAATAATTAAATAAATAATTATTTTTAGCTTACCCAAAAAACCTCTAATTTTACTGTTTTGGATTTGAACTCGAGGCCTTGGCAATTTTTAGACATTAAACCTCTTCTAAAAATTGATTTTGTGGGTTAATGACTTAAATATTTTGTTAACGCTAAAAGTTTTTGGATTAATGGACGTGTACGTTTTTGCTATTTAAGGCGTGTGTAACTGAAGCATTAATCCATAAACGTTTTGTTATTTAATGTGTGTGTAATTGAAGCATTAACTGGTGATTATGACCCAGCATTTGTGTCTCCATCTTCAAGTTATATATAGCCCCTGGGTACTGACAGAAAGAAGAAGCCTCTTGAGTTTTTGAGGTTCTCTCCTTCCTTTGCCATCTATTCATCTGTGTCTACTTTTAGTTTCTGTTGTTTTGCTCCCTTGCTCTATCATAGGAAGTATTTGTTTAATCCTGGGGAACTGCTAATCTATCATCCAGGTGTGTAGGAATAGTTCTTAAGGATAGTGTCCTTTCGAGCACGACTCAAGCAGATAGAAGTTGCTGTTCACGTCTGCCGCCGGTGCCACTTATAACATGAAGATTCCTTAAGGCCATAAACATCATGGCACAGACAAAATATGTCTGCTACAAAAATCATTATATGGCTTGAAGCAAGCGTCACATAATTGGTATTATAAATTCACAAAATGCCTCGATCATGAATGGTTTTTGACCCTTTAGAGCAGATCACTCATTATCCATCCATAGATAAGGGGAGACTTTCACTATTGCACTCATCTATGTTGATGATATTCTCTTAGCCACCAACAATGTTTCCCACATGCAAGCAATAAAAGGCAATTTACATCAAAATTTTAGCATTAAGGACCTCAATCTAGTCAAATACTTTTTAGGTATTAAGGTTGCTCGCTCTCCAAGTGGCTTATTCTTAGTCAAAGAAAATATGCTCTTGATATTCTCAAAGAAATTAGTATGATAGGGTGCCATCCAAGCAACTTTCCTATGGAAATGAACTATAATTTATGACCATCTGATGATGATCCAGCTGTAGATCTGAACAGGCATAGATTTCTTGTTGGCAAGTTATATTACCTCACTATTACTCACCTTGATATTACCTATGCTGACAATATACTTAGCCAGTTTGCATCTTCTCCCACCAAAGTATATACGAACATTGTAGAGAGAGTTTTGAGTTATATTAAAGCCATACCAGGCCAAGGCATTCTCCTCTAAAGCTCAAGAAGTCTTGAACTCATAGCCTATTGTGATGTTGATTGGAGAAAATGTCCTATGATACAACGTCCTATTGTCATGCACAGGCTATTTCATCACTTTGGGTGGTTCCCTTAGTTCATAGAGAACAAAACATCAAAGCATTGTGTCTAAGTTATCTATGAAAGCAGAGTATCGGGTGACGGCTAGCATAGTCAACGAGGTCATTTGGCTTCAATGGTTGTTAAAAGAATTTGGCATCTCCTACTCGAAACCCATACCTCTTTATTGTGACAATCAAGCTGCTCTCCATATAGCGGCCAATCCTATCTTTCTTGAGCAAACAAAACATGTTGAAATAGATTGTTATTTCATTTAGGAACAGGTGAAGTCGAAAGAAATCTCTCCTCAAAAAATATGGACTAAGTCTCAACTCACATATATGTTTATTAAACCTCTGGGTGGTTATTGTTTGAGAGCTCATAAGCAAGTTAGGCATTTAGAATCTACATACACCATGCACCAACTTGAGGGGGAATAAATGATGATATCACTATTAATTTTTTGTTATGAAGGATGATGTCATTATTATATTTTTCTTATAGAATAACCATATATATATATAGCTTAGATATTATAAAATATAGATAGACATAGCATCATTGATTTTATGTAGATTATGGTGATTCTAATAACTTCATGTATGTGTGTATATAGATGCTATAGATTTGAATAAAACAATATCACCTTCAATCAGTATTTCCTTTCGTATAGCCTTCATCTCTTTTTTGTTCCTTGATTGATCAATGTGTATGAGGTATGATGTAACACTATTGAAATTGCAAATTTTTCTTCTTAGTTTTGCTGCTGCCTGTACTTGTTAGGTAGAAAAAAAATTCAATTTAAGCTGGAAATTCATTATGAAGTTTGATAAGATATATATATATATATGGGTCATAATTTTTACATCCCAAAAAGACTAGCCTGTTAAGAGGGAGAGCCTCTTGAACTTATGCACCCCACACTACTTGTGAGACTCTGTGATGTAGGACTTGTGATAATGCCACCCCATCAAGAGCCAATGTTCTTGGTGGCTTCACTCTGCGACACTTTACTCGACCTTCTACGAATCAAAACCCTCTATGGCTAGCTCTTTTCGTGACACCGACCTCTTAATAAAAGCATCAATGTGACGAGCACAAACCCAAAAGAAGAGCCCATCCCAAATGACTACCCTATTGGGTGGTAGAGCCCATCATATTTATAAACCTAACAATACTTGTGAGGTTCCCTGATGTAGGACTCATGACAAATTTGAGTTGGAAATTCATCTTGAAGTCTGATAATGATATATATATATATATATATATAAATGGGTCATAATTTTTGAGTTAAATTAATTTTGTTTGGATTGGTTGAAGTTGAAGAATTGTTAGCTTGAAATTGAAAGAGAATTGTTTAGATATAAAATTTGAATATTGGTGCCCATAAAGTGTTTGGTAAAACGCCTGTTAAGTGAGTTTTACCTGAATTTGAATTTACTAGAACTTCATTAAATTTCTTGGAAGATATAAATGCATGGCTGGTATGTTAATATCCTGTGAATTGAACTTTTATTGTAAAGAAGCTAGGTTATGAAGTTATTAGTAAATTAGTTTAATTATTGCAAATTGCATGTGTGTGACGATTATATCTAGGTTATATTTTTATGAGCATTTTATCTATATATGGGCTAGTTGTTGTTTGAGGAAGTCTGATATGAAATGAATTTTTCTTTAAATTTAACAGATTCTTGGGAGGAGTTCAATTTGAAAAGTATGATAAACCTAATTATGATTGTTTAGACATTGTTTGGTAAAAGATTCATTGATTAAAAAGCTTTATTGACTGGATTGGAAATCACGTGCATGAAGTGTTTGACATATGTCTAAGTGGAAACCATGTCCGAAATTGAGGAAACGAATTATGGCTAAACTAATATGGTGGGACTATCGGGTGCAAATTCTAGTATCTTGAAAACTTATAGTTTTTGGTAGTAATTTTCGATTAGTGTAAATGATGATGTCTATGGAACTTTAAATCATTAAAGTTGACTATCATTTTTATTGGTGTTGAAAACGAAACATGGAACTTGTAGGAAGTTTATTAAAATTTTATTATAATTTTATAGGGTGTTCGGAAGAAGGAAAATTCGATTGACTTGGTGAGAGAGAAACTTTGAATTTTGGGAAAACTTCAAATAATTGGATAATGATCCAATCAATTTATTAGCAATTTTTTTAATCAAGATATATTATTTTAAATAATTTATATTATTAATATATATTTCTAGTACCGACTACCTTTATTAATTAAATTATCCCATCTCTAGAAGTCATAACATATACTTTTAAGGTTGACGGAAATGCTTTTTACAAGTTCCCATAATCCTTTATTTGATAAAGATAATTATAAAATTGGTAATATTAATTATGAATTTTTATATTTCAAAGATTGATTATTTTAATTAATTCACGCCAGTTTGATACTAAGAAAATGAATGTATATTTTAAAAATTGATTATTTTTTCACATGTTTGTGTAATGCTCCAATAATTAATTATATGATTTTTCTTTTTTATTGAGATTTTATTTAATCATTTTAGCTATAGCATATGAGGAATATTAATCTAGTAAAATTTATATTGGTTATTTATGTGGAGATCTAGTGTTCGGATCTTATTTGAGTCAAATGTTAGTTTATTTTTGTATAAATAAGTACTAAAGTACACTTGTCTCATAAACAGATGATGATGATGATGATAAATCTAAAAAATAAAAAAAATAAAAAAATCTGACGGGGTTCGGGGTTGTTCTTGTAATATTCCCACCCACTTATAAGCCTTTTATTCTTCCTCCTTCCATGTCAGTCAAAACGCAGAACAGAGTGAGTGACAGAGAGGCGTGCATTCTTCGTCTTTCTTCTTTCCTGTCGCGTTGGTTCTAGTCTCGCCGGGTGTGTGTTTGTTTCCGCGCAGCTAAGATGTTGAATTTCCTTCCTTGTTGTTACTCTGTTTCGTGACTGAAGAGGTGTGTACTCGTGTTCAGCCTTTCTCTTTTCTTTCTACTTAGCTGCCGATAATTTCGTGTGTTTGCGTAGGGTAGCTTGATTATTTTCTTTGGCTGGTTGAAATCTCTAGTTTTTCTCCATTTGTTTGTGTAGAAGACCGAAGCTCTTCTCTTCTCCTCCTTCAACACAGGCCACGTACTGATTTGTAGCTACTGTCACTGAGTTTGTTGAGGTGATTTGCTATTTTTCCTCCCTCTTTGGTTTCTATAGCAACACCAAATGATCTTTTGCCTTGTCTTGCTGAATTATGACATTGTAATCCTTATTGTTGCTGTAGTGAAGTTTTAGAGTGAATTGGAGGTGTAGTTTTGGTTCATGATGGACGTTATTCCACTATAATGCTGAACAGAATTTGGTTAATGAAAGTGAAAGCTTGGAATTATTAAAATTGTTTGGTTGCTCATCTCATAATTTTGTCAATGATATGTTCATTCGAGGTATTTCTTAAATTGTATGAAAGAAGGATTTGGTGGATGGAATGTTGTTAAGTTTCATATTATAGTTTGGAGAAGCATATATAAGTTTTAGCTCAAGTTATTAATTAAAATTTTTGAAATACTAAAGTAGGAGAAGGAATTACATAGGATGCTTGTATCATATTTTTTTAAGTCTAAAGGAAACTTAAGAATGATTCATATAATTTATTATGATTTATGATTAAAAATGAGCCGTAAGGAAGTATAAGGATAAATTAAGATTTGCAAATGATTTAACTAACTTAAGTGTACTTGAAACATAATTGGTTAAAGTATTATCTTTAATATTATTTGGATTAAATTTAAATGCCCATTAGGGTCCTAGAAAATTTTTTGATACATGATTCTAGAATTATAATTTATGTGTCAAAAAATTAATGCCATTATTAGAATAAAAGTGAAAAGTAAAAGAAGCAAGATTTAGAATTTTTAGGAAACTTTTATGTGAGTAGGCGGTGTCCCAAATAATTTCTTGCAGAGTGTTTATAGAATTTCTTTATTTAAATTTTTATATTATTCCTTCATGAGTTGTATAAATATTCCTGTTAATTCTATTTTTATTATTTGTATAATTCTTCTTACTTAACTCACTTTTATATTAATTGGTTCATTACATAATTTGATTTATTTTCATTAAGAATTATGCTATTGTTAAGAAATATTTGGATTTGGTACATTATTAACTGATTATTTATTCTAAGCATTTCTGCTGTTTAAATTTTATAATTTATATGAGAGTGGTTAACATGGTGATTCGTGTATGGAAAACAAATTTAAAAAGAAAATTTAATAGTTGAATATTATATTTTGAAAAGAATATTTTCAATGAATGTTTCAACTTCATGCACACTCAATTTTAATTAGAGGAACTGAGTTCATAATACTAGATGTTAATGACAGTTTTATTAGCTCTTGATGCGCCATGATGCACTTAGATAGTAGGGTGCTTGTAGGAGTTGCTAGTCTCGTGTGCAAGCCAACGTACGTGGAATGGAAGGATGGATATTCGTAAGCATTGTACTCATGCTTGTTTCTTGGACTTTGTGCCTACGCTTGTTTTGTGACTTCTAGTTGCACCTGATTATTTTGTTGCTTTAAGCCGCGCTTGTTGGTTATTTACTCTCATCGACTGTGTGTTCATGCTTGTTAGTTACTTACCCTCGTGAACTATATGTCTATACTTGTTAATCATTTTAATAAAGTCCCACTAAATGTAAATTTTTGAAACTTATTATTTTTAAATTTATTCTATTAAACAAAATGTTGTTTGATCATATATCATTTTATATGATAAATTCCCTGCTATATTAGTTTTAAAAATTTTTTGTTTTATATTAGTTATTACAAATTTTTTTTATTATATCATTATTTGAATTCTTTTTTATATATATTTTATGAGTTGTACGATTCTTGATAACCTATAAAACTCCAAAATTATTGCTTTATTTCATGGTTATATTATTGAGAAACTTTTTCATTTATTGTTAAATAAAAAATGGGTTTTTAATATCTCCTTCATTTGTTGCATACTAAATTTCATTAATTATTACTTTTACATGTTTTATCTATAATTTTTATTGGGACACTACTCAAGGAAAAATTTCTTTGATCTTAGATGATGTAGTTGACCATGTACCTCCTACTGATCATTAAGGGCCTCTATTGCTTTTTGGACAATGAAAGCATGCTTCAATAATTTATTTTGATGTAAATATTCATTACATTTTACACGGTAGTTGGTGCTCCATGTATACTGTACTTAGATCCTAGTATTATTTTATTATTGTGAAATCTATTGTTGTGGAGCTAAGCTCATTTCTGGGTTGGCTGACAAGTTTTGTTATTGTAGAAATTCCAGAAAGTTCTAATACAATAGAGGCTCTATCAAAATTTCTTCAAAATGGTTAAGACTTTATGAATTTTAATTTAGACATAAATTACTTTTCATTATCTCAAATTAATTTTTTGGAAAATTAAGGCTTAAGGAATGTGAGTCTATTTCATATTCTGTGCTGATCACTATGATAGTTTGAAAATTGATTTCAAAGGGACTATATGCAGAACAATGGTTGCTCACGGCAACTCCAATAGCCTTAGCGTGCCATGGTCAATGGCTAACTAATTTGATTTTAATGTGCTTTATTCTCATGTCTATTATTTATGGGTCTTATACCTTTATCTGTTTCGTGGTTTTGACCACATTTAGTCAATTACCCTCGTGGATTGTATATCCAAGTCTATTTTGTGGCTTTGACTATGTCTGGTTAGTTATTCTCGTAAACTGTATATTTACTTCTATTTCGTGGCTTTGACCACATCTAGTCAGTTACCATCGTGGACTATGCATCCATATCTGTCTTTGTAGCGTAAGTCGTGTTTGGTTATTTACCCTCATGGACTGTGTGTTCACATTTGTTAATTAAATGTTCTGATAAGTCCCTAGAATAATGATTTTTAAATTATTTGGTGATACATACTCTATGGGTTTAATTAGTAAATGTTATTATATTTATTTATTCTATTTATTTATCTTCTTGAGATCAAGCGATAAGGATATTTCATGTTATAAATTTATGGTTAAATAAAATTTCTTAATTTCACAGATTTTGAAATATTTTATATGAAAGTTGTTGTCTCTTTAATTTTTATAATCATTATCATTTATTCACTTATCCTTTTAAACTTTATAAATTTTGAGACGTTATTTACTGGAAATAAATTTGGTCTTAGATAGTATAGTTGACATTGAACCACTTGCCAAATATTGAGGAGTCTATTACTAACTAGAAGTGGATGAGCTAAAGATGAAGCTTTCTTTTGATGTAAAATTTTAATTATGAAATTTTATTTTGTAAAATTATTTTTAGGTGCTTCACATAGTTTATAACTAGGTCCTTTATTTTGTTGTATATCTATTTACTAGCTGGAAGAAGCTTTGCCCCAGATTAATTTGATATTTTGATTGAAACATTGTATTGTAGAATTTTTAGGAGGTCCTACTTAAAGGAGAGGTTTTGCCAAAATTTCTATAAAAAAAAATACTAAAACTTTATTTATAGGTGAACATTATTAAAGGTGTTAACAATTTCAATATAAATCTAATTGTTTTAGAAATAGATATTAAATATTATATTAACGATTCCTCCACCACAGCTAAAGGGATGTATGTTTACACATATATCTCATACCAGTCATGTCTAATTTTTGGGATGTGACAAAATCCCTTAGGAAGATTATCCATTTTGAAGAGTTAGATGATGATGTATTTAGACATTCTAGACATAAAGATGTTGGACATAGTCACCACACAAATTAAGGAACATAAGCTTCTCTAGTAATTTGGGAATCTCACCAGACAAATTATTTTGGGAGAGGTGAGACGTCTGGCTTTACTAAGCTTAGTAAATTCCTAAGTGATTCTGGAATATTTCCTTGCAATTTGTTATGTATTAAGGAGAGATTTTGCAAGCTACCCATTGTTGTTAAAATGATGCTTAAAATGTGATTTCTTGAAAAATTTAATAGAAGAAGAGCACAAGTGTATCTAAAGAGCACGTGTAATGATAAGTGTAAAGTAATAAAAAAGTATTAGAATTAAGTTACATTTTTGACCTCTTTTTATTAGGCACACCTGTCACCTTAGGGTGGCACAATATCATTCCTAGGTATTAAAAAGGATGAAATGTTGCCCTTCAATTCAACCTTTATTATTTTGACAGGTAAGTTGACAGGAAATATTATAGAAAAGATGTCAAAGAATTATTGTTGATTATAAGTCCCTAAAATTATAAATAAATATCAAGAGACTGATATTTTTTATTACTCTTGTAAAAAAAAATACGTCTTTGACTAGTCATTTTTTTTAATAAAAGGCCACAGTAAAACCATGCAAGGACTGGAATCAGGTAAGGTCAGAAGCTATAAGGCTTATAAAATCAATTGGCGATATATCAAAAAGACAAATATCAAAATGATTTGGTGACGCCTTGTGTGCCATAAGGTTAATGCATTTATTAGTTTCTCTGAAAACGTGCTCAGAAGTTATCTCCTAATTACGCATGGAAATATCTCTTATGTTTCTGATGATACTTGAATAGGGGTGATTATGAGTATTGCTCTGGTTAATGAGAGATAAGGCCTCCATAGAATTAGAGTAAACATTGACTTTAGGGATCAGGGCATTCCAGTAAAGTTTGAGACCTTCTAAGATTCCTATTAGCTCTGTAATAGTGCTAGGCAGATAGCCAATGCTTTTAGAAAAACCCTTATTCTAGTTGCCTTTATCATCTCTAATAAGTCCACCATAAGCTGCAACTCCATTGAGGTTGACAGAGCCATTGACATCTAATCTAACCTATCCCAACTTTGGAAAAATCCACTTAGTTGTATCACGAAGCCATGATTGCTTAGAAGATTAACTTTGGATTGCAGCTTCATGTCATGGATGATTTGTTGCATACTAGTGAAAGCTATATCGCCATCCAAATTATTTTCCTCAGAGTAGGCCTTCTTGCATCTTGCTTTCTATATGTTCTAGCAGGTTTGTGTAAAGAGTTTCTTCCAAGGCAATCTTGAATCTAGTCCTGCATAAAAAGAGAGAAGAAAGTATTAAATTTATTAAGGCTTACCAATTTTTCCTAAACCTCTTTAGCTACCCTGCAATCCCTTAGAATATGAATGGAAGAGTCAGGGGAGTTACAACCGAATGGGCAGGTGCATTGCTAATAGTTATTCCTATCAAAAATTGTGCATGACGTTGAGGATCCCAACTAGCTTTCCAAAGAAAAAAATTGATTTTCTCATATGTGGGCCATTTCTAAATTATAGACCAGATATTTGAGTGGTTTTGATATTTGTGGTCTTCGATAGCTTTATAGGCCGATTTGATAGAGCAACTACCGTTAGAAGAAGGTCTCCAAATAAGTGTGTCCTCCCCACTAGACTGATTTAGTGGTTGGATATGGGCGATGCATTTGACTACATCATGATGGAGATATCTGTTAATAATATCAAAATTCCATCCACCATTAGTCTTGCACAAATCTGATACTCTGCATAAAGGATAGACTCAGCATTATTAAAGGTATGATAAACCAAAGGTTCAGGAAGAAAAGTCCATTTATCATACCAAAAGGAGATTTTATCTCCTTTACCAATTTTCCAACCAATGTGCGATAGGAAGACATCCTAAATTTTGCATATACTATTCCAAGTATAGGAGAAAGAGTTCGGTTTGATCACCATTGGAATAGTAGGTTTACTATATTTGTATTTATCATGAATGATTCGTACCCAAAGACTATCGGGTTTAGTAATGAGACCTTAATACAACATCATTATAAAAGCGATATTTTGATTCTTGAGTTTTTTTGAAACCAAGACCCCCTTCCTTTTTTCCAAAAGTAACACAATCCCAAGATAGAAGGTAGGGCTTTTATTCCTATAACTAGAGTCCTAAAGAAAGTTTATAGAAATTTTATCCAATTCGGCCAAGACATTGTTAGGTAAGAGCATGGTCTACATGGTATAGCTGGGAATAGCTGCAAGTATAGATTTTATGAGAATAGATTTCCCAGCTATGTTGAGGTAGCGATTCTTCCAGTTAACAAGATGCGAATAAGTTTTATCAATAAGGGGTGTAAAGGTAAGCTTAGTAATCCTCTCATGGATAATAGGGATACCCAGATATTTTCTAAGGTTGCTAGTTAGAGGGATTCCCAATTCATTGCTGATTTGTAAAGCTCTGTTAATATTGACGTTTTTAGAGCAAAAGAGTTTAGATTTCCCAGTGTTGATCTTCTGACTGGAAGCATTACAAAAGTTTGAAAGACATTACTGAACAATAAGAGCTTGCGAAAGAGATGTTTCTATAAAAAGCAAAAGATCATCAGCAAAAAATAGGTGAGAAATAGGAGGCCCGTTAGGTGTTAGCCTAATTAGTTTCCAATCATTTTTATTAATACTACTAAGTATGCAATGACTGAGGCATTCAATATAAAGAACAAAGAGATAGGGAGAAAGAGGATCCCCCTAACGGATGCCACAAGAAGGAGTGAATTCGTGAGATGGTTCACCATTCCAATGGACCCTCAAGTGAGATGTAGAGATAGCATTATGAATAAGTTTCCTATAGTGATTATTCATCCTAATAGATTTGAGAGTATCATCAATGAAGCTCCAGGATAGTCTATCAAAATATTTTTTTGAGATCAACTTTAATCACCATAAAGCCTTTCTTCTTACTTTTATTCTGCATAGGGTGGATAATCTCTTAGGCAATGATAATGTTATCACTATTTTGTCGTCCTTGAATGAAGCTACTTTATGTGTCACCAATTAGATGATTCATACATTCATGTAGATGGCTAGAGAGAATTTTGGTGATAATCTTGTAGCTAATATTGCAAAGAGAATCTAGTTGTCATTAATATAAGTGTAATATAAGTGTCATTAATCTCCTTGATAGAATCTAGTTGTCTAAAAAGTCCTTTAACAAGGTTTATTATGCTAACTTTAAGATCATCCCAATAAGAGTGAATAAAGCCGGCATTGATACCATCAAGCCCAAGAGCTTTGAAGGGGGCAATAGCAAAGGCAGCATTTTTAATTTCATCATCAGTCACTTCTTTGTGTAGGATAAGGAGTTGGGAATTAAAGAGTAGGGGAAAGTTGTTGTTAGTTATGAGCTTGGGTCTATCCTCATATTCCTCCTTGAAGAGATCTTCATAGAAGGAGGCAGCTATGATTTTAAGGGAATTTTGATCCTCGACTCAATTATCATCATCTGCTTTAAGAGATAAAATCTGGTTTCTTTTCCTTCTGATAATGGATGTGGTGTGGAAGAATCTAGTGTTTTGATCTCCCTAATTGAGCTACTTACACCTAGACTTTTGGAACCATATCAGCTCCTCTTACAAGAGAACTTTTTATATTCTTCCTAGAGAGATTTTTCCAGTTTCCTTAGGAAATAATCATCTTTATGATTCCTGTTTCTGTCAATACCTTCCAATCTTCGTAGAAGTTTTTTCTTTTTAGCAGAGATACTACCAATTCTCTCTTTGTTCCATTCGGTAGCTGTATTGGCAAAGTTTATGGTACCATTCTTCTAATCATTATTTAACCAAGCTTCTTTAACCACAGGGTGGAAGGAATTTTCCAGCATCCAAGTAGCGTGGCAACGAAAAGGTGTAAAATTAATATTCTTTTTAGGCTCCTTGAGTAATTGGATTTTAATCTGGCAATGGTCAGAACCATAACGAGGCATGTGAAAGGAATTGGCTTAGGGAAACTTTAGCCTCCATTCAGTGTTGCAAAAGCCCAATCAAGTCATTCCTTAACATTGCCTTTTTCCCAAGTAAATCTATCACCAGAGAAGTTAAGTTCAAGAAGATTGGAAGAATTTAAGCATTGTCTGAACTGTTTCATGAATCTTCAACTGACACTTCCCCCACCAATTTTATCATCACAAGAGAGGTAGGAATTAAAGTCTCTAATGATAAGCCAAGGATAAAAAATATTAGTAGTAAGAGAACTGATAGATTGCCAAAGATGATCCCGGTGAAGAGGATTAGGATCTTTGTAAACACCAGAAAGTAAATAAGATTGATTATTAGCTAAAATATTAACCCTGCAGTGTAACAATTGGACATTAGAGTAAATATAATCAATGTTAACAGAATCATTATTCCAAAGAAGCTAGATACCGCTAGCATAACCAGTAGCTTCCATATGGATCTAGTCAGAAAAACCCAGCTTCCTGATAATGGAATCAGCTCTAATACCCCTAGCTCTAGTCTCAAGTAAAAGAAGAATTTGAGTATTAAAAGATTTAGAGATTTCTTTAATGCGCTTAGGAAAACTTTTAGCATAAGTACCTCTACAATTCCAGCAGATTAAATCCATAAAAAAAGGAATAGAAAAACTTGGAAGAAGCTTAAGCCTCTTGAAGTTCCCATGAGTCCTCAATCTAATCATTGCTAAAATCATCATCTTTATAATTATCATTATGGATTGGCTGATCATATTCCTCATCAAGAAGATCATCATCTAGTATATCATCCTCTACGCCAGCTTGATCAAAATCATTAAGAGGATTGTCTAATCTTGGTACTTGATTGTGATTTTCCATTAGAGTATCCTCATTAAATTGAGTTTTTGGTACAGATGTAGGAGAGTAATTTGGATCAAGAGGTTTCCTGTTATCAATCTGAGGGGTGGAAAGTGATATGGAGAATTTCTAGAGCTGGATTTTCTCTTCCAGAATTTGAATTGATCCAGATATTAGGATTAGGAGAATAAATTTTTCCTGATGTGGGTTTCCCAACATTATTAACAGGCCCAATATCTGTGCTATATTCGGTCTTCATCTGCTACCTAAGTTTAAATCTCTTTTATTCCCTTTAATAACATTGTGAACCCCTTTAGAAGCCCTGTTGTTTGTGTTATTGGGCTGAATTCCTTTTGCTCTGTTTTTATCTAAATTAACCTCACTCGGCCCATCCCATTTGAAGGTCCGCCCAAAACCGCTGGACACACACGTGACTTCATTATTCCTTGACTTAGCCCTAGCTTTTTCATCCAGTTGCTCAATATCCTTCGGCTGAGCATGTTTAGCCCCTGCAACGTCCTTCCTCCGCCACTTTTTTCTAACAATTTTAGTAGGAGCAGCTATAGGTGGAATGTTGGGCATGGATTTTCTCTGCCTTGCACCGTTGGGATCACGATCTAGAGTTGTAAGGACATCAAATCTCGACCTAGAAGAGAAGCCTGATAAATGATAATTTTATATATTTTTATCCTTTTAATTTAGACTTTTAAATATTTATTTGAGGCTAATAGAGTTTAATTAGATATTATTTAATTTTATTAGCCAATATTCAGTTTTGGGATTTTAACTAACTAAATCTTTGATTTTAAAATATAAACAATATCTTTAATATTTTTTGCACACATGCTATTTAATTTAATTTTATTTGTGCAGATTTTCTAGATTCAATTTGAAAGATATTGATAGAGAATATTTTGGATAAGAAGAATATGGGCATGCTTGGAGATCAAATCAAGAATCAAATCTTTAAAATTTTATTTGAATTTCTTTTGGGTTATTTAGTGTAGTTTTCATTTAGGGTTATTTAGGGTATTTTTTTTTTTATTAAATTATTAAGTTTCAAATTGGAAGAGATGTACGAACACATACCACAAGACTTCTAATATAAAAGCCTCACATGTTAAGATTTAAGGAGACGGAGGCATCACTGGACGGATTGAAAAAAAAAGAAAGAGCACGACTTTTATGAAAGAAAAAAACATAACCGATGGTGTAGCGACCGCAGTTCTCTTTTTCTTCAATTTTTTTAGGGATGGCTTGTCAATTTCTCATCTCATGTTATTTGATTTTTAATTCTATGGATAGCTAATTTTTTGGTGTGATCAATCATAAACCATGATCCTAAATTTTAATCAGAGTCCTTAATATTTAGAGAAGATTTTATTCTGGCTTTATTTCAATTTGCTCTTTTTCTTCCTACCTCTAAATGTTATGCTTTAATTGTTATTGCTGGTTAGAGTAGCTTTACTGCATAATTTTTGGGTTATAAATTTTATCTGAGGTTTTACTTACTATAATTGATTGATATAGTAACTTAAGAGTAATTTGGCCTAACTTGGGTGATCATCCATGCTTTGTTTCTGGTATGGCTAACATAGAATAGTTGTTAGGTTGTGGGTTAAGGGAGATTTCAATTAATCTATAACTTAATTTCTTGTTTAATTCTTGAATGATAATTTGAGAAATATATAATAAAACTAGAATAATAAAGTTGAATAAAATTAATTTATTTTGTGGACGAGGAAGATTAAATTTAGGTGATTGGATTGTGATTGATTGCACTGCTTGTTCTTGATAATTTTTTCAATTGAATTTTCTTTATTTATCTAATTTTAATTTAGATTTTTTTAATTTCATTATAAAACCCCCCATTTTTTAGCTTTTCATAATCATAATTCAAATAGCTACTCTATTGACTCTTAGAGAGACGACATAGGTTGCGCTTTACTGCAAAATCTAGTTTTTTTTATTAATTTTGGTGCTATTCGACAGTAGTGTCAAAATTTTGGCGCCGTTGCCGGGGAGTCAAAGGTGTTAACTTTTTGAGTTTGGTTATTAGTTTTTTTTTCTTTCTCATTTTTTTTATTTTCTAGTATTTTTTATTTTTTTTCAAGATTTATTATTTTCTTTTTCTTTACTTGTTTTAGGTGTTTTTCATTTTTTTTTGGTTTATTAGTGCATGACAAGGTCTTTTCAAGATAAATTAATTGATTTGAACTCTGAGATTGAGAGAAGTTGTCGTACTAACCGTAAAAATCAAAAGCACCGTAAAATTAGGGATAGTGTGATCTTTGAAATTTTGTCTGAATTGATTGATAGCGTTGTTAATGATTCTAAATCTGACTTAGACTCTACAGTTAAGTTGGAAAATATGGCTGAAAATAATAATGGTAATAGGACAATTAAAGAATTGGCTGCTCCTAATGCACACTATCAAAATTTGTGTATTCAATATCCTAATTTAGATACAAATGCTAGTTTTGAATTGAAATCTGGTTTAGTACATTTGCTACCTAAATTTCATGGTCTTACAGGAGAGGACCCAAATAGGCACTTGAAGGAATTTCATATTGTGTGCTCCACCATGAAGCCTCAAGGAGTTTCAGAAGAGCAAATCAAATTGAGGGCTTTTCCTTTTTCATTGGATGGAGTGGCAAAAGATTGGTTGTATTACTTGCAACCAGGTGCCATTACCTCTTGGGATCAAATGACATAGTTATTCTTGGAAAAATTCTTCCCTGCCTCTCGCACAGCAGCAATAAAAAAAGATATTTGTGGGATTCGTCAGATGACTGGGGAGACATTTCATGAATATGGGGAAAGATTTAAGAAATTATGTGCCAGTTGCCCTCACCATCAAATACCTGATCAGCAGCTGGTTCAACATTTTTATGAAGGTCTCTTACCAATAGATAGGTGGTTTGTCGATGCCGCAGCTGGTGGTGCTTTGGTAGAACTTACTCCAACTGATGTCATGAATCTCATTTCTAAGATGGCACAAAATTCTCAACAATTTGGGACGTGAGCTAACCAAGCAGTCAAAGGGGTGAATGAGATTCAAACACCACAATATGATCTTAAATTTGAGAACAAGATGGAGGAGCTCTCTAGCATGGTTCGGCACATTGCCGTAACACAACAAAAATTAATGAATTCACCAGCAGTGCCAACTTTTCCACAGGCGTATCCCTCACAGACATGTGCACAACCTCAATTTTATAATCCTCAACAAGCTACCACATCCTCTGCTTTAGTTGGGCCTCTATGTGGCATCTGTTTTTTGGCCACACACACTACTGATCATTGCCCACAGTTGGATGATAGAGTTGAGAATTGTGCTGGGATTTTTCCAACTAGACCTATGCAACAAGGCCAAAAATATGATCCTTTTTCTAACACTTATAATCCTAGGTGGAAAGATCACCCTAATTTCAGATATGGAGGAAGTCAACAACACCAATATAATGCTACAGGTCAAAATTCACAGCCTATGCAAGCAATGAGGCAATCCACTCTTATTCAAGGGTCTAAAAATGATGGACCAAGTCTAGAAGAGTTAATGAAGTAAATGGCAACTAATAACATTCAATTTCAACAACGCACTGAGACAGTAATCCAAAAATTGGAGAATCAAATTGGGCAGTTGTCCACCTCCGTTAATGAATTGAAGAGTCAAGGTTCTGGAAAGTTACCGTCTCAAACAATTGTAAATCCTAATTGTAGTAATGTTAGTGCCATCACTCTTAGAAGTGGAAAGGAGCTTCCAGAGCCCTCCATAACATCTATCAAGAATAAGTCGGCTGCAACAACACAAGTCACACTTGAGGAGTCTAATGAAGAAAAGGAACCAAGGAAGATCCTTCCATTTCCAAATAGGGACACTCAAAGCAAGAAGTTAAAGGAAGCTGAATTGGAGAAAGAAGTGCTTGATGTTTTCAAGAAGGTTGAAGTCAATATTCCCCTTTTGGAGGCAGTAAAGCAAATTCCTAAATATGTAAAGTTCTTGAAAGACCTATGCACGAACAAGAGAAGATTTAAAGCTAATAAGAAGGTCAATCTAGAAAGAAGTGTATCAGCTTTATTTTATGGAGGAATGCAGTGCCAACCCCCTATGCCCTTAAAATGCAAAGATCCAGGGAGTTTCACTATACCCTGTACTATAGGAAATTTAGAATTTTCTAACGCTTTGATTGATCTTGGTGCAGCGATAAATGTTATGCCCAAGTCTCTATTTTCTTCTTTGCAGGGTTGTGAGATGAAGTCAGTCGGGATTATTGTGCAATTAGCAGATAGGAGACTTGCCTATCCTAATGGTATGCTTGAAGACATTCTAGTTAAGGTAAAAGATTTAGTCTTTCCTGCTGATTTTTATATTTTGGATATGGGTAAAGATGATAGTCATGGGCCACTACCACTGATTTTGGGTAGGCCATTTCTTAAGATAGCTAATACTATCATTAATGTTAAAGATAGTACTCTTTCCATAGAATTTGTAGGACGTGTTGTTCAATTTAATCTTTTAGAGGCTATGAAACATCCTATAGAGGACCATTCTGTTATTAATGTGAGCATGCTTGATATGTTAATTGATGATACATATGATGAGCTTTACAATGAGATGGTTTCTAGTTCTCTTGAGATTGTTGATTTAGATAGCAATACACATTGTTCTGACTCTATTATTTATGAGGATTCTTCTGACTGTTCTGGTTCTGACGATATTGTTGAGTTGTTTAAATCCATGCATGATATTGGCACTGGAACTTCTAGTGACTCTGATATGATTGCTTCTGACTCTGAAAGAACTATAGACTTTGCTATCAACTCTATGTCATGTAATTATATTAATAATGATAATTCTAGTGTTCTAGAATAAGATACTGCTGCTTCTTTTGATGGAATGCAGGTTTGTGGAGTTGATGAGCTAACTATTGACAAGCTAGTGCCCTCTATTCAGCAGCCACCTATACTTGAATTGAAAGATCTACCAGAACATTTGAAATATGCATTCTTAAATGAAGGTAAGAAATTACCGATTATTATAGCAAGGGATTCTAATCCTAGTCAAGAGGCAAAATTGTTAGAGGTACTGAGAAAGCACAAGAAAGCTATAGGATGGATACTAGTTGACATTCCAGGCATCAGTCCAGATATATGCATGCATAGGATCTTGATGGAAGACAGTGCAAAGCCATGTAGGCAACCTCAAAGGAGGCTTAACCCACTTATCCTTGACGTGGTCAAAAAGGAGGTAACAAAACTTCTTTCTGCAGGTATCATTTACCCTATTTCTGACAGCCAGTGGGTGAGTCCAATACAGGTAGTGCCAAAAAAGAGCGGGATCACAGTTGTAAAGAATGAAAAGAACGAGTTGATTCCTATGAGAGTGCAAAATAGCTGGAGGATGTGCGTCGACTACAGGAAGCTAAATGATGCAACCAGGAAGGATCACTTCCCTTTACCTTTTATTGATCAAATGCTAGAGAAATTAGCAGGCAAATCTCACTACTGTTTTCTAGATGGTTTTTCAGGTTATTTCCAGATTTGCATAACTCCAGAGGACCAAGAGAAGACAACATTCACATGTCCGTTTGGCACATTTGCTTATTAGATGATGCCATTTGGATTATGCAATACCCCAGCCACATTCTAGAGATGCATGATGAGTATTTTTGCAGATTTGCTAGACTATTGCATAGAGGTTTTTATGGATGATTTTACTGTATATGGAGATTCATTTGATGAGTGTCTAGTAAATTTAGATAAAGTACTTGAGCGATGTATTGAGAAAATCTTGTATTAAACTTTGAAAAGTGTCATTTCATGGTTAGACAAGGTATTGTATTGGGTCATGTTATTTCTGAGAGGGGGATAGAAGTTGATAAGGCTAAGGTAGATGTGATTACTTCTTTACCTTATCCTGCTAGTGTTAGAGAGGTCCATTCTTTCCTTGGACATGCAGGATTTTACAGGAGGTTTATACAGGATTTTAGTAAGATAGCCTTACCACTCTCAAGATTACTGCAGAAAGATGTGGATTTCAAATTTGATAAAGCTTGTGAGCAAGCATTTGATAAGTTAAAGAAGATATTGACTACTCCACCAATCATTCAACCACCAAATTGGGATTTACCTTTTGAATTATTATGTGATGCTTCTAATTATGCTCTTGGCGCAGTGCTTTTACAAAAAGTTGATAAGAAATCACATGTCATAACTTATGCTTCCAGAACTTTAGATGCAGCCCAAGCCAACTATACTACCACTGAAAAGGAGCTTTTAGCTATTGTTTTTGCATTAGATAAGTTTAGATCATATCTTTTGAATGCAAAAGTTGTTGTGTTTTCTGATCATGCAGCATTAAAGTATCTCTTAAGGAAGCCAAATGCAAAGCCACGATTAGTCAGATGGATGCTCTTGCTACAGGAGTTTAACTTAGAGATAAAGGATAAGAGTGGAGCTGAGAATTCTGTCGTAGACCATTTGAGTCGCATTGAATCTCCTATGGTTCCTTCTATTCCTATTGATGATAATTTTCCTGATAAATGCTTATATGCTATGCATGATGTTACTCCTTGGTATGCTGACTTAGTTAATTACTTAGTTGCCTCTGCATTGCCTGTGCATTTAAAGAAACATCAATTAGATAAGTTTAAGAGGGAAGCTAGATATTACATTTGGGATGATCCATACCTTTGGCGCATATGTAGTGACCAGATTATTAGGAGATGTATTCCTGATATTGAGTTTGAATCCATATTGCATTTTTGTCACACACTTGCTTGTGGAGGACACTTTGGTCCACAACGCACTGCTAGAAAGGTTCTTGATTCTGGATTGTACTGGCCTACTCTATTTCGTGATGCATATACATTTTGTAAGCATTGTGCAAGATGTCAGCATACAGGAAATATCTCCCGTAGAAATGAGATGCCTCAACAACCTTTACTTTTCTGTGAAATATTTGATGTATGGGGTATTGATTTCATGGGACCTTTTCCTGTTTCATTTGGATTTGCTTACATTTTACTAGCTGTGGATTATGTTTCTAAGTAGGTGGAAGCTAAAGCCACCAGAACTAATGACTCTATTGTTGTTGTAGATTTTGTTAGGTCACATATCTTTTGCAGGTTTGGTATTCCAAAGGCCATTATCAGTGACCAAGGGACCCATTTTCATAATCAGAGCATGCAGAGTTTATTGGGTAAGTATGGGGTCGTGCATAAGATGGCTACCCCTTATCACCCCTAAACTAATGGGCAAGTTGAAGTCTCTAATCGAGAGATAAAGCAGATTCTTGAGAAAATAGTGCAACCTAATAGAAAGACTGGAGTAAGAGACTTGATGATGCATTGTGGGCATACAGAACTGCCTACAAGACTCCAATCGGAATGTCTCCTTATCGGCTTGTTTTTGGGAAAGCTTGTCACTTACCTGTGGAGATTGAGCATAAAGCTTATTGGGTAGTAAAGTAGTGCAACATGGATTTAACTAAAGCAGGAGCCCAAATAAAATATCAATTGCAAGAGCTTGAAGAATTTCACTTGGAAGCATATGAAAATTCAAGAATCTACAAGGAAAAGACCAAGTTAATGTATGATAAGCTGATAGTTAGAAAAGAGTTCAAGGTGGGACAAAAAGTGTTGCTCTATAATGCCAGATTGAAACTTATGCCAGGAAAACTTCGTTCTAGATGGAAAGGTCCTTTTATAGTTACTAAAGTGTTTTCTTATGGTGGAGTAGAGATTATGGCAGAATCTACTGGAGCAAAGTTTAAAGTTAACGGGCATCAGTTAAAGCATTTTTATGATGGATTTGAGACACACATTGTGGAGGAGTCTTCCCTCCAAGATAACACTTAATCAACTAGGTTGTATCATTTCTCTTCACTTTTAATTTACATTTTCCTATACATCTTTCGAACTATGTTCTACATTGAGGACATTGTATATTTTAAGAGTGGGGGGAGGTTTTTTGCTGTTTTCTAATTTTTTTCTTGTTTTCATTTTTGTTATTTTTGTGTTCTTGTTTTCAAAAAAAAAAATAATTTGTGCGAAGTTGCAAATTTAAGACAATTTTAGTTTGGATACATTTGAGCATGATAAATAATTGATCTTATATTTAAAATTTAAGTTAAGTGGCAATGAATTTGGTTTCATTGAATTAATGTGATAGTCTTTAGCTTGTGAGAATTTGGGCCTAATATTATCCTCTTCTTGTGTGTATTCTCCTATCACTACTCTCACTCTAGAACTTGTCTTGATTCTTAGTTGAGACTATAATTGTATATGCTTTGCATGAAGATGATTTAGGCATTCTTTTTTTAGCCTACTTAACCAAATAGCCATCCCATGCAATTTATCCCTTGTTAGCCCCTTTGAGCCTAAACCTTTTTTTTTAAATCTTAGCCAATTGAAAACATAACGTATAAAAATATTTTCTTTCATTCTTCTCACCCCACTTTAGGTGATGAAAAGTGTATTATAATATTTGTTGGAATGAAAGAATATGCTTGAAGAGAGATTTGGGTTATTTTGGAAAAAAAAACAAGAGAGAAAAAAAAAAGCAAAGGAAGAAAAGAAAAGAAAAGAAAGAGCATAAAAGTCAGAACGCAACAAAAATAAATAAATAAAAAAGTGCATGAAGCAAAGGAAAGGAAAACAAAACAAAGAGAGAAAAATAAATCCAAATCAATTTATTTTATTTCTTTCATTCTATATATTTCGTTTCAAATATGCTTTTCATTATCCTAAAGTTTATTAGCTGTCATTTTCCTATTTTTATACCATACCTTTATCTAAGGCTCATTACAACCTAAACTAAAGTCCTATTGATTCTTGCATTGCATATGACATAAATAGTGAAGACCTAGATGATAAACAAGCCTATGGTAGTGAGGTTTTAATAGGGAAACTTGAGTGAAACACTTACCTATATACATTTGAGAGTTGAGAGTTAAACACTTGACCTTTGAGAGGGGCTATTGCTTAATTTATTCTTACCAAATGAAATTACCATGATGCTTGTTATTTTGGATATAAGAGATATTGATTAGAGTATTAAAATGTTGGAGAGCTATGATTGTTTCTTATACTTTGATGCTTCTACATTTCTTTTCTTGAATTTTAATATTTAAGTTTTGCCCAGGAGTGCAAAAGTCTAAGTGTGGGGGAATTGATAAATGATAATTTTATATATTTTTATCCTTTTAATTTAGACTTTTAAATATTTATTTGAGGCTAATAGAGTTTAATTAGATATTATTTAATTTTATTAGCCAATATTCAATTTTAGGATTTTAACTAACTAAATCTTTGATTTTAAAATATAAACAATATCTTTAATATTTTTTGCACACGTGCTATTTAATTTTATTTTATTTGTGCAGATTTTCTAGATTCAATTTGAAAAATATTAATAGAGAATATTTTGGATAAGAAGAATATGGGCATGCTTGGAGATCAAATCAAGAATCAAATCTTTAAAATTTTATTTGAATTTATTTTGGCTTATTTAGTGTAGTTTTCATTTAGGGTTATTTAGGGTATTTTTATTTTTTTATTAAATTATTAAGTTTCAAATTGGAAGAGATGTACGAACACACACCACAAGACTTCTAATATAAAAGCCTCACACGTTAAGATTTAAGGAGACGGAGGCATCACTGGACGGATTGAAAAAAAAAGAAAGAGCACGACTTTTATGAAAGAAAAAAACATAACCAACGGCGTAGCGACCGCAGTTCTCTTTTTCTTCAATTTTTTTAGGGATGGCTTGTCAATTTCTCATCTCATGTTATTTGATTTTTAATTCTATGGATAGCTAATTTTTTGGTGTGATCAATCATAAACCATGATCCTAAATTTTAATCAGAGTCCTTAATATTTAGAGATTTTATTCTGGCTTTATTTCAATTTGCTCTTTTTCTTCCTACCTCTAAATGTTATGCTTTAATTGTTATTGCTGGTTAGAGTAGCTTTACTGCATAATTTTTGGGTTATAAATTTTATCTGAGGTTTTACTTACTATAATTGATTGATATAGTAACTTAAGAGTAATTTGGCCTAACTTGGGTGATCATCCATGCTTTGTTTCTGGTATGGCTAACATAGAACAGTTGTTAGGTTGTGAGTTAAGGGAGATTTCAATTAATCTATAACTTAATTTCTTGTTTAATTCTTGAATGATAATTTGAAAAATATATAATAAAACTAGAATAATAAAGTTGAATAAAATTAATTTATTTTGTGGACGAGGAAGATTAAATTTAGGTGATTGGATTGTGATTGATTGCACTGCTTGTTCTTGATAATTTTCTCAATTGAATTTTCTTTATTTATCTAATTTTAATTTAGATTTTTTTAATTTCATTATAAAACCCCCCATTTTTTAGCTTTTCATAATCATAATTCAAATAGTTACTCTATTGACTCTTAGACAGACGACCTAGGTTGCGCTTTACTGCAAAATCTATTTTTTTTATTAATTTTGGTGCTATTTGATAGTAGTGCCCAAGCCCATATCTCAGTTGTGACGTTGAGGCCGAGGGTCCACTGGGTATCTTGAAAATCGAGAATTTTTAGATGCTTGTACTTCATCCATTTTCCATACTCCTCTTTTGGTAAGTTAAGGTTTTTGTCCAATGAATCTGGTGCTTTTCTTCCTTGATTATTTCCAGTTGCTCTGTTGTTTTACTGTTGGGAATTGTTTTCCTGTTTGTGCTCTTGCTTCCCTTGTTCTGCATCTTTCTTCTGATTAGCGTTCTTAGAATTCTGAGGGTAACTATTTCTATTATGCCCATAGCAACCGCAGCTGAAGCAAATCGAGTCTAAGCTTTCATATTCAACATTGTAGAGTTCATCTCAGATTAGGAGTCTAGGTACCAATCTTTTTTTGAAGATCTATTTCAACACTTAAGTTTACAAATTTTTCTCTTTTGGTTTTCCCTTGTTCATCCTTGGTAATCGATTCTAATAGTGAGTTTGAGTCCACCTTCAGCGTCTTCCCAATGCAATTTCCCAATCTCCATAGGATTTCTTTTAACTTAATAGGTGGCCCAATACTTTCCTGGAAACAACAACGGTGAATAATTAAAAAAATACTAATTAGTTTTATTTTAATAATATTTTACTATTTAATAGGTAAAATATCATCATCATGAGGATTGTGACATTTGAATATTAGAACAAAGGTTCAAGCCAAGCTCGTGTGCAAACAAAGATACAAGTTATACAAGTGTGGTTAAAGTAAATATTTGGATTTTGGGCTAAGGAGCTTAAGAATAAGCTAAAATTAAGCTGGCTACTCAATATAATCAAGCAAAAAGTGCCTTAAAAGTTATAATGGCTCTCGGGGACTCTATCAAAAATAAAAAAAATTGAAATATTAACTGTCATAAAAAGACTTCAATATTTTTGTAGAAATTTTGGCAGAACCTCCCCTATAAATAGGACCTACTAAAAATTCTACAACCAAATTTTTCACAAAATGTAGTATCAATCAAGAGTTTAACTCCTTCCAACCAACTACAGTATATATATAGATCAAAATAAAACACTAACAATAATCTATGTGGAGCACTAATCTTTCTTTTAAATCAAAATACATACGACTTATCTATTTACATCAAAAGCAACAGTACCAACTAAAATTTCCACCTAATGTAGCTATATTGCCCTTTAAAGGTTAATGGTGGGATCAGCGTCAACTAACAAATCTTAGGCCAAAATAAGTTTTTCAGTGAATAGTATTCCCAAAGCAAAATTTTAAAATTTAAATTTACAAACTCTAATAATGGTGTAAACTAAATAAAAATAATTCAACAAAATAAATTTGTAAGTCTGTAAGTCATAATCATAATCGTAAAATGAAAGTAAATTGGAAGCAATTTATTTTTAATCATGCTTAAAAAAAACTATTTATTCACACATAAATCAAAGTGATATATTTGCTAGCCAAAATCATGTAAATTTTAAAAATAGATATTAGTCAACTTTTAAAATTTTGAAAATTCAACAGAACAAGTAACAAACGTGGATACACAGTCCATAAGGGTAAATAACCAAACGCAGCTTATGCCATGAAAATAAATATGGACACATATTCCATGAGGGTAAGGTTAACCAAATGCGGCTCGGAGCTACAAAATCAAACATGAGTACAAGCCCATAAATACCAAACGTGAGAACAGAGCTCACAAAAATCAAACTAGCTAATTATTAACCATAGCATGCTACGAGCTAACAGAACTGTCGTTACCAGCAGTGTTCTGTTTAGAGTTCTCTTAAAAATCACATTTCAAACATGCGAGGGAAGTAATTAATTTTGAAATGAAATTTTTCATTCTCAAAATTTGTGAAAATCATACTTTATAGCTAATATACCAAACTTGCAATAATTGAGTAGCCAATACATTTTAAAGCTTAATAACCATACAAGAATGCTTTCACTAATCTTGGAAATACACTTTTAAAAATAAATAAATGCACATATCATAACTCATTTGTCCTTCATTAATATTTCATAATTTCTAAAATTAATGTAATTTATAAGAATAAAATATTTCAATAAAAGATTATCAAAAATAAATTAAATGAAATGCTATTCACTTACTTGTCAGCATTCCAAATTTTCAAAGATTTTCTTCCTTTAATTCTTGTTAGGTTCTTATTCTTCAAATTAATAAGGATATAGATAAATATAATCTTAAACAGAACTCCAAATTAACCATTACCATCTAAAATTCAAAGCTAAATTTATAATTTAAAATTGGCCTAGGAATTATTATTCATCCTTATAACTTCCTCCATAAAGCTTTAAACATGCCATTCCATTTCTTTAAGGTAAAATTTTCTATTAGGTATTTTATCAAACAACATACACGCATAATTTATCAAGTTAATATTAATATTTTCCTTTCTAAATTTTGGCTTCATTGAAGCCTTACAATATCACCAATTCAATCATTTCCAAATGGAATCCCAATCTACAATATCATCTTGCTTCCTTGCACAACCATAATATCCATTTAAAAAGAAATTCCTCTTTTTCTATGCATGCATGTACAGTCACAAAGGAGATAAATTTTTGAAACTCCTATCCTCAACCCACATATATCATATATTATTACCAAGTTTAGATGGATTTTAAGCTTAAAGTTTCAACCTTTTTCTTTCTATAGTAGCACAGGTGATGGTAGAGAAAAAATAAAGTGTTGTAGCTCCACATATAGAGCAGCGACAACAACACACACTCATACATATAACCAATCCATAAATAGAAGGTCCAAAAATTTCTCACCTCAACTTGACTAGCCTAGACAGCGACAGACAGTAGAGGAGGAAGAAGAAGGTCCTTAAACTGAACAGAGGAGAGAGCCAATACTGCATTCATTATGGAAGGAGAAAAATGAAACTTGCAGCAGAAGAGGGGATGTACGCCAATTACCACTCACCAAAAGGAAAAGGACCAAATCAATTGAGATAACCTAGCCCTTGATAGCCAATCAACATCTCCAGCGACTTAGCTTCTCACTCTAACAGTAGACCAAACTTGAACGACACAAACAGAATAGCAGATGGAAAAAGAAGAAATAGAGACAAAAGATGTAAAAGTGAACCTCTTGGACATTTTAGAGCTGCAACATCCTCCACTCTCATAGGCAACCACTGAAAATGAGAAGACGAATGAATGCACAGAAAAATGAAGAGACAAAGTCCACCAACCTTCCAAACTTCTCTACCTCTTTCTCATACTCTGTAAAACTGACTCAGATAAGAGAGAGAAGAAAGAAAATATATTTGATGGAGGAAGGGTATTCTACTAATTTTAGAGGAGTTAAGCAAAATAAAAATCCCATTTCTTACATCAGGGATTCGAACTTGGAACCTTCAAATGACTTAGCATACACACTTCCACTATACCAATATTTCATATCGTTATAATTATCCCAAACATAAATAAAATATATCCTTAACAAGTTATTATATGTTAAATATATATATATATATATATGTTTAAGGTTATTACAAGAGATTTTATAATTTGTTGGAGACTCTTCTTTACTTTTTTTTTTCAATTAGGTTTGCACCTTCTTGACTTTGATGTTCCAATTTAGTGTTGGATGCAGGATTATGACATTTGACTTGAACTATTCATTTTTCCAATTTAGCATCAAATCTCTCATCTTCAATCATCTGTCTTTCATATTTAGCTCTACGACGTGCTTCATAATAATACCATTAGTTGTATGCATACCAATAATTGTGTTGTTCTCTAATAGTTATTTGCTAGTAGCCTTCATGATATTGTGAAAGCTGAACAAGTCAAGGTGGGGTGTCATAATGCTTTCAATACTCCTTACATGGGCAATCACGAAAATAAAACATAATAAATCATGAATATAAATATATAAGTTATCCCTTAAATATTAGTTTTTTAATGATCTATAGCTTTAGGGAAAGTTTAGGTATTTTGTGGATTATAAATAAGAATAACACAAGGAAGGGAAGTAGGAACCTAACTCTAATCCAAATTGATGTGAAGCGGGATAAGGGAGAGTGGGAAGAGAGAGAATAGAAAGGGAGGAGAGAGAGGAAAAGAAGGGGGAAGGCTGAAACTTTTGGAATCTCTATTTAATAATAATCAAAGCTTAACAAAAATGAAAATTTTAGCTCTATTTATAAAACTCTAAAAATAATAATATAATAATAATAATTTAAATTCAAATCCCAAATTCAAAATTTAAAGATAATCTTAAAGATACTAACATCTAAAATAAAATATAATAAATAATAAATAATGATTCTAATGGATAAGTATCCTTATTTAAATATCCCTAATGGATGATCCTAATATATTTGATAAATTCTATTTATCTTAATTAACCATTATCCTAAATTCCATTGATAGCCCAAGAGGAATGGGTATAGCCTAGGAGAGCAGTAATAACATGTAAAATCAATCTTGGAGAATGATAAGTCTTAGTCACATTAGTGTCAAATTAACTAAATTAACCCTAATATAATCTAGGGTTAGCCAAAAATGTATTTCTCAAGAAGCTAGAATCCTAAAGCTAAATTGATTAAATGCACTAATAAAATAGTAAGAGAATTTGTCATGATACAAAAATATGAGTTGTGACAAACCTAAACACACATTGACACACCTCTTACACAAAATCTCTCAAACAAAATATAGCTTTGCTTTACTCAATATTTCACCATTCATAACAAATTAGATTCTCAAAATGAAACCCAACAAAAAAAATCACTATTTCATTATCAATATCACATTTTTATACCCTCATAGTAGTCACAACATTATGAGATTCCATAAGATCTATTGATTATTTACCATATACTCCATATGCCTATGAAGTATAGTTAACTACCATAGGTACTTTCAACGTCTGTTTGACCCCCGAAAAAATGTAAGGAGAGGGGTGAGTATACCACTGACTTAGTGAGGGTATAAATAACAAAGTGTGCATAAGGGAAGCAAAGGCACGTAAGAGTTTTTCTCAAAAGACCTTCAATGATAAAATAAATGTACATGCCTCCAAATGTTCAAAACTTCAAATATCCACTTTTACAAATTCTTCATGCTATAGAAAATAGTTTTTCAATGCTTCACCAATAAGTTAGACAATCATGTAACAATTACCAGTGAATGAATTTTGACATTCTTGAAATCAACAAACAAACACCAAGCTTCATGAGGAATAACCATCCCACCTATAATATAGTATATGCATGTACATTTCATGTATAATGGTGAGGAATAGCTATCTTACCCTTATAATTTATCTTTTGTATATGCACACACACACATATATATCATACATAATTGTGAGCAATAATCATCTTACAAGATAGCATATACATATAAATATAAATAAAGACTTGAAAAGAAAAGAAATTGAATAGAAAAACCAAAAAAAAAAATTGAAATAATATTCTTAAATAAAACAAATCTAACCACTTTAAAAAAATAGAAATTAAAATTAAAATTACTTAAAACAAAAGATGTGGAAATAGTTCAGCAGCAATAAACCATCTCATAATAGCCATTACCCTTGACATCATACAACTACCATATCAACCTCAAACCCACATAATCAAAATTTAAAAAAAATAAAATCATCAAGGTGAATAAGAAAAAATAATGATTTAAACCAAATTGTTGACTGTTCCTACGATCTAAGGATAGCAAAGAAAGAAAAAAAAAAATGGATTTGCTTCTCAAACAAAGCAGATGAAAAAAATGAATAAATGAGTTGTTGAAACAATAAATGATAGCAAAAAAAAAAAAAAATGCTACTTTGCTAATCATACACACTCACCTGTTAGAACCAATATTGTAGCAATCCCTTGTGTTACCATTCTATGACTATGCGTTAATTGAGAAAAGTTTACCAATATCACCTATCATTTGGTAAAATATAAAATATTTTAATCATTAAAATTTTAGCTCCTAGCTATCATGCATTAAATAACTCCATGATGTCAAGGTCCTAATTAACTTTTAGTTTGATGTACCTATTTTCGTTGCCAATGTAAAATCTCCCTAGAAAATTCTTTTATTTTCGTTTTTTTTAAAAAAGTGAATTATTTCATGGTTTAGAGAGTTGAAAACTAGATGAGTTAAAATCTTAAAAGAGATCTCAAATTTCAAGATTCACATACACCACTCTTAAAGAAATAAAGTTCTAAAATTTGATTGACTTACCTCTTGAATAATTATAGGGAAGTTGCTTGGATGGTGCCAAGAATATTGAGAAAATGAAAGGTGCAAGAAACAACACGGGAACAAGACATATAATAAGGAGTAATGCGTTTATTATAAGAGTGAAGAGAAGGAAGAGAAAGAATAGATAAGAGAAGGAGATGTTAATTCTATTGAAATCTGTTTCAGGTGTGACAGCTAAAGAAATATGCAAGGTAAAGAGGCCGCAGTTAGGGTTTGTCACCACTAGTTTTAAGATATGATTTATAATTTAAATTTTAAATTTAGATTTACATTTATATATTATATTTTTTGTTATGCATTTAAAATTTTAAATTCATTCATTTAAAGAGTATATTAAGATGTTGAGAAATCTAATTGGATATAAGATTATGCATTTTATTGACTCCTTTATTCTAGGATTTAAAATAAAAAAATCTCATTATTATTTTCTATGCGAACACAATTTGAATTTATTTATATTTTTTCTCTCTCTTCTTATTTGGGTTGTCACAGAGTTGTTCATTTAAGCTATGAAAGCCTTTAAAACCCTACAACTAATATTTCTTTGATTTTATTTGACTTAAAGAAGAAAGTTTGATTGTCAGTGTGAAAAGAATGGTAAGAAGTTTGGACAATGTAGCTCATTCAATCCTACTTTAATCACAAAATTTATTTATTTACCCTTAAATTATGTTAAAAAATGCCCTAAAAATTTCTAGAGATTTGCACCAAGTCACCTAATGTTAGCGATGAATTTTATTCATTACTAGCTACCTTGAATACTCAAGAATCACTCAATTAGTTGCATGAATGATTAAATGACCCTTGCCCTTGCCCCAATCATAACAAAATTCTGTTCAACTCAGATTTAAACTACTCGACCAATATATATAAAATGCACCAATGTGACTCATACACATATTGGGAAGTATCAATTAATGCAACAAGCGATTGTAATTAAAACCAAAATTCTAGCAACACAGTCATTCAATCAATTCATTAAATACCTTTTGAGCATGACAAAATTGCCAAAAGAACTAAGAATCCAAAGATACAAATATCATTGTTCCAAATTACAACTCAAAATCCAAAGGAAATAGAAGGAAAGGAATAAGAAATGCTCATTAAATGCGAAGCCCATGAGTGAAGCTTTCTTCTCCTTGGAAATAAAGATTCTAGCCACGCTTGGAAAGCCTCATCAAGACTCCATTAAAACTCCAAATTCTCATGGCCATGGCATCAGGGCAGAAATTCGCACAGTAGAATTTTCAGCAAAACTCGATGATTCCAGTAAGGTTTTGGTGCGGGCAGTGAGATGAAGACAACGGTGAAGTCCGATCTTGATTTGGATGGCTGGATAAATAGATGTGGAGGGGAGAGTGACCAAAGTAGTAAGAGAGAGCCACAATCTGGGAGCCGAAGAAGCTGTGAAGAAGTGGGGAAAAAATACCAAAGTTAATTTCCCCCAAAAAAAAAAGAAAGAATAATGATGATGATTTTTTTGAAAAGGACATCTTGGAGAAGGATCCCAACATCATAAAATGTCGTTTGACAAGGTAAGAAAAATGTGACAAAGTTGTGTCAAGTGTGTAAGTACTCTAAAGTTGTATGAGTGTATGTTTAAGGATGTGTCATGTGTATGAGTGTGATAAAATGCTTATGAAAATTTATTTGAATGCTGGAAAAATAAAACTAACAGAAAAATAATTAATAAATCAAAATAAGACTAAACTAGATATATACATGATGTATGATAAAGCAAGTGAAAACAAAAAATATATAAAATAGGAAATTTGGAATTGACACGCTTGACTGTATGCTCAAATTAATTCTTCCAAAGTTATTATTATTTACATTTTTTATTCCAAAAATTTTTAAAATTGCAAATTAAGTTTAATAAATCAAATAATGTTCAAAATGCTCAAAATACCCAAACAAGTGTCAAAAACCTAGGGTGAAAGGAATAAAAAAATGATGTAAAAAATATTATTTTTCAAAGAATAATCACAAAGTTATCTGATAACTTTACCTTAAATCTTTAGTCTCTTAGAAAACAATTGTAGTTAGATCACAATGGTCACAGTAAATCTAAAAAAGGTCAGTGAAAACATAGTTGGATACCAAGATCTCATAGATAGATCCCATTACCACATTAGACATTATAAAAAGTTACTAAGTCATAAAGTACAGCTGTTCTCTAGAAAGATAATGACCAATGATGATTTTAGAATACAAGGATAATGACCTAGGTTGAGTTTAGATAACTATTACAGAGAGAGTATCATTGACATATCTTTACATATAATTTACAAGTCAACTTTTAAAGTTAACAAATCTTTTGGAAATTCACAATTTTAACTAGAAGTGAGTATGTCATAATTTATAAATATTTTTTTTAAATGCATAAGTCCTCCTTGAAAATTCATAGCTCACCTAGTATATCTGAAATTTAGAAATGAATGTATTTTTTTATGTCAATTGAGTTGTGAATTAAAATAGTGTGATAATTTATAAGTTTTCCACTAAAATTAATGAGCCATCTTTATGAAATTTACAATTTGTAAATAATTTTTTTTTAGATAATATAATGTAGCTTACATTAAATCTAACCACCAGTATGGAGATATGTGTAAAAATCTGATAGTCCAGGTTGTGATTTTAAACATAAAAAAATAAGGGATTTTATTTGCAATGGGGCTTAAGCTAAGAGGGATATATTATGGGTATTTTGGCCTTTTTGAAAAATTAATCTGTCTCGTCCAAAATTTTAAAAACCATAAAAACATTCATTAAAATTTAAGCCTTCAACTTCTAAATCCTTTGCATGAATTGGCCCAAGGGAAAATGACAATAAAATCCCTTTATATTATATAAATCACAAGTTGATACCTTAAAATGCTATAATTCCATCAAAGTCTTTAGGGAGCTTTTTGTCGTTAATGAATTTATATAAATGATCAAATTACCCTTGTTAAAAAATAAAATGATCACAATTTTTGTTTAAATAATCACAACTTTTCTTTTTATATTCACAACAATCCAATAGCAAATAACAACTTTGCATATCAAATTTCTAATATTATATTGCTACAAGTGTTAGAAATAACAAGTGATGATCACAATTTTTATTTAAATAATCACAACTTTCATTCTTATATTTGTAATAATGTAACAGCAAATTACAACTTCCCATGTTAAATTCTTGATACTGCTACAAGGGAAATTTGATCATTTATATAAACTCATTAATGACAAAAAAGTCCCTAGGGACTTCAGTACAATTATGGCATTTCAAGAGACCAGATTGTCATTTATACAATTTAGAGAGATTTTATTAATATTTTCTAATAATAAAAGTGCTTTCCATGAAATCATTGACTAAATATTTGTGTGCCATAGAACAAATAAAACTCATAATTTTTGCATCATAAATATTTAGTCTTAGTTTTGTGATTATTAATTAATTAATCTTTTCAATTCAACTGTCTTTCATTTCCTACTCCGGCTAGTTCTTTATCCATTGTTCTACTTCTAAACTTGTGTTCTTGTGATCAATTTTTCATTTTTTTTAAAATATTCATTTGTGAAATCTTGCCTTAATGTTAGACTTAACGATGCCATTCTATTCGAGAGCTGACATCCTTAGTAACTTCACTCCATGACACTTCACTCGGTCTCCTCTGTGAGTAATCATTGTTGTGATATCAATCGTTCATCAAAAGCACTAATGTTATGAGCACAAGTCAAAAGGAATGGCTCATCCTAAAAGACCAACATATTAGAAGAATGCACATTGAACTACTTATTTTAAGTAATTAAATATGTAAACATGTGTATGATGGTAAAAATTAATGGAAGAATGATATTTAAGGCCTCTCATGGGAATTTGTCATAATAAGGACTTTTGCATCTAATATTGTCTTGTGCAAACACATATATGTTGTTAAAAATTGAGCTTGTTAAATTTCTAAGAAAACTCTAACAAAAAATACAAGGTTCAGCTTTTAACAATATATATGTGTTTTTGAAATTAAATGTTACCAATCAATTGGGTTCCAAATAATAATTTTGAATTAATCACTCTTCTACTCCTATTTATAAGATCATACTCACTGGTTCTTCAATAATTTTACAAAATTTAATAAAATGTTTATAACTCATTTTTAAAAAAAACACTTTTGTCTCTTTTTAACTCTTAGCTTAATTAATAGCTTTTCCATCCTTTCTTCCTTCCCTAATGAACTACTTTATCAATCAAAGGGTGACTTTGAAATGTTGTAAATTAAACTTTTTTGCGTGCATTTGACTAATTGTAACTAATTTTTTTAATCTCATGAAAATAGTTGACAAGGCCAACTTCTTATAAAAAGGACACAGGAAGTATTGGAATTCAAATTTCGAATTCCAATCTGTTTAACTCTTCAATGAAGAAGTTAACTCAAAATTTCTCCAGACTATTAGAATCGAATTGCGTTGTTCGGTCTAACCAGTAACTAGCTTATAGTTCACTCTAGTCAAGCTTAAGAACCGGAAGAAAGTTGAACCAGGACACAATCAATCAAAATCAATGAAAATTGATAAAAAACTGATTAAGAATTTATTTTTTTTTCACTTGTTTAAAATATCAGTATCCCAAATCAATGCTATTTTATGTTTTATATGTGTCGTGATTGGTTTTTCTCTTGTGTTATATATGTGTGTGTGTGTCTGTGATGATGATGATTCAATAGTAATTTTTGTTAATAATGGAACCTAATTATACTTTATTAGTTGGATTATAAAATTAATGTCACATATTCAATCTGTTCTTAAATACAAACAAATTTTAACCAACTCACATAATTCAAAAAAGTTAGTTAATCGTAATAATTATATCTAAAATTTAAAAAGTTTGGACTAAAATATCCTTATACATTTTGGTAATTTGTGATGAACAACAATTAGTTTTATTATAATTTTTGTTGGATTAACCATAAACATTAGTTAATTAATTTAAAATTTTTCATGGCTTCGACGAAAATGAATATTGAGACTTGAAAGTATACGCAATTCATGAAATATGTTGTGTAAATAGGAAGAAAGATGATTGCTGGAAGTGCTGCTGGGTAAATAGGAGAGATGCACGAGATGATTGATTTGGCAGCGAAGCACAATATGACAACCGACATTGAAATGATTCCGATTGATTTAGATCCAATCGCTAGAAACGACGTCAAGCATCATTTTGTGATTGACGTGGCCAACACGCTCCATGATGTCTCTCTTCTTGACTTGAAATTGACAGTGAAAGTAAAATGTTAGGTCAAATATTAATTTCTTCAAATATTTTTTCAGGGCTTTGAAAAAAAGTTAGGTTAAGTACTCTCTCTGTTTAAAAATATAAGATATTTTTAATTGAATTTCACTCCTCAATAAAGTAGTTATTTACTTTTAAACTAACATTATCTTTTCATATTTATCCTTATTAAACACCCTATAATAAATATAAAGTCACTATCAATAGGGGAACTTTTGAAAAAAGGACAATGATTACACCTTAAAAGATTAAAAATGTCTTGCATTTTCATCTAACTTTTCAAAAAATGTCTTATATTTTTGAATGGAGGGAGTATTAATTTCTTGAAATATTTACATCTTTATAATTATATCTTCACAAAATACTTTATATAAGTGTTTTAATAATGATAAATAAAATTTTAATGCATCATTTAAAAAAAAGAGTAATAAATGATATATTAATATACTTGAAAAATAATTATAAAAATTATTTAATGCCCTATATCATGAACCGGATAAGGCTTTTAGAAAATACCTTATATTATGATCTGGTGGGAGAATACACACACACACACACACACACACACACACACACACACACACAAAGCAAGCCAATAGCCTTATAGCCTTGAGACACGAAAGCTCCCTTATACATAAATAGGAAGTCATAAGTTGGGTCTAATTTATAGCTTTAAGCCTTAAGGTTATATTTTGTCAATGAACTTATTTTTGAAGAGCATTAAGCATCTTGTACAAATGAGTGGGACAATTTTTCCCAAACCATTTTTCGAGAAGCAAAAAATCCTTTAGGAACATTGAAAACCCTAAAAACTTTCTACAATGAAATTTAATAAATATTGTTAAAATATTAAATATTTCAATATTTAATAATTTAAATATGATTATTTATGAATATATTCATCCAAAAATTATAAATCCTAGAAAATTAATATTGATTAAGTTCCTTAAACAATTTTCTTGGACAACTAATGATTAGTAAATTAGATTTAGTTATATTCAAAAAATAAGATATTGTCATCCTATGAATATCTTTTAAATTATATTTAGGATTTGGATATATTTTTTTATTATTTTTAAAATTCTATAAATAAAATTAAAATTTTCATTTATATATAGTTTTGAGTATTATCGAATAGAACTCAATAATATTGGCGATATTTTCTTTCTCTTGTATCTATTTTTTCTCTCCCACTCCTTTTCTCTTTCCTCTTTTACCCTTTTCCCCTTCTTGCGCTGCATCACATGACCACCAGAATTCTTTGCATTAATATCAATTCATATATCAATATCAAATATTAAGGAACCAACGGTAATACTGTTGATATAGTACTTAAACATAAAAAAAAAAGAGCCAAGATTCAAGCAAAAGTTGTTGAATAAAATGGAGCTAATTTTCAAAGTAAGTTGTGCAAGAATTGAGATGCGAGGTTCCAAAACGACTTCCTTATAATTTTTATTTTTTTTGGAAGCAAGCACAATGTTTGAGGAAGTACGTTACCAAACCCAAAACTCGGTGCCGCAACGTACACGTCTACTACCACATGACTGGAGGGTCAATGTCAATTATTTTTATTAGTATATATGTGTAGCTCTCCCTTTTTCGAACAAAAAATCACAATTCATTTTAAACATTAAAAGGAATAATGTTGAAACTTCTGAATTTGACTAATAAATATTTAAAAAATAAAAAGTTATCAAAATAATAACAACAAATAAATTTAAAAACTTAAACATTTATAAAAAAATAATATAATGTTAGTCATAAAATAATAGTAAACACAAGTTTTTTGTTTTTTCTTTGCGGGGAGGCAGGAATACCTATCCGAACAACGTTTCCTTATGAAGAAAGGGAATCAAGGACGGGCTTGAAATGGAAGATCTCAGAAAAATATGGCTCTCACATGAAGAGTAGGACAGCATAAGTACACAAATATTGAGCTACCTAGAGCAGGACATTGTTATTAAAAAAAAAATTGGACTTCTAATCTTTTTTTTTTTCAATTTTACTCCATATAATAGTCTATTTCTTTATTTCTTGTTTTTCTTTCTAGAAACATCAATAATTTAACTTCTTTTCTTTTTTATTCATGATATCCCTAAAAGGAGCATTACACATGACATAAGCATTATTTAGGTTTCCAATGATGAACATGATCAGCAACTAATTAATTGATAGTGGGTGGGTAGCTTGTAATTTGGAGGTGACTTCACATGAGCAAGGGAGATTGATGAGATCAGAAATAACTCAACACAAACCAAAAGCACAACTAGTAACAACTTGGTCACCATTTTAATTGCGTAGGGTTTATTTCTCTCTAGTGTAGAATGTAGATAGCATGGTTGGGAGTTCTCTAGCCTTTTATAATGTTACAAGTTACCATGATCATCAATATTGGTGATGTCATTGATTGAATCTAGTTACTATATTTGTTTTTTCGATCTCAAGTTTAAACAAGTTTTCAAGGGTCAGATTATAGCAGTTATTATCAATGTTGTAAGAAGTAAGAATGAAGGAGTAACTCAACTGGCCTGGTCCAATCGGGTGTTGATCATGATTGGACCAATTTTTATTAAAATAATATACCATTTAAAGAATATTATGCAAAATTAAAAATTTATAAATTTAAAAAATTTCAGGCATTTAACTAATTGTAACTATTTTTTCAATCTCATGAAAATAGTTGTAAGGCCTTCTTATAAAACAGACATAGTATGTATTGAAATTCAAATTTTGAATTCCAATATGTTCAACTCTTCAATGACAAAATTGGAATCAAAATTTCTCCCCACCCAAACTTCAATCTCAATCCCAAATACGTCATCAAATGGCTTGGAAATAATACCATAGTTGTTAGAATTGAATAGGAGCGGGTCCGACTAACCATAAGAACAAGAGGAAAAGTGAATTGACCAAGACAAAGTCAGTCAAAACAATGAAAATTGATAAAATTGATCAAGAAATAATTGTTCACTTTTTTTTAAATGTCAATACCCCAAAACAATACAATGTTATGTTTTTATGTCTTTGGTTTTTCTCTAGTGTTATAAATGTGTGTGTGTGTGTGTGTGTGTGATTCAATATTAATTTTTATTAATAATAGAAACTTGTATTAGTTTGTTACACAATTAATGTGACATACTCCCTTCGTTTTCAAATATAAGCAAATTTTAACTAACTCACATAGTTTAAAAAAGTTCATTAATCACACTAATTATAGATGAAATTAAAAGGTTTAGACTAAAATATCTTGCAAATCTTGGTAATTTGTGATGAAAACAAGTAATATTGTATTGTGATGTTAGTGGGATCAATCATAAAATTGCCATGTATTATAAGATGCATGAATAAATAGTCTTAAATTTTTATTTTGCATACATATTCTTTAATTTTATATTATTTTAATTAAAATGGGTCCAACCATGCAAGCTTCATGGATACCCCGACTTGTTGATCAATGCTTGTTTAGTTCTTCAACATTGAAAGTCACTACTATGACCCTTGAAAATTTTTTCAAACACGTTGGTGACAACATGGGAATTTGCAAGTTGCAACGTTATATAAAAGTTAGAGAACTCTAAGCCATGCTATTTACATTCTACACTAGAGAGAAATAAACCTTAAGCAATTAAGATGTTTTCCAAGTTGTTATTAGTTGTGCTTTTTCTAACCCCATCAATCTCTCTTACTAATGTGAAGCCATCAATCAACCAGCCTCAGTCTACTGAAGATTCTACACCAACACCGCACTGACAGTACAAACCACCACCTATCCAAGCACCGCCACTAAACTCTCCGCCAAGGGTCAAGCCGCTAAGCACTCTAGAGAATGAGCCTAAAGCTGAAGCACATGATGGGGTTCCACCAAAATACAAGTCATTTCCAAAGTACAATCCACCCCGCCAATTGGCTGATGATCATCTTCATTGTTGAAAACCTAAATAAAGCTTACATTATATGTGTGTATGTATGTTAAAATAAGGATGCTTTCCACTCGTGTGTAATATGCTCCTCTTAGGGATATCATGAATAAGTACTATGTACACTTGTGTATGTCTATACTCCCTGTGTTATGAAATTATTGTTGTTTAGGAAATTCAATACCAGTTGATCAACTTTTTCCCAATTATTATTCTCTCATTTACTATGTTCGATTCTATATACAATTCATTTTTAACTAATTCACTATAATTAAAGAAAGAAGTTAATTATTGATATTTTTGGGGGAACAAGAAAGAAATTAAAGAAGTTCACTGATAGAAAGAGTAAAATTGAAAAATAATAATAATAATTAAGAGTCCATTTTTTTTATTCAAAGTGATTTACAATAAACATTATCAATTTTTCCTGGAATGTGGCTTATATATATATGACCGATTATTTGCCTCCCCCCTCCTTCCCTGTCTCCTCACCTCTATTATCTAGTAATCTCACTACCTATGTTCAATTTCTTAGAAAATATGTATTGAAAATTCACATTTGTATTAAGTCAATTTATTATGTTGGTCTCGCTCCATGCTTAATGTTTCTTGTTGTTTGGTCCACAATAAAATTGTACTTTGACCGTAGAATTTAAGCATAATCATATGAGAACTTGATTTCAAAAATCTGTCTGAATATATATTATATCTACATCAACCAAATTTCAACAAAATTAATTGCTATCATTCAAATATTGGGTTTCAAATAATAAGCTAAGAGTTAAAAAGAATGACAAGTAAGGACCTCATCAGAAGATTAATGTCAAATTAAGATTTTTAAATATTTTTAGTACTAAAACACGAAAGAAATTGTACTGAATTTAGGAACTTTATTTCTAAATCCTAATTTGGCATTAATCTTCTTCTAAGATCCTTACTTGTCATTTTCCCTTAATTACAATTACTTATTCCTTTCAGCCCTATTTACAATTTCATATCTATTGATCCTTAAAACAAGACCCTTTACAAAATTTAATAAAACGTTTATAACTCATTTTCAAAAATGTCCCTGTCAATGGATGCCCATAATGCACAAGGAGAGTGATTCATAAATATCTCAATAAGCACTCCATGAGTTTAGAGGCATTTATTTCCTGGTGAACTCCTAAGACCCAGATCACCTAATTTTTTTTACAAGAAAAAATGTCCTTGTCTCTTTAACTCTTAGCTTGATTAATAGTTTTTTCATTCTTTCTTCCTTCTCTAATGAGCTAATCTATCAATCAAAGGGTTATTTTAGAAAATTGTAAACAAGGTTTACATTAAACTAATCGGAACTAATTTCTTAGTCTTATGAAAATAGTTAATAGTGTCATTTAATTTAAAATGGACCAGAAGGAGCTTTGAAATTCAAATTTTTTGAATTCCAACTTGTTCAACCCTTCAATGACATCGATAGTGAGGACAACTTTGGAATTGTGACATTATAGAAGGCCACTCCTTCATATGTGCTTTCTACACCTAGAGAATATATACTGCCTCTAGATTATAGTATAAGATATCATAACTACTTCGCAGCTCTAAAAAAATGTTAGGTTAAATATTAATTTCTTAAAAGTAGCCTATATCATTTCAATTATAGTTTCATTAACTATTTCATATAAGTGTCTTAATAATGACCATTTAAATTTCAAAACGAAGACAATAAATGAAGTAGGGGCATGATTAAAAAATAATTATAAAAATTGTCTAATGCCCTATATTATGAACTAAACAAGGCTCCTAGAAAATACCATATATTGTGGTCTAGAGGGAGAATATATATATATATATATATATATATATATATATATATAAAGCAAGCCAATAGTCTTATAGCTTGGTTAAGTGAAAGGTCCCTTATAAATAGGAAGTTGCAACTTAGATCCCTTGATAACATTAAGGGTTAAGGTTCATTTTTATACATGAACTTTTTTTCGAAGAGTGCTGTGCATCTTATATTGATAAGTGAAATAATTTTTTCTCCTAAATCATTTTTCCAAAGAGCAAAAATCCTTTTTGCTAGTCATCCATTTACTTTGCTATTTTATGCTAATATGGTATGTGCATGGCGTCTACATACAGTGATAAGTAGAACTCTAACCATGTACTTTGGTATTAATTTTCATCTAAACTTTTTTTTTAGAAATGTTGGGCACCTTGAAATCTTGTTAAAAAAATTTAATAAATATTATTAAAATATTAAATATTTTAATATTTAATAATTTAAATATTATTATTTTAAATATTCATCCAAAATTTATAAATCACAAAAAATTAATATTCATTAAATTCCTTAAAGTTGTTAGGTAATCTGTAATTTTTTTGTCAACTAATGATCAACAAGATTTAGTTATATTGAGTAAAATAGTATATTATCATCCTATTAATATCTTTTTAAATTAGATTTAGTATTTAAATATATTATTTTATTAGTTTTAGAACTTTATAAATAAAGTTAGAATTTTTATTTATATGCAGTTTTTGAGTATTATAGAATAGAACTTAATAATATGGGTGATATTTTTTTCTCTCCCACTTCTCTTTCTCTTCTGTCTCTTACCATTTTCCCCTTCCTGTTTTACAGCATATGGCCAACTAAGTTCTTTGCATTAATATGAATTCATATATGAAATATCAAATATTAAGGAAGCTACTTATAAAACTTGTGATATGATAAGTTAATTAAAAAAATTAAGAGTTAAGATTCAAACAAACGTTGTTCAATATATTGGAGCTAAGATTGAAACTAGGTTGTTTTATTCACAATAATTGACATGGAAACTTACAACCATTTGCTTAATTTTTTTTTTTGAAGCAAGCATAAATCTTGAGGAACTACGTTACCAAACCCAAAAATTGGTGCCTCGATGGTCACGTCTAGTATCGCATACTCGAGGGTCATTGTCAAAATTTTTTTTTTAGCGTGCGTAGCTTTCCCTTTTTTAAAAAAAAATCACAATTCAATTAAATTTAAAAGGAATAATGTTGAAACTTCGTAATTTGATCAATGAATATTAAAAAGAAAAAAAGTTATCACCATGATAACAACATATAACTTTAAAAACTCAAACATTTACAAAAAAAAAAAAAGAAAAAGTAGGGGCTTTTACATGTATCGTCCATATTATAAGACAAACTAAACAAACAGCCTAATATTTATTATATTTTGTATTATGACTAATTAATTATATTTGTTCATAATATATCATTGTATATTTGATCCATATTTTTTTTTAACTAGCGGGCCATTATCCAAAAAAACTAATGTTAATCAATATAAAAATTAAACAACAAATTAAAATAAAAGTAAGCACAAGTTTTCTTTTGTTTTTTGTTTTTTTTTTTGTGCGGGGCATCCAGGAACTTTTATCGTAATTAATAACGTTGCCATGTTATATCATGTATTCGATTACAAATGGGTTTGTTAATTATACATGCACTATACGATTTGAATTTAAGTATATCCTTCCATTCGATCCAACTATGCAATATGTATATTTCAAGTGTTGAAGAAAGGGAAGATCTCAAAAGAAGAGGGCTTTCGTATATTGTTATATATATATATATATATATATAAAGGATGGATTTTTAATCTTTTTTTTTTCAATTTTACCCTTTATAGAAGTCAATTTCTTTCTTGCTTTTTTTTTTCCCATGAAACATCAATAATTTAACTTCTTTTATTTTATTTTAGTGAAGTAGTTAAAAATAACTTATATATAGAATCCAATGTAGTAAATGAGAGTATAATAATTGGGAAAAGAATATGATCAACTAGCATTAATGAATTTGTAAAACAACAATGATTTCATAACACAGGGAGCACACACACACGAGCACGCAGTACTTGTTGATGATATCCCAAAAAGGACCATTACACGAGTAGAAAGCACTCTTATTCCAACACACACAAATATATAACATAAGCATTATTTAGGTTTTCAATGATGAACATGATCACCAGCTAATTAATTGACAGTGGGAGCCAATGTCCGTAGAAGCTCCACAATACCATCCCATTTGGGAGCCAATGTCCGTAGAAGCTCCACTTCATGACCCTTCACCTAGCCTACTATTGATCAAAAACCTTTGTGAGTAGTCATTTCCATGATATCAACCTGTCATCAATAACACCAATGCATGAGCATAAATTTAAAGGAAGAGCTCATTCTAAAAGACTAACTTACTAGAAGAGAGAGCCCATTGAACTACTTATAAACCCCATATTGCACTTCCCGATATTGGGCTTATAATATTATCTCTCATGGAAAGTTTGCATGACAATGAAAAAAAAAATCATCAACATCATTATCAATGTATATTATAAAAATAAAATCAGGAAATGCTGTTGCACAACACATTTAATCTAACCTTGTTTTAAGTAATTAAATATATAAGCATGTGTGGTGGTGAAAATTAATGGGAGAATGACATTTAAGGTCTCTCAAGGGAATTTATCATAAAAAGAATCCATTAGTTTTGCATTTGATATCGTCTTAAGAAAACATGCATGTGTTAAAAATTTAACTTACTTGTTAAATTTCTAAGGAAACCCTAACAAAAAATATAGTTAATGTTCAGCTTTTAATAAAATATACATTTTTTGAAATTAATTATTATCAATCAGGTGGGCTCCAAATAATAAGTTTGAATTAATTACTCTTCTACTCCTATTTATAAGGTCATATTCACTAGTTCTTCAATAATTTTACAAAATTTTACAAAATATTTGTAACTCATTTTTTAAAAAAACTTTTGCCTATTTTTAACTCCTAGCTTAATTGATAGCTTTACCATTCTTTCTCCCTTCCATAAGGAACTACTCTATCAATCAGAGGGGATGGTTTTGAAATGTTGTAAATTAAATGTTTTTGCAGGAATTTGACTAATTGTAACTACTTTTTTTAATCTCATGAAAATAGTTGATAAGGACTAGCTTCTAATAAAAAAGGTAGAAGAAGTATTGGAAATCAAATTTTGAATTCCAATCCATTCAACTTTTCAATGACAAAAGTGGAATCAAAATTTCTCCTGACCCAAAATTCAATATCAATCCCAAATTGGTCATAAATTTCTCCTGAGCCAAAATTCAATATCAATCCCAAATTGGTCATCAACTAGCATAGAAATAGTAACCAGGATTGTTAAAATCAAATCATGTTGCCCGGTCTGACTGGTGACTAGCTTATAGTTTAGTCCAATCAACCTTAAGAACTAGAGGAAAGGTGAACTAGGATACAGTTGTTCAAAACCAATAAAAATTGACAAACCTGATCAAGAATTGATTTTGTTTTCATTTTTTTAAATCTCAATAACCAAAACAAATCCTATTTTATGTTTTATATGTCTTGCAATTGGTTTTTTTTCTCGTGTTATATATATATATATATATGATGATTCAATGGTAATTTTTGTTAACAATGGAACCTAGACATAATCCTTCTGTTTTCAAATACAAACAAATTTAACCAACTGACATTGTTTAAGAAAATTAGTTAATCATAATAAATATATCTGAAATTGAAAAATTTACAATAAAATATCCTTGTTCATTTTGGTGATTTGTGATGAACAACAAATAGATTTTTCTATAAGTAATAACAAATAGTTTTATTATAATTGTGGTTGGATTAACCATAAACTTTAGTTAATTGAGTTAAAAATTTTAATGGCTTTGATGAAGATGAAAATTGAAATATGTTGTGTATGCAGGAAGAAAGATGATTGCTGGAAGTGCTGCTGGAGGAATAGGAGAGACGCAAGAGATGATTGATTTGGCTGCGAAGCACAATATCACAGCTGATATTGAAGTGATTCTGATTGATTTTAGAGCGAGTCGCCAAAAATGATGTCAAGTATCATTTTGCGATTAACGTGGCCAACACCCTCCATAAGGTCTCTCTCCTTGACTAGAAATTGACAATGAAAGTATCATCTTCAATGGAGGTTCCCTACATAAATGTCATAAAGGAACTATACATATATTGTATTCAAATGTTATGTCTTTCTATAAAGAAATTAATGTAAGATTGATGGAGCACTATAAAATATTCTTACTAATAACGTGTCTAATTTTTTTTTAAAGAAGATGACGAGTATTATAAAATAACCAAGTACAAATCAATGCATATTGCAACAATAAAATCAGGAGGTACTGCTGTGACACTTTTAATCTAATCTTAAGTAAATACATAAGTGTGTGCATGATTGTAAGAATCCGTCTGCTTACAACATCCGTGGACAAAAATTTTAGCAAAATTAACTGTTATCAATCAAATGGGCTCCAACTTTTTTCAAAATCTAATAAAATATTAAAACTCATTTTTTTAAAAACACCTTTGTCTCTTCAGGTTCTAGTTTAATTGATAGCTTTTCCATCTTTTCTTCCTTCCCTAATGAACTGCTCTACCAATGAAACGGTGATTTTGAAAAGTTGTAAATTAATTTCTTTTGCAGGAATTTAAATAATTGCAACTATTTTTTTAATCGCATGAAAATTGTTGATAAGCCCTTATAAAAAAGACACAAGAAGTATTGAAATTCCAAATTTGAATTCCAGTTTGTTCAACTCTTAAATGACAAAAGTCGAATCAAAATTTCTCCCTACCCAAACTTCAATCTTAATTCCTAATAGGTCATCAAATAGCTTCAGAATAATTACCACAATTGTTAGAATTGAATAAGACTAGCCAGTTCGACCGATAGCTAGCCTTTATTCTGGTTTGGCCAACTATAAGAATTAGAGGAAAGGTAAATTAAGCAAGAAATAGAGTTAATAAAAACCAATGCAAATCGTAAAATTGATCAAGAACCAATTTTTCATTTTTTTAAATAAAATTTCAATAGCCCAAAACAATACTATTTTATGTTTTTATAGGTCTTGTTATTGGTTTGTCTCTAGTGTTATATATATATATACACGATGAGAATGATTCAATGGTAATTTTTATTTGTTATGGAATCTTGTGTTAGTTTGGTTACACAATTATTGTGACATATACTCCCTCTGTTTTTAAATATAAGAAAATTTTAACCCACTCTCATATAGTTTAAGAATGTTGTTTAATCATAATAAATATATATGAAATTGAAAAGTTTAGACTAAAGTATCTTTTAAATCTTGGTAATTTGTGATGAAAACAAATAGTATTTTATTAATATGTTGGGGGCATTAATCATAAACTTGCCATGTATTATAAGAAGCATGAATAAATATTGTCCTAAATATTTTTATTTTTCACACATATTCTTTAAATTTTATATTAAATTTATTAAAACCAAACTTACCATGCACCATTCAATACCCTGACCGATTGAGTACCTGCTTAATTCTTCAACATTGAAAACAACTGTTATGACCCCTGAAAAAGCTATATTGAGTGTACAATTTAAGCTTAATCATGCGAGAACTTGTTCTAAAAAATCTAGATGAATATATATGTTATATCAACGTGGACCAAATTTCAGCAAACTTAATTGTTATCATTCAAATATTAGGCTCCAAATTATAAGTTAGGAGTTATGAAGAATGACAAGTAAGGACATCATAAGAAGATTGATCTCAAATCAAGATTTTTAAAGATTTTTAATACTAGAACATGGAAGAAATAGTACTGAACTTATAAACTTTAATTGTGAAAAGATCCTACTTTGATATTAATTTTCTTTTTAGACCCTTTCTTGTCATTTACCGTTAATCAAAATTACTTATTCCTTTTGGTCCTATTTACAATATCATATCCATTGATTCTTAAAACAATAACCTTTACAAAATTTAATACATCGTTTATAACTCATTTTGAAAAATTGTCCTTGATGGATGCCCAAACCCCACAAGGTGAGCAATCAGTAAGCATTTTTATAAGCACTTTTTAAGCCTAGAAGCATGCTCTAGTCTTGGTGAACTTTTAGGACCAAGCTCACCTAAATTTTTCATCACAAAAAAAAGAGAGTCTTTGTCTCTTTAATTCTTAGCTTAATTGATAGCTTTTTCATGCATTCTTCCTTCCCTAATGAGATATAATCTGTCAATTAAAGGGTGATTTTGAAAAATTGTGAAAAGAAAATTTACATTAAACTAATCGGAACTAATTTTCTCAATCTTATGGAAATAGTTTATAGGGTCATTTAAAATGGACAAGAAGTGGATTGAAATTCAAATTTTGAATTACAACTTTTTCAACTCTTTAATGACATTAGTAGTGAGGATAGCTTTGGAACTGTGACAATATGGAAGGCCATTCCTTCAGATGTGCTTTCTACATGCAGAGTATATATACTCCCTCCAAACAATAGCATAACATATCAGTAACAAGGGTGATTTTGTTCACTTTTATATTGATTTTTTTCAATTCATTCTATTCCGTTCCATTCTAATAATCAAATAAGACCTAAGTGTTTTTCGGCATACAAAAAAAGGAAAATGCATATAAGTACAAAACTCACATCCCTTAAGCCTTAATTAGAGAAACTTCTAGGTTAATACTTTGAACACATTAATAGGATCATTAAATTTTTTTTTTGCAATGTTAAATTAGATATTCACTTTTAAAAGAAATATGAGGGTCCTACGTGTAGTTTATGTGGAACACCTAAGATCAAACTCCAGCATAAGTACAAAGTTCAAAATTTCTTCACATTAGGATTTGTCTAAAATAATCATTCCGCTTCAACTCAACAATAAAACTTCTCAATAGACACCTTGAGACATAAGTTTAGTTATACCATCTGAGATCAAAAACATCTTTTTCTAGTGAATAACTTCCCAACAATAAATAATTGAATATGAATAAAAAGAAAGTTTGAAAAAATTATGCAATTAAAAGAGGCAACGATTTTCATAAAAAATTAATAATCTTCAGAAATAAAAGAATTTTATAAAGTTTAAATAAAATCCTGAACTATTAAAATATCATATCAAATATTATTATGACTTCATTGCAAGAAAGTAAATAAAATAAATAAATAATTGTAAATAATTTACTAATTAAAAACCAATGAAATGTAAAATCATCAAATAATCAAATTTATATTACAGGAACTTGTCAAAATAATTAACAAACGTGGACACACAGTTCACGAGAGTAAATAACTAAATGCGGCTCTTGCCATGAAGACAAACATGGACACACAATTCATGAGGGTAAGTAACCAAATGCAGTCGAAGCCACAAAACAAATGTGAGTACGATGCTCATGAATAACCATCCCTCCGTTCCACGTGCGTTGGCTGTCGCATAGGGTTAGCACTTCCTATAAACACCCTGCTAGCTAGGTGTACCATGGCACGCCAAGGGCTAACAGAATTGCCGTTAGCAACCATGTTCTATATAAAGTCCCCTTCAAATCCATTTTTAAACATGTGAGAAAATCATCACTTTCACAAAAAATTTTCTCTTTTCAATATCAAACTCGTATGAACTGATTAAAACATCAATTCCGTCAAACATGAAAATTCACAACTAATATTTCATAAACTTCTCCATCGATTTCCATGATTGTCTTTATTGACTAAAAGAGTACTAGAATTTATAAAATTATTGTCATTGATCTAATAAGTATATATCATGACTCCAAGAAGTAAAACAAATTTAATTAATAGAAGAAGCTAATGCAAGAGAAATATATAATATCTAAAAATTATTAAATCAATATTTTGATAAAGAAAATTTTCTAATTCATAAATTGATTAGAATGTTATCCATTTACCTGTAATGTTCACGAGTGTAAATTCACTCTTTATAGTCAAATCTTTCTTCTTCTAAGCACCCTATTCAATATACAAGATAATTCAATGATCTATTACTTGAATTTAATAAACTCTTTTACAATATCAACGCCACCAAGATCACTTAAGTTTTCAACTAAACATAATTTATGCCAAGATTTCTCTAATATCTACTAAACTTAATATGTGTGTGTGTGTGTGCGCGTGCGCGCGCGTGCACACGCGCACATATATATCCCTCTATTTAACACTTTGCTTCTATCAAACCCTTCTCAAGTATATATATTCACACATGCACGCGTGCGCGTATGCACATATGTAACTAAACTTGTGTATATATACACCACCTTTAATCACATTAAAATTTCAAAGTTCTTCTATCACGCATTTTATCAAACACCTTAGGTGTGTTTTCAAAATCAAATCTTAAAACAACATTATCATTTATAACTAACCATGCAATTTCCCAAAAGCCAATTCATCTCACAATAGCTTTATAAAAAAAAAACTTCAAAAAACTCAAGTTAAATCCATGAATAATTAACACCTAAACCAGTTATGTGCTTATAAAAGTTAATGAAATATCTAAAAGTTCTCATCATAACAGACACTTTATCAAACATCTTGCAGCCATCATTGCTTAAATCATAACAACAAGTTCATTTCTCTTCTAATCTCCTTATAACACAATAAAATTTTATTTGGCCTCCTATAATTCCAACAAACTTCCTTCTAAGATTACTACAACATTCAATAGATATTCCAAAGATCAATACATACATAACAATTCAGTACTTGAATTATCAAAGAAGTTATTTTCTTTAAAAATCTCTATTTGTAATTTCAATTTCCTTTTAAGCATTTTATTGAATATCTTATATGCATCCAAATTCAAATAAACACCAAGCCTCTTCATCCTTAACATCCTTTCCAAAATTTCTCAACATCAATATTTAGCTTAACTAACTGAAATCATGCACAACATCAACCGAAATTGCCACATAATTTCTATTTTATAAGGAAAAAAAATTGTGACAGCAACAAGAAAAACAGGGATGCATCAGTTCAGGGAAGAATAAGCATGATTCACACTGCTATTAAGGTCATACTCATGTAAGAAGAAAGAATCAACACTTTACCTCAAGCAAAGCACAATAATAGATGCAACACCATACTTCACGGACCACACAAAGAAAAGGAGAAGAGCTTCAGCTTGGCCGCCCTAAGAGAAGGAAACAAAACTGAAATTATAGATCAAAAAGAGGAAGGACTTAAGCTTATTAAGCACATACACATGGACATTCAACCGCTGAGAAGGAAAGGAAGAAGAAAGATTGAGCCCACACACACCTTTGGCAACTACACAATAGAGCACAAACGAAGAACTTCAGCTACTTTACTGGACAAAGATGGAAGAACAGCCAAGAAAAGTGATGGACACTTGCTGGCAGTGAAGAGACAAGCACACCGACGGCAAGATGAAGCCTACATGACGGGAAAGATGGAGAGAAATAGAGATAGACGCGAACACTTCCTTTCACTCTATTCTCCAGTTTCTAACCAACAAGGAGGGCGAAGAGTATTATATAATAAACTTCTTGCAAAATCTACTAAATAAGACCCAAAGTTTGTTGGGAAAAATTTCAAAATAGTACCCCACCAGATTTTTATTGTTATTATTATTATTTTATTATTTATTTATTTATTTGTACAAAGGGGCAATATAGCAATCTCACTAAAGGCTAGAAAAATAAAACACCCCTCAAAGACAAGAAAAACTCAAACCCATGACCCAATAGATTACTTACAAACACAATTTCCATCATTACACCCAACATTCCCTCTTGTCTTATTTGTTCCACAAATTAATGAAATACAATCAACAACTTATCATTAATTTTAATCTTACTTAAATTCCTAAGTCATTATAATTTACTCCAAAACTTTAAATAAAATACATTCAAAATTTCTTATTATAAATTTTTAATTCTACTAAAATTCTAGGGTTAGAAAAATTTAAGTCAAAATACCAAGAGAAAATTTTTATCAATTAATTAATTAATTTACCTTAAATTTTTCTGAATTTACATAAACTCCTCTTTTGATGCTTAAATAAAATTTATTACATTGTTTGAAGTTCTTGAATTTTTTTAGTCATGAGAAAACACTTTATCATTTATTTCATTTTTACTCAATTTCTGGAGTGTTACATTACCACTAAGCTACCAATTCACTATTATATCTACTTCAAAAATTAATAAGATGCACTTAAATCATATAATTATAGATTTTACTTTAAGTTAAATTTTGAAGTCATTACACTGATTGGAACTAAACCATGATAAATACTCATGCAAGCTTCTCTCCCTCACTCTTAACACATTTGGTGATATCATTCTAGACTTATCTCTTTTATTATGCATTATTTGTCAATTTTTTCTTAAGCATAATTCAAACCCCCCTCTTGAGCTCTTTTACAATTGGCATCAAAGCCTAACAGCTCTTTGTTAGACTTAACTGTCTGAGTAAAAGATTCTATTAATGAAAAATTTTGCAAATGACAACCTCAAAAAAGGACTCTTGACAATCAAATTTGTAATGAACCTAAATTTTAAATTGGTTTCATAGCAAGTGAAGAGTGGTATATTATTGGAACTTATGACAGTAATTTTCTTGAAGCTCTAGAGTTTGAATTCTACTAAGAAAAAAGTTTAGTTTTATTTTGTTTCAAATTATAGAAAAAAATCCATGCCCATTCTTGTAATTTTTCTTATGCTATCTTGTAATTTTTCTTGTGCTCTTTCTTGTAATTTTTAAAATTTTTCTTTCAACAAATTTTTATCTTCCTCCTTCCCATCATATCTCACATTTCTGGCATTAGTTGAGACAACTAGAGGGTTTGTCTAGAACCTTCACCACTGCCGTTCAATCTCTGATCTCTCCTTCATTTGTACTAGTCGTCATCATCAGAGTGGTGGTGGGCAGGAGCTATTTTGCCCAACTTGCATCTTCTTCTTTCTTTGCTTGAAACTGCCAAGATATCCCTCTCCATTTTTTTCTCTTTTTCTTCTTCTTTCTATTGGTAGAACGCTCCAGAAATCACAAAGAGACAGGGAGCTCTTCAATTTTCCTTCCTTCTCCATCTTCTTTCTCCTCCAGCGTGACTATTGCTGGCGGCCTTGACCTTCTTTCCTTGTGCTAGCTCACATTTGGACCATGTTGAAGTAAGAGGAGTTTTGTTTTTAAAATCTTCAAACCTTTGGCTAGCAACTCTGTCTGCCACTAATGACTTAGGAAATGCCAAAAGCCTTCTCCTTCAATAGAGTTGGGGCTGGTTAGCATTAGATTTTCTCTCCCTTGTTCAGTTGACGTTCTTTTTCTTCTCCCCCTTTATGCATCGTGGCCTCAGCTGAAATGAGCAGCCTTTAAAGGATGACATCACTATTATATTTCTGTTATGAAGGATGATATTATTATTATATTTCTATTATAGAATAGCCATATATATAGCTTAGATGTTATAAAATATAGACAGATATAGCATATTGATTTTACGTAGATTATGGTGATTCTTATAACTGCATGTATGTGTATATATAGCTGCTGTAAAGATGAATAAAACAACTTCACCTTCAATTAGTATTTCTTTTCTATATGGAATCACAGTAAGGTTTCAACCAGCAATTTTAATATTCAACCTCATCCACACATAGAAACTAACGGAAATAATGAGCGAAAAGATAACATCAAACGGTGTTGATGCTTCTTCCCTGTACTCCTTTCATTCGTTTGATAGCCCTGGACATGTGTATGTTGGAGAACACTTCAATGAGGGAAATTATTTTGAATGGGCCAGTGACATGGCAAATGCACTTTATGCGAAGAATAAGATATACTTCGTAGATAGGTCGTTGTGTATGCTGGAAGCAAATTCTCTAGACTTGAACCTATAGATGTAGTGCAATGCCCTAGTGAAGGGCTGGCTAAAAAGTGCAATAGACAAGGAAGTTCGTTCAAGCCTATGGCACACAAAGATTGCTGGGGAGATTTGGGTTGATCTTGAAGGAAGGTTTGGGAAAGGAAGCAAGTCAAGAGATTATGAGTTACGACAGGTTGTCGCAATGCTTCAGAAAGAGAATTCTATCATACCCACTTATTTCAGCAAACTTAAAGGTCCACGAGATGATATTCAAACAATCATGCCATGGCCAAAATGTGTATGTGGGAGTTGCGAGTGCAATGTCAACAAGCAACTGGTGGAGATCAAAGAGAAAGAGCAGCTACATGACTGTGTTATAGGTTTAGATGAGTCCTTCAATACCATCAAAACCCAGATATTGAGTATGAAGCCAGCTCCTTGATTAGGTCAAGCATAATACTTAATGGCAAAAGATGAGCAACAATGACAAATTTGCACAATAAGCAAACCAGTGGCTGAAGCGGCAGCATTCCAAGTCTAAGGTGGCCAAGGCAACAAAATAGATAAGAGAAAGGAAATATCAAAATGTAACCATGTTAAAAACTCAATCACATAACAAACTAATGTTATGAACTCATGGGTTACCCAACTGACTAGCCCAAATCAAATAGCGATAAGAAAGAATGTGACCGTGGCAATACATGGCAGAATAGATGTATCGTACGGGTGATGACAAACAATAGTCTCATTCCAGGTTGACATTTGAATAATTTGACATAATTATGAAGCACATTGATTATGAGTCTGGGCAATCCAAGCATGTTGATCAACCTCATGCTAATATGGTAGGTATGATTAACTTTAACGATGATTGGGTCATAGATACAAGTGCCATAGAACACATATCTTGCAATCCCAAACATCCTTGAAGACATAATGGTGACAACGAACCAATTGCTAGTAAAGGTTCCCAATGGTAGAGTGTTCCTATAACATAGGTTGGTTGAACCAAGCTCAAGAACAGCCTCCTCTTGATAAAGTTCTTTATATACTGAATTTTCAATGCAATCTTATTTCCATTAGTAGATTATTGAGACAGTATCATAACTACTATGTAATTCTTATAGGAAACTTATGCTTGCTATAGGATTACAAGTCGAGGAAGCTGGTTAGGATGGCTGAGGAACATGATGGGTTATATATCTTTAGGTTGAGGCTCAAGCATGATATGGTGATGTTGGTCAAACATTTTGAAGGCACCGTAGACTTGGTCATCCTCCCGAAGAAAACCTGAAACAAATAGAGTATTTTTTTAGTATTTTTCAAATAAACAATTAGGTCATTATGATTCTTGCATTAGAGTAAAATAGACTAGGCTTATTTTTATTAAAAGTTCAAAAAAGACTTCTTGATGTTTCGAATTAATTCACTATGACATATAGGGAGATTACAAGACACCTTCATTGTTAGGTGCATATTATTTTCTCATAATAGAAGATGATTATAGTAGAGGTGTTTGGGTCTAGCTTATGAAAAATAAATCTGATGTTAATACTTCTCTTTCAATGTTTTTATCCATGATTGAAAATCAATTTGCAGCAGGGCTCAAGAAAATTCGAACAGATAATGGACTAGAATTTCAATCAAGCCACTTACTAAATTTATATGCAGAAAAGGCATTATCTTGTAAACTAATTGTCCCTACACTCCTCAATAAAATAGAGTGGTGGAAAGGCAACACTATTATATCCTTGAAACTACATGGGCATTACAATTTCAAGCTAGCTTACCAACTAAATTCTAAGTAGAATGTGTTTTAACTGTAGCTTATCTCATAAACCATCTACCATCATGATCTACTGCTCATAAAACTCCCTATGAAATGTTAATGGGGAAGAAACCAACTTATGAACATCTCCTAGCTTTTGGGTGTTTGGCTTACATGTACAACGCCAAACCTAATGACAAATTTGATGAACAAGGCATTCTGAATTAATTTTGATATTCTTATTAATTGATACAAGCGGTATGAATTTTCTCACATATATGTTTTTTTTTTGATAACATATATGTTTATCTTATTATGGCCATTGCTGGATTGTGGGTTATACTATGTAAGATTAATGAGCAAAATGGACCTTGAAATATTGCACGAAAAGAGCCCTGAACTCTTAAAATGTGTAAAATGAACATAAACTTTTAAATTCATAGCAAATTAAACCCTACTATTAACTTTTTGTTAAATCATTACTATTCATCATGGCCCCAATCAACTGCTGACATAACAGTTCCTTGCTGATATGTCATTTTTTAATGTTGAAGTTTCCTGTTAAGTGACAAGACACTCTTAGTAGGTACAACTTGTAGATGAGGTGAATAAATAGTAAGGGGAGGTTGGTTTTGGCTAATCATAACTTGAGAATATGCCACTTGTAATGGAAGTACAGAAGTCTTTAGTGGAGTTTTTAATGTAGCCTGTAATGGCAAAGGTACTAGAATGGACATACCATTCTTATGATTAGGTTCTACAAAAGTTACTAGAGACTCCTTTGAATTGAAGGTAGGAGTTTTAACTTATTCCAGCTTGATTGCTTGTTTTCTATATTTAGAGATTTTATAATTTGATGGATACTCTTTATTTTTTTTTCCAATTAGGTGTACACCTTCTTGAATTTGATGTTCCAATTCAATGTTGGATGCAGCATTATGGCATTTAACTTCAGCTATTCATTTTTCTAATTTATCATCAAATCTCTCATCTTCAACCATCTGCCTGTCATATTCAGCTCTACGACATGCTTCATAATAATCTCATTAGTTGTATGCATACTGATAATTGTGTTGATCTCCAATAGTTGTCAGTTGGTAGCCTTTATGATATTGTGAAAGCTAAACAAGTTGAGGTGTGTGCCATATTGCTTTCAACACTCCTTACGTGGGTAGTCATAAAAATAAAACATAATAAATCATGAATATAAATATAAAAGTTATCCCTTAAATATTATTCTCTTGATGATCTATAGCTTCAGGGAAAGTCTAGGTATTCTGTGGATTTTAAATAAGAAGAGTAACACAAGGAAGGGAAGTGGGAACCTAACTCTAATACCAAATTGACGTGAAGCGAGATAACAGAGGGGGAAGAGGGGAAGAGAAAAGGGGAGGAGAGAGAGAAAAAGAAGGGGGAAGGCTGAAACTTTTGAAATCTCTATTAATAATAATTAAAGCTTAACATAAATGAAAAATTTAGCTCTATTTATAAAACTCTAAAAATAATAAAATAATAATAATAATTTAAATTCAAATCCCAAATTCAGAATCTTAAAGATACTGATATTTAAAATAACAATAAAATAAATAATAAATGATGATGTAATGAATAAGTATCCTCATTTAAATATCCCTAATGGATAATTCTAATATCTTTGATAAATTCTATTAAGATAACCATTATCCTAAATTCCATTGATAGGCCAAGAGGAATGGGTAGCCTAGGAGAGTAGTAATAACATGTAAAATCAATCTTGGAAAATGATAAGTCTTAGCCGCATTAGCCTCAAATTAACTAAGTTCACTTTAATGTAATTTAGGGTCAGCCAAGATCATATTTCTCAAGGAGTTAGAATCCTAAAGCTAAATTGATTAAAAGCACTGATAAAATAGCAAGAGAGTTTGTCATGATACAAAAATATGAGTTGTGAAAAACCTATACACACACTGACACACCTCTTACACAAAATATCTCAAACAAAATACAACTTTGCTTCACTAAATATTTCACCATTCATAACAAATTAGATTCTCAAAATGAAACCCAAAAAAAAATCACTATTTCATTATCAATATCACATTTTTATACCCTCATAGTAGTCGCAACATTATGAGATCACATAAGATCTATTGATTATTTACCATATATTCCATATGCCTATGAAGTATAGTTAACACCATAGGTACTTTCAATATTTGTCTAATCCAGAAAAAAATGTAAGGAGAAGGGTGAGTCCACCACTGATTTAATGAGGGTATAAATAACAAAGTGTGCAGAAGGGAAGCAAAGGCACACAAGATTTTTTCACAAAAGACCTTCAGTGATAAAATAAATGTACATGCATCCAAATGTTCAAAACTTCAAATATCCACCTTTACAAATTCTTTATGCTATAGAAAATAGTTTTTCATTGCTTCACCAATAAGTTAGACAATCATGTAACAATTACCAGTTAATCAATTTAACATGCCTGAAATCAACAAACAATCACCAAGCTTTGTGGGGAATAACCATCCCACTTATAATATAGTATATGCATGTACATTTCACGTATAATGGTGAGGAATAGCTATCTTACCCTTATAATTTATCTTTTGTATGTGCATATATATATATATACATATCATACATAATTGTGAGGAATAATCATCTTACAAAATAGCGTATACATATAAATATAAATAAAGACTTGAAAGGAAAAGAAGTTGAATAGAAAAACAAAAAAAAAGAAATAATACTCTTAAATAAAACAAATCGAACCACTTTAAAAAAATAGAAATAGAAATTTAAATTATTTAAAAATAGTAAAAGAAAAAAAGATGTGGAAATAGTGCAGCAACAATAAACCATCTCATAATAGCCATTACCCTTCACATCATACAACTACCATATCAACCTCAAACCCACATAATCAAAATTAAAAAAAAAAATCATCAAGGTGAATAAGACCAAATAATGATCTAAACCAAATTGTTGACTGTTCCTACGATCTAAGGATAGCAAAGAAAGGAAAAAAAAATGGACTTGCTTCTCAGACAAAGCAGATGAAAAAAAAAATGAATAAATGAGTTGTTGAAACTATAAATGGTAGCAAAAAAAAAAAACAAAAACAAAAATGCGACTCTGCTAATCATACACACTCACCTGTTAGAACCAATATTGTAGCAATCCCTTGTGTTAGCATTCTATGACTATGCGTTAATTGAGAAAAGTTTACCAATATCACCCATCTTGGTAAAACATAATATTTTAATTATCAAAATTTTAGCTACTAGCTATCATGCATTAAATACCTCCATGATGTCAAGGTCCTAATTGACTTTTAGTTTGATTTACCTATTTTCGTTGCCAATCTAAAATCTCTCAAGAAAATTCTTTTCTTTTTTTTTTTAACGAGAATTATTTCATGGTTTAGAGAGTTGAAAACTATATGAGTTCAAATCTTAAAAGAGATCTCAAATTTCAAGATTCACAAACGCACTCTTAAACAAATAAAGTACTAAAATTTGAAGATGCTCCCCTGGAAAAGTGATGTTGAGAAGGGTTTAATATTAAAACAAGAGAATTACATGGAATGAGATTGACTTACCTCTTGAACAATTAAAGGGAAGTTGCTTGGATGGTGCCAAGAATATTGAGAGAATGAAAAGGTACAAGAAGCAATACAGGAACAAGACATATAATAAGGAGTAATGCACTTATATATTATAAGAGTGAAGAGTAGGAAGAGAACGAATAGATAAGAGAAGAAGATGTTAATGCTATTGAAATGTGCTTTAGGTGTGTCAGCTAAAGAAATATCAAGGTAAAGAGGCTGCAGTTAGGGTTTTTCACCACTAGTTTTAAGATATGATTTATAATTTAAATTTTAAATTTAGATTTAGATTTGTATATTATATTTTTTGTTATGCATCTGATATTTTAAATTCAGTCATTTAAAGGGTATATTAAGATGTTGAGAAATCTTATTGGATATAAGATATATGCATTTTATTGACTCCTTGATTCTAGGATTTTAAATTAAACAAATCTCATTATTGTTTTCTATGTGATCACAGTTTGAATTTAATTATATTTTTCTCTCTCTTCTTATTTGGGTTGTCACAGTTGTTCGTTTAAGCTATGAAAGCTCTAAAACGCTACAACTAATATTTCTTTGATTTTCTCTGGCTTAAAGAAGAGAGTATGATTGTCAGTGTGTAAAGAATGGTAAGAAGTTTGGACAATGTGGCTCACTCAATCCTTGCTTTAATCACAAAATTTATTTCTTGACCGTTAAATTGAGTTAAAAAATACCCTAAAAATTTCTAGAGATTAGCACCAAGTTACCTAATGTTACTAATGAATTTTTATTAATCACTAGCTACCCCGAATATTCAAGAATCACTCAATTAGTTGCATGAATGATTAAATGATCCTTGCCCTTGCACTCATGATAACAATTTTGTTCAACTCAGATTTAAACTACTCGATCAATATATATAAAATGCACCAATGTGACTTGTACACATATTGGCAAGTATCAATTAATGTATATAGGGATTGTAATTAAAACCAAAATTCTAGCAACACAGTCATTCAATGAATTCATTAAACACCTTTTGAGCATGACAAAATTGCCAAAAGAACCAAGGATGCAAAGATACAATTATCGTTGTTCCAAATTACAACTCAAAATCCAATGGAAATAGAAGGAAAGGAATCAGAAATGATCATTAAATGTGAAGCTTTCTTCTCCTTCGAAATAAAGATCCTAGCGACGCATGGAAAGCCTCATCAAGACTCCATCAAAACTCCAAATTCTCACGGCCATGGCACCAGGGAAAAAATTTCGCACGGTAGAATTTTCAGCAAAACAAGATGATTCCAGTAAGGTTTTGGTGCGGGCAGTGAGATGAAGACAACGGTGAAGTCCGATCTTGATTTGGATGGCTGGATAAATAGATGTGGAGGGGAGAGTGACCAATGTAATGAGAGGGAGCCGCAATCTGGGAGCCAAAGAAGCTGTGAAGAAGTGGGAAAAAATGCCAAAGTCAATTCCCCCAAAAAAAGAAAGAAGAATAATGATGATTTTTTTGAAAAGAACGTCTTGGAGAAGAATCCCAAAATCATTGAGTCTCATTTGACAAGGTAAGAAAAATGTGACTAAGTTGTATCAAGTGTGTAAGTGCTCTAAAGTGGTATGAGTGTATGCATGTTTATGGATGTGTCATGTGTATGAGTATGAGAAAATGTTTATGAAAATTTATTTGAATGCTGGAAAACTAAAACTAGCAAAAAAAATTAATAAGTCAAAACAAGACTAAACTAGATATCTACATGATGTATGATAATGCAAGTGAGAAATAAAAATAAATAAATTAGGAAATTAGGAATTGACACGCTTGACTGTATGCTCAAATTCATTCTTCCAAAATTATTATTATTTACATTTTTATTCCAAAATTCAAAATTACAAAAATTATTATTTACATTTTTATTCCAAAAATTTTCAAAATTACAAATTAAGTATGATAAATCCAAATAATGTTTAAAGTGCTCTAAATACCCAAACAAGTGTCAAAAACCAAGAGTGAAAGGAATAAAAAATGATGTAAAAAATATTATTTTTCAGAGAATAATCACAAAGTTATATGATAACTTTACCATAAGTCTTTAGTCTTTTAGAAAACAATTGTAGTTAGATCACAAGCGTCACGGTAGATCTAAGAAAGGCTCACTGAAAAGCATGGTTGGATACCAAGATCTCATAGATAGATCCCATGACCACATTAGAGATTATAAAAAGTTACTAAGTCATGAAGTACAGCTCTTCTCTAGAAAGATAATGACTGATGATGATTTTAGAATACAAGGATAATGACCTGGGCTGAGTTTAGATGACTAATATAGAGAGAGTATCACTGATAAATCTTTACATATAATATACAAGTCAACTTTTGAAGTTTACAAATCTTCTAGACATTCACAATTTTAACTAGAAGTATGTCATAATTTATAAATCTTTTTTTAAAAAATTGATAAGTCCTCCTTTGAAAATTCATAGCTCACCCAGTATATCTAAAATTTATAAATGAACGTATTTTTTTATGTCAATTGAGTTGTAAATTAAAACAGTGCGATAATTTATAAGTTTTCCATTAAAATTAATGAGCCATCTTTATGAAATTTACAATTTATAAATCATATTTGTTTTTGATAATATAATGTAGCTTACATTAAATCTAACCACAATTTTAACAGTATGGAGATATATGTAAAAATCTAATAGTCCGGGGTGTGATTTTAAACATCTAAAAATGAGGGATTTTATTTGCAATAGAGCTTAAGCTAAGAGGAATATATTATGGGTATTTTTGCCTTTTTAAAAAATTACTGTCCCGTCCAAAAATTAAAAAACCAAAAAAAAAAAACATTCATTAACATTTAAGCTTTCAACTTCTAAATCCTTCGCATGAAATGGCCCAAGGAAAAATGACAATAAATTCTCTTTAAATTGTATAAATGACAAGTTAATTTCTCAAAATGCTATAATTCCACTAAAGTCTCTAAAGACTTTTCTGTCATTAATAGATTTATATAAATGACCAAATTACCCTTGTTGAAAATCAAATTATCACAAAATTTTTTAAATAATCACAATTTTTCTTCTTATATTCGCAACAATACAATAGCAAATCACAACTTTGCATATCACATTCCTAATGCTGCTACAATTGTTAGAAATAACAAATAATGATCACAAGTTTTGTCTAAATAATCATAACTTTCCTTCTTATATTTGCAATAATGTAATAACAAATCACAACTTCCATGTTAAATTCTTGATATTGCTACAAGGGCAATTTGGTCATTTATATCAATTCATTAATGACAAAAAAGTCCCTAGGGACTTCAATACAATTATGGCATTTTGATAGATCAGATTGTCATTTATACAATTTAGAGGAATTTTATTATTATTTTTCCAAAAATAAAAGTGCTTTCCATGAAATCATTGCCCAAATATTTGTGTGCCATAGAACAAATAAAACTCATTGTTTTCGTATCATAAAGATTTAGTTTTAGTTTGTGATTATGAATTAATTAATCTTTTGAGTTCAAACGTCTTTCATTTCCTACTCTGGCTAGTTCTTTATCCATTGTTCTACTTCTAAACTTGTGTTCTTGCGATAACCTTTTCAATTTTTTTAAATATTCATTAGTCAAATCTTGCCTAAATGTTGGACTTAACAATGCCATTTTGTTTGAGAGTTGACATCCCTAGTAGCTTCACTACATGACATTCACTCAATCTCCTCTGTGATTAGTCATTTCTATGATATCAACTGTTCATCAAAAGCACTAATGTTATTAGCACAAGTATAAAAGAATGGCTCATCCTAAAAGACTAACATATTAGAAGAGAGCACATTGAACTACTTACTTTAAGTAATTAAATATATAAGCAAGCGTATGATGGTAAAAATTAATGGAAGAATGACATTTAAGGCCTCTCAAGGAAATTTATCATAACAAGGACCCATCAATTTTGCATCCAATATTGTCTTGTATAAACACATATATGTTGTTAAAAATTGAGCTTGTTAAATTTCTAAGAAAACTCTAACAAAAAATACAAGTCAAGGTTCAACTTTTAACAACATATGCGTGTTTTTGAAATTAAATATTATCAATTAATTGGGTTCCAAATAATAATGTTGAATTAATCACTCTTCTACTTCTATTTATGAGATCATACTCATTGGTTCTTCAATAATTTTACAAAACTTAATAAAATATTTATAACTCATTTAAAAAAAACACTTTTGTCTCTCTTTAACTCTTAGCATAATTGATAGCTTTTCCATTCTTTTATCTTTCCTAATGAACTACTTTATCAGTCAAAGGGTGACTTTGAATTGTTGTAAATTAAACTTTTTTGTGGGCATTTGACTAACTGTAACTAATTTTTTTTAATCTCATGAAAATAGTTGATAAAGGCTAGCTTCTTATAAAAAAGACACAAGAAGTATTGGAATTCAAATTTTGAATTCCAATCTATTTAACTCTTCAATGAAAAAGTTAAATCAAAATTTCTCCGGATTGTTAGAATTGAATTGTATTGTTTGGTCTAACCAGTAACTAGCTTATAGTTCACTTTAGTCAATCTTAATAACCAGAAAAAACATGAACCAGGATACAATCAATCAAAACCAATGAAACTTGATAAACATTGATCAAGAATTTATTTTTTGCATTTGTTTAAAATCTCAGTATCCCAAACTAATGCTATTTTATGTTTTATATGTCTCGTGATTGGTTTTTCTCTTGTGTTATATATATATATATATATGATGATGATGATGAAGATGATGATTCAATGGTAATTTTTGTTAATAATGGAACCTAATTATACATTGTTAGATGGATTATAAATTTAATGTCACATATTCAATCTGTTTTTTAAATACAAACAAATTTTAACCAACTCACATAGTTTAAAAAAGTTAGTTAATCATAATAATGATATCCAAAATTTAAAATTTAGACTAAAATATCCTTGTACATTTTGGTAATTGGTGATGAACAACAATTAGTTTTATTATAATTTTGATTGGATTAACCATAAACTTTAGTCAATTAATTTAAAATTTTTGATGGCTTCGACGAAGATGAATATTGAAACTTGAAAGTATATGTGATTCATGAAATATGTTGTGTAAATAGGAAGAAATATGATTGTTGGAAGTGCTGCCGGGGAAATAGAGGAGACGCAAGAATGATTGATTTGGTAGCGATGCACAATATTGCAGCTGATATTGAAGTGATTCTGATTGATTTAGAGCGAGTCGCCAAAAGCGAGGTCAATTAAGTATCATTTTGTGATTGACGTGGCCAACACCCTCCATGTTATCTCTCTTCTTGACTTGAAATTGACAAAGAAAGTACAATGTTAGGTCAAATATTAATTTCTTCAAATATTTCTTAACAGCTTTGAAAAAAGGTTAGGTTAAGTATTAATTAATTTCTTGAAATATTTTATATCTTTTTAATTATATTCTCATTAAATATTTTATATAAGTATTTTGATAATGATAATTAAAATTTTAATATATCATTTTTAAGAAAAAATCATAAATGATATCGGAGTATAACTGAAAAATAATTATAAAAATTATTTAATGCCCTATATTATGATTCGGATAAGATTTCTAGAAAATAACCTATATTATAATCTGATGGGAGAAAATATATATATATATATATATATCTCTCTCTCTCTCGAAAGCAAGGCAATAGTCTTTACAGCTTTAAGCATTAAGGTTTATTTTTGTCAATAAACTTATTTTTTAAGAGTATTGAGCATCTTGTACAAATGAGTGAAACAATTTTTTCCAAACCATTTTTCCGAGAAGTGAGAAATTCTCTAGGAACATTGAAAACCCTAAAAAAATTTTACAATCAAATTTAATAAATATTGTTAAAATATTAAATATTTTAATATTTAATAATTTAAATATGATTATTTATGAATATATTCTTCCAAAAATTGGAGCTAATATTCAAACTAAGTTGTGCAAGAACTGAGATACAAACTTACAAAACTACTTCCTTATAATTTTTATTTTTTCGGAAGCAAGCACAATGCTTGAGGCAGTACGTTACCAAACCCAAAACTCAGTGCTGCAACGTACATGTCTACCACCACAAGACTGGAGGGTTAATGTCAATTATTTTTATTAGTATATATGTGTAGCTCTCCCTTTTTCAAACAAAAAATCACAATTCATTTTAAACTTTAAAAGGAATAATGTTGAAACTTCATAATTTGACTAACGAATATTAAAAAAATACAAAGTTATCACAATAAAACAACACATAAATTTAAAAAACTCAAACGTTTAATTTATTATAAAATATAATGTTAATCAATATTAAAATTAAACAATAAATTAAAATAATAGTAAACACAAGTTTTTTTTTTTTTTCCTTTGGGGGCAGGCAGGAATACCTATCCTAACAACATTACCATATGAAGAAAGGGAATAAAGGACTGGCCGGAAATGGAAGATCTCAGAAGAAGATGGCTCTCACGTGAAGAGTGGGAGTATACAGATATTGAGCTACCTAGAGCAAGACATTGTTATTTAAAAAAAAAAAAATGGACTTCTAATCTGTGTTTTTTTTTTTCAATTTTACCCCATATATAAGACTATTTCTTTATTTCTTGATTTTCTTTCCAGAAACATCAATAATTTAACTTCTTTCTTTTTTTTGTATTCATGATATCCCTAAAATTAATTGACAGTGGGTGGCTTTTAACTTCTATTTTATTCATGCGAGGGCAGGACTATGTGAAGGACGGCGAGAGTGGACCCACTTGACAATGCTCCGCCCGCGCTGATTATTATTCATCGTCTCGCACGTGAATATTGTGAAATGAATGGACTAGTGCCCCTCGAGGGCATATGATACAATTTCTGCTCGCCCACCAAAAAAAATTAGAAAAAGATATACCTTTTTTAGGCCACGTCGCAGCATTTTTGGGCCAGTCAGATAGCTAGGTTGAAGGGAACGGTTCTGCTCATATCTTTAAATGTGATCTAGATGTAATTTAGAGAATTTAATTTAATATTAAATTTTTTATAATTAATGTATATTGATTATCTAGATGTACTCTGCACAGTCCAAATATTATATCTATTTTATATTTTTAATATTTATAAATATTAAAAGGGATTACCAATTTAAAATATTTGTAATCTTTATAATTTTATTTTTTTAAATATAGAGACTAATATTTAAATGGTTGAAATTATAGGAATTAAGTTGCATGAGACAAATTTAAGAATTGAGTTATAATCTAGTTAAAGTTATAAGGATAAAATTACATTAAGTTAAAATTTAAGAATTGAGTTATAATTGAGTTAAAATTATAAAAAATAAATTATTAATTTTTCCTTAAATACATGACCGACAAAACAAATATAGGTATTTTCCTTCTAAAAAAAGACATGAGAGGGTATAATATATGTATACGTATACACACATAAATCATGAACCTGTTGCTCTCCAATTAATTAATATTTACCACTGATGGGTACACCTCACGGGTCCCGGCTCATTATGATTGCGTTGCCAGAGACAATGGGGGATGTATTGTGATATTGGGACAACGTAACCTGCAAAATAAAAACTATTTATTCATTAATCTTCTTTTAAATATATGTATGTATGTATATTGGACTTTGAAAGTTGAAGCTGTTCGTTCCTTTTATTCTGTGTATGATCAAGGATCATGAAAATTTCCTAATTATTGCATGAAACATTATTTGAAACAGGTTAACGTACTTACACTATGGGTTAGAAGTTGAAAAGGTGAATTTTTGTGTATAACTCTATTAAAATAATATATTTGTGTGAGTAGAGTCTCAAAAATTAATTGAAATTAAAGTAGGTGACACAATTTAAAAATTATAAAAATATTAACAACAAAGTCTTTATATTGATAATGAAGATCGATAAGACATAACTCTAGGTCCCTACACTTTTTTCTTTCAATGTTTTAAATTTTTATACTTTTGAGAGACCTAAAATATCAAAAAATAAAAGTATATAGACCTAGAATACAAAAAGAATAATGACCTATAACAAAATGCAAGCACAGTATAAAATTCAAAGTTAATTATGTTTTTCTATGAAGATCAAACCCAAACCACACGTCTTCATGATGAGGTTTTGTGGATTTGTGGCTAAACATATGCCGCTAGCACTTTGATAAGAAGGGTGAAGGATGATGTCAAATCAAGGACATATTCTTAGATGCATTAAATTCATTAATTAGCATGTACGTGTTATTGAGGCAAAACACAATATCTATATATATATATATATATATGTATGTATGTATATTGTGAGGGAAAATTACTTTTGCCGCATATCAGTCGTTTTTATTAATTGATTTAAAAAAGATTACATGCACTAATCCAAGTCCAAACCCGCCAAAAAAAGAGAGAGCATCATTTGCTCATTAAATTATCGGATCCCGTCCAGATCCCAGATAAAATCAGTGGCAGCTGTTTGTTAATCCCATCCAGATCCCCTCCGTTTTCAAATATAAGAAAATTTTAACTATCTTACATAGTTTAAAAAAGTTCATTAATCACACTAATTATATATGAAATTAAAAGGTTTAGACTAAAATATCTTGTAAACCTTGGTAATTTGTGATGAAAACAAGTAGTATCGTATTATAATATTGGTGGGATTAATCATAAACTTGCCATGTATTATAACATGCATGAATAAATATTGTCTTAAATATTTTTATTTTGCATACATATTCTTTAAATTTTATTTTATTTTAATTAAAATGGGTCCAACGATGCAAGGTTCATGAATACCCCAACTTGTTGATCAATACCTGCTTAGTTCTTCAACATTGAAAATAACTACTATGACCTTTGAAAACTTTTTCAAACACATTAATGACAACATGGGAATTTGCAAGTTGCAACATTATATAAAGGCTAGGGAACTCCCAGCCGTGCTATCTACATTCTACACTAGAGAGAAATAAACCCTAGGCAATTAAGATGTTTGCCAAGCTATTATTAGTTGTGCTTTTTCTAATCCTAGCAATCTCTCTTGCTAATGTGAAGCCATCAATCAACCAGCCTCAATCTACTGGAGATTCTATGTAATGACCAGGAAAAAATAATAAATACTAATAATAAAATAAAATTAATTAATTAAATTATTAAAAGGTGTTTAAAGTTTATTTTTATTATTTTTAGAGCAAATATATCAAGAGGAAATTGTGGCTTAGTGAACTTTATGCAAACTACATTATTGATAGGTCCTAAATTTGAATTTTCATGAGGCCAAGAGTGGGATTTTACCTTTTAGCTTTAACTTAAGGCAAAATTACTAAAATGCCCTTCTATTAAATTAAATAAATAAAGGGAGAAAGAGATAAAGAGCAAAGCATGTTTCTCTTTCATTTGGATCAGATTCAAGAACCATCGAGAGAGAGAGAGTCAGAGATCAGCTGAACCAGGGGTCACCTCTGCCGTCTCTGTCTTCTTCTTCCTCCTTTATCGTCTTCAACGTCGCCGGTGGTGTGTGCGCTGCTACAATCTGCCCAAACTGCAGTAGCTTCTTTCTCCTCTGTTTCTCGTCATCGAGCTCTTATCTTTTCTTCTCCATTCTATCCAATCAAAGGTGGTAAGCATGTTAAATGCTGGGCTATTGTTGGAGATCCAACAATGTTACTGTTGTTCTGAGGATCGTGGAAGCTACCGATCCCTTCTCCTCCTTACTCACGTGCCATCGCTCGAGTTCTTTTTCTATTCAGTATGCTGATTCTTCTTCCTTCTTGCTCTATTCATCCGCTTGATCTCTTGCTTCTTTACTTTGTCACGTTAAGTGAGGTGAGATGCTTCAATCTTTCTTATAATTTTTGCTGTGGCTGTGACATTCCTTGCCTTGTATTGCCGTGAGATATGTGGAGGAGGAGAATTTAATTAATTAATTAATTTTTCTTTTCTTTCTTTTAGTTAAGATCGATTTGAGGAAATGGAATTTAGGAAGCTGATTATTTATATATTTATGTTAAAGAAGTTTTGGGAAGATGAAATCAAAGAGGAAGAAGTTGGTTTGAGTTTAAGAGTGAAGGCACAAAAGGTGCTTGACAAAATGATTGTTAGGAGGAGTTTGCTTAATTTTGTATTTTTCTAAACGTTCATTAATTCTTGTGAAAAGCATGTTTAGTTTAGGTGTTATTGATTCATGAATTTAACTTGTAGGTTGTAAGTTAAAGGAATTTGATTATGAATTCATATGTAACTAGTTAAATTCTTGAGGATAGTATGGTTATTGATAAATTGTTGGATAAAGGCTAGAAGATTAGAAAATTTTAATTGCCTGGTTGGAATAATGCACCTAAAGTGTTTGATGCAAAGATTTAGAGAAAATTTTATCTCAAGTAAATGGATTGGTATGGTTAAAGTATTATAGAAGAAATTAATGACATGAATGATAATGCTTTGACATTGTTAATTGTAAATTTAATTGGGTTTTATCATAGGAGTTTATGTAGGAAGTTATTGATATCTTATGTAAGCTCTAGATTATTTAGAGTAATAAAGTTAGAATTTTATAAAGTATATTATCACTTTAAAAAGGCATACTTAGATGCTTGAAAAATGGTTGGGATAAGAGAATTAAAGTTACATGTTTTATCAAATGGGTTGGAATATTGCACATTAGATGTTAAGTAAAAAGCCAAAGAAGAAACCTTTATGCGTAATTTTATTACTAAAAGTTAAAGTTTTATTACTAATTCTGGTTGAGTGAATTCTCATAAAGAGAGACTTGTTGGTTCAAAAGTAAAGTTCATTAAAATCTTGTTATTTATTATAGGCTGGTTGTGAGAAGGGTAGCTCGATTGGAGTTGTAAGAAGTGAGTTTTGAACTTTGAAAGCACTACAGGTAAATGGATAGTGTCTCAACTGATTTTGCAATAAAGATTTCCTTTACTACAATAGTACATTTGTATGCAAAATGTTTTAGTAACAATGATGTGGTTATTGAATAGTTTATTTATTAAACTTTTTTATTTTGTGAAATTACCTTTATCAGTTTTGACATTTTAATTAATTAATAAATATAAGTTTAGACTTTGATTATGAGATTTCATTCTATCGAACATTGGATTGATATAAAGAATGATTCATGCGAGTTTGACCTTAAAAGTGAAAATTTTATTGTGAAAGTGATGATTTTCTCATATGTTTGAAAATGGATTTGAAGGGGACTTTATACAAAACACTGGTTACTAATGGCAGTTCCGTTAGCCCTTGGCACGCCATGGTTCACCTAGCTCACAGCGTGCTTATAGGAGGTGCTAGTCCCGTGTGATGGCCAACACACATGGAACGGAAGGATGGTTATTTGTGAGCATAGTACTCACATTTGATTTCATGGCTTTGAGCCATATTTGATTAGGATTACCCTCATGGACTGTGTGTCCACATTTATTTTGTGACTTCGGCTACATTTAGTTACTGACCCTTGTGGACTGTGTGTCCACATTAGTCTTCATGGCATAAGCCGCATTGGGTTATTTACCCTCGTGGACTGTGTGTCCACGTTTGTTAATTGTTCTGATAAGTCCCTATAATTATGAATCTGATTATTTGGTGATTTTATATTCCATTGGTTTTATTTAGAAATTTATTTACAAGTATTTATTTCATTTATATGACTTCTTAAAATCAAGTGATATTAACATTTGCTATGATAGTTCAATGATTTAAGATTTTATTCAAAATTTTATAAAGCCATTTTATTATGAAATTTATGCCTTTTTTTATTAAAATTGTTGCCTCTTTAACTTACATGATTATTTTAAACTTTTCTTTTTATTCATATTAAATTATTTATTGTTGGGATGTTATTCACTGAAAAATTATTTTGGTCTCAGATAGCATAATTGACGCTGTACGTCTTGCTTACCAATGATGGTTGTTTGCGGAACAGAATGGAGGCTTGTTCTGTAAATATGTTTTATTGACATAAATATGAAATTTATGTATTATGTCATGAGATATATAATTAGGTGCTCCACATAACTTATAATTAGAGTCCTTAGTTTATTATATATTTTGTCTGCTAGCTGGAAGGAGCTGAGCTCCTGATTAATATAATGTTTAAGAAAAATTTTTGTGATACAGAATTTTGGGAGATCCTATTTACAAAGGTTCTGTCAAATTTTTTACAAAATGTTAAAAATTATTATAATGATTAGTATCATTAGTATTAAAATGTTAGTATAAAGCTGAATATATTTTAATTAAATGAAATAAACCTTGAATTGATGGCTTATAGGATGTGTGATGTTATTCACTTCTTGTGCTAGTCACCCCTTATTTTTGAGATGTGACATTCTACACCAACACCGCACCAACAGTACAAACCACCGCCTCTCCAAGCACTACAGCTAACCAACTCTCCACCAAGGGTCAAGCTGCTGAGCACTCTAGAGAATAAGCCTAAAGCTGAAGCACCTAATGAGGTTCCACCAAAATACAAGTCGCCTCCAAAGTACAATCCACCCATTGCCAATTAGCTGGTGATCATCTTCATTGTTGAAAACCTAAATAAAGCTTACATTATATGTGTGTGTGTGTATGTCGAAATAAGGATGCTTTCTACTCATGTGTAATATGCTCCTTTTAGGGATATCACGAATAAGTACTGAATACACTTGTGTGTGTCTATACTCCCTGTGTTATGAAATTATTGTTGTTTAAGAAATTCAATTCTAGTTGATCAAGTTTTTTCCCAATTATTATACTCTCATTTACTATGTTTTATTCTACATATAAGTCATTTTTAACTAATTCACTAGAATCAAAAAAATTATTGATATTTTTGGGAAAAAAAGAGAAATTAAAGAAATTGACTGATAGAAAGAGTAAAATTGAAAAATAATAATAATTAAAAGTCCTTTTTTTTATTCAAAGTGATTTACAATAAAGATTATCAATTTTTCCTAGAATGTGGCTTATACATATATATGATCAATTATTTGCCCCCCCTTTCCCTGTCTCTTCACCTCTATTATCTAGTATATGTCCAATTTCTTAGAAAATATGTATTGAAAATTCATATTTGTATTAAATCAATTTATTATGTTGATTTTGCTCCATGATTAATGTTTCTTGTTGTTTGGCCCACAATAAAATTATGCTTTACTTGAAAAGGCTATGTTGATTGTAGAATTTAAGCATAATCATGTTAGAACTTGATTTAAAAAATCCGTCTGAATATATATTATATCTACATTGACCAAATTTCAACAAAATTAATTGCCATCATTCAAATATTGGGTTCCAAATAATAAGTTAAGAGTTACGAAGAATGACAAGTAACGACATCATAAGAAGATTAATGTCAAATTAAGACTTTTAAATATTTTAGTACTAAAACATGAAAGAAATAGTACTAAATTCAGGAACTTTAGTTCTAAATCCTAATCTAGCATTAATCTTCTTCTGAGATCCTTACTTGTTGTAATATCCTAAATTTTTTAATCAAAAATAAATTTATTTAATAAGCCAATAATTTTAAATATAATTTTTAATTTATTTTAGATATTTTTTATTTAATAATATTGCTTAGATTTTATTTAAATATCTAGTTATTTAAATTTTATTCAATATTTAGTTATTTACATTTTATTTTGCATTAGATTATAGTAACTCAAAATATAATTATCAGGTTAGAATAAATAATAAAATAAATTTATTGTATTTGTATATTTTGTTGGGGAAAATAACAAGATGCTTGGGTAGCTTAATTAGTGCAATTTCTCTAGGCTCTTGCTTGCTAAGTCACGTGTTTGTTTCCCTCATCCAAACAAAATTACCATTCTGCTATTGTTGCAAATAAATATGAATAATATAAGAAAAAGAGGAAGAGATCAGAACGTGCGGGCCTTCTCCTCCATTTCCTGATTTTTCTACAACTTTAGAGAGAAGGAAAGAGTGAGAGAGAGAACCAGATTCCTTCATGTGTCTTCGCTCTCAAGTCGTTAGCTGATGACTGTTGGTACGCCTCTCGTCACAGTCGCTGGCTGAGATTGAAGGCACACTAGATTTTCTCCCTCTTTCTCTTCTTCCCTCCCCTGTTTCGTCGTCCTCCTTCCCTATTGTTTCTCTATCCGCGCGTTGTTGCTAGTGCGTTGGGAGCCAAGTCTCCAAAGCTAGAAGCTTCTCTTGTAAGACCTTCTTCTTGGTTTCATGCCACAGATTCTTTTTCTTCCTTCCTCAAGTAACAGTGTTGAAGCTCTTCCCTTGTCCAGTACGGCAAGTTCTTCTTCTTTGTTTCTTTGTCCTGTTCCTGCCATTGATGATTTGAGGTAAGAGACTTCTCCCTACTTCCTCGTTGATCTTGCATGTGTGTTTTGGTTTGATGGTGCTTTCTTATTTTGTTTTTGTGGTACACATTCGAAGGAGATAAATGAGGTTAATAAAAAAAAAAAACTTGAGTTTAAGAGCATGAGTTGCTGTAGATAATTTCACTGCAGCAAGATTAAATTAGATTTAAATTTCTTTGAGTTTAAATGGGAAGTTTGATGAACTCAAATTGGCATTGAAAACTATTGGAATGAGAATGGGTTGAATTTTAATTGAGCTTAAATGAATCCTTGAAAGGAAATTTCATTGTGAAATCATATTTGGGGACTTGTTAGTCTAGTAACGGGAGGTTAAAAGTTTAAATTGAATGAATTTGGAAACTAATGCACACTATGTGTTTGTTAATAGGTCTAATAGAGAATTAAATCTAAATTAAATAATTAGTTATGGCTAAAGTATCATAGATAAACTATGGTAGACATTATGATGTATGAAAAATTTGAATTATTTAAATTGATTGTGGTGGTGTTAATTTTGGAAGAGAGATTATTAAACTTGTAGAAAGTCTTTTTATAGGGTATTTAGAAGAAGATAAATTTGGAAGGATTATATCTTTGGATTTAGGAATTGTTAGGTAAGTAGATAGCGTCCCAACTGATTTATAAATAAAATTCTTTTTTTAAAATATTTTTTATAGATCATTAATTAAATTATTTTTATCTTGGGAAATTCTAAAGAGATTTGAAAGATATTTGAATTATGGTATGTGCATGTGTTTTCCCTTATGAAGAATGCTTTCAAATTTGATGAGATTATTTTTACCAACTCTGGTTATTTTTGGATTACTCAATAAATGTCAAACATGAACATTTTTATTTTGACAAGTTTTTAAATGTTCAAGGCTGTTCATATGAGTTTGACTTTTAGAATGGAAATTGTATTTTTATAGTGATAATTTTCTCACTTGTTTGAAAATGAATTTAAAGGGAATTTCATATAGACCAATGGTTGCTAACGGCAATTCCATTAGCTCTTAGTGCACCATGGTAAATGACTAGCTAGTTTGATTTTCATGAGCTTTATTCTCAAGTTTGTTATTCTTAGGTCTTGTACTTGCGTTTGTTTTCATGGCTTTGACCCACATTTGGTTAGCATTACCCTCGTGGACTGTGTGTCCACATTTGTTTTGTAACTCAGGCTGCATTTGGTTAATTACCCTCGTGGACTGTGTGTTCACGTTTGTCTTCATGGCATAAGCCGCATTTGGTTATTTATCCTCGTGAACTGTGTATCCATATTTGTAAAATGTTCTGATAAATCCCCAAAACTATAAATTTTCAATTAATTGATTTTATATTTAATGGTTTTCAATTAGTAAATATTGTTATTCTTATTTAGTTATTTAATTATTATGACTTGTCAAGATTCAATGTTAAAGCTACCTTGTCATTATAAATTTAAAGTTTACTAATGTTGAAGTTATATAGAATTTTTATTTCAAGTTTACAAAATTTATTTACATTGAATTGTTTTTCTTTAATTTATGTAAATGTTATAGTTATTCATTTTGATTTTGGAAAATGTTATGGTTGAGACGTTATTCACTGGAAAGAATATATTTGTTCTCAGATAGCATAATTGATGTTGTACCTTCTGCTGACTTTTGAGAGCGGATTGCTAGATTGATTGGAAGATGTTTTGAGGATACCTTTTGATGTAATACTTAATTATATATTATATTTTGAATTTATGATTAATTTCTCTATGTTAATTATAGGAAGGATTGTTATCTGTAATCTATCTATCTATTTGTTATGGAAGAGTAGAGTTTTGCATTTATGATTTGGGCAATATATGGTTGTTGTAGAAACTTCAGGAGGTTATAATTATAACGAAGGTTTTGATGAAATTTCTATTGAAGGTTTAGGAAGTCTTTTGTGAAAATGAAAATATTACAATAATTTCCAAACCGTATTTCATATAAATTGAGATATTAGATTTGAGATTTTTTTTAATTAAGGCTTAAGGGATGTGTATCTAGGCATATGTCTCGTGCTAGTCACATTTAATTTTTGGGACGTGACACTTGTCATTTCCCCTTAATTACAATTACTTATTCCTTTTGGTCCTATTTACAATTTCATATCCATTAATCCTTAAAACAAGACCCTTTACAAAATTTAATAAAACATTTATAACTCATTTTCAAAAATGTCCTTGTCAATGGATGCCCATAATGCACAAGGAGAGTGAGTAATAAATATCTCTATAACCACTCCATGAGTTTAGAAGCATTTCGTGACCTTGGTGAACTCCCAAGACCCAGATCACCTATTTTTTTTTTTTTGCAAAAAAATGTCCTTGTCTCTTTAACTCTTAGCTTGATTGATAGCTTTTCCATCCTTTCTTCCTTCTCTAATGAGCTAATCTATCAATCAAAGTATGATTTTGGAAAATTGTAAATGAGATTTACATTAAACTAATCAGAGCTAATTTTCTTAATCTTATGAAAATAGTTAATAGTGTAATTTAATTTTAAATGAACTAAAAGGAGCTTTGAAATTCAAATTTTTGAATTCCAACTTGTTCAACTCTCTAATGACATCGGTAGTGAGGACAACTTTGAAATTGCAACATTATGGAAGGCCAATCCTTCATTTGTGCTTTCTACACCTAGTGTATATATACTACCTCTAGACTATAGTATAAGATATCGTAACTACTTCACGGCTCTAAAAAATGTTAGGTTAAATATTAATCTATTAAACTTGTTTATATCTTCTCAATTATACTTTCATTAAATATTTTATATAAGTGTCTTAATAATGACCATTTAAATTTCATTGCATTTTCTTAAAAAAAAAAGACTATAAATGAAGTAGGAGCATGATTGAAAAACAATTATAAAAATTGTCTAATGCCCTATATTATGAACCAAACAAGGCTCCTAGAAAATACCATATATTGTGGTCTAGAGGGAGAATATATATATATATATATATAAAGCAAGCCAATAGTGTTATAGCTTTGTTACATGAAAGCTCCCTTATAAAGAGGAAGCTGCAAGTTGGATCCTATTTATGACATCAAAGGCTAAGGTTCATTTTTATACATGAACTTATTTTCGAAGAGTGCTGTGCATCCTATACTTATAAGTGGGATCATTTTTCTCCTAAACCATTTTTTCAAGGAGTGAAAACCCCTTTTGCTAGTCACCCATTGACTTTTTCATTTTTTGCTAATATGGTATGTGCATGGCACCTACATGCAGTGATTAGATAGAACTCTAACCATGTACTTTAGTACTAATTTTCCTCTAAACTTCTTTTTTTTTTAGAAATGTTAGGTACCTTGAAATCTTGTTAAAATGAAATTTAATAAATATTGTTAAAATATTAAATATCTTTAGTACTAATTTTTTGTGATTTATAAATTTTGGATGAATATTTATAAATAATAATATTTAATAATTTAAATATTATTATTTATAAATATTCATCCAAAATTTATAAATCACAAAAAATTAGTACTTGATTAAATTCTTTAAAGTTTTTAAGTAATCTGTAATTTTTTTTTTTATCAACCAATGATCAATAAGATTTAGTTATACTGAGTAAAATAGGGTGTTATCATCCTATTAATATCTTGTTAAATTAGATTTAGAATTTAGATACATTATTTTATTAGTTTTATCACTTTATAAATAGTGTTAGAATTTTCATTTATATACAATTTTTTAGTATTATAGAATAGAACTCAATAATACGAGTGATATTTTTTGTCTCCCACTTCTCTTTCTCTTCTATCTCTTACCATTTTCCCCTTCATGTTTTACAGCATATGGCCAACTAAATTCTTTGCATTAATATCAATTCATATATCAAATATCAAATATTAAGGAAGCTACTGATAAAACTTGTGATATAATAAGTTAATTTTAAAAAAATAAGAGTTAAGATTCAAACAAACGTTGTTGAATACATTGGAGCTAAGATTGAAAATAGGTTGTTTTATTCACAATAATTGCCATTACCATTTCCTTGTTTTTTCTTTTTGGGAAGAAAGCATAAATCTTGAGGAAGTACGTTACCAAACCCAAAAATTGGTGCCCCAATGCATTATGTATATTTAAAGTGTTGAAGAAAGGAAATATCTCAGAAGAAGGACTTTTAATTATTTTTTTTTAATTTTATCCTTTATATAAGACAATTTCTTTCTTTCTTGCTTTTTTTTCCAGAAACATCAATAATTTAACTTCTTTTCTTTTATTTTAGTGAAGTAGTTAAAAATAACTTATAATAGAATCCAATGTAGTAAATGGGAGTATAATAATTGGGAAAAGAATATGATCAACTAGCATTAATGAATGTATGAAACAATAATGATTTCATAACACAGGGAGTATACACACAAGTACCCAGTACTTGTTGATGATATCCTTAAAAGGAGCATTACACGAGTAGAAAGCACTCTTATTCTAACACACACAAACATATAACATAAGCATTATTTAGGTTTCCAATGACGAACATGATCACCAGCTAATTAATTGACAGCGGGTGGCTTCTACTTTAGAGGTGACTTCGCATGAGCAAGAGAGATTCCTGGGATCATAAATAACTCAATGCAAGCCAAAAACACAACTAATAACAACTTGGCTAACATCTTACTCCTTGTAAAAAATAATGAATTAAAATACTCTATGTTAATCAACATAAAAATGCATTAATTGTTTTTCATTAAAGTAAATTATGAATGGTGATTTATAGAATTTGTAATAAATATTTATTGAAATATATGATTTTGCTTATAAAAAAATATAAGTCAAAAGTGATAGTTTTTCTATCAATAAAAAACGGGGGAAGTAATTGCTTAGGGTTTATTTCTTTTGGTGTGGAATGTAGATAGCACGTCTGGGAGTTTTCTTGCCTTTTACAATGTTGCATTTCCCATGTTGTCACTACCAGTGATGTCATTGATTGAATCTAGTTGGTGTCTGAAAAAGTTTGGGATAATGACAGATAGGTCCAATAAGACCAATTAATTCAAATTAAGTCCCAAGTGCCAAACTTGTAATGAATTGATACATGAATGAAGAATAAACAAATTTATTTTTTCTATTAAAATTTAGAACACAAGTTGCAAATTCATCATAACGAGGGACTTAATTTGAATTAAGGGGACCTATCTATCATTCTACCAAAAAATTTTCAAGGGTTAGATCATAATAGTTATTATCAATGTTGTCAGAGGTAAGAACTAAGGGGGTATTCAACCAATTGGGTTAGGTCAGGTATTAACCAAGATTGGACCAATTTTAATTAAAATAATATAAAATTTAAAGAATATTATGCGAAACTAAAATATTTTAGAAAATATTTATTCATACTTCTTATAATACGTAACAAATTTATGGTTAATAACAAAACTGCTTGTTGTTACGTTCATCACATATCATCGTGAAAATTTACAAGGATATTTTAGTCTAAACATTTTAATTTTAGATATAATTATTAGGATTAAGCAACTTTGTTGAACTATGTGACTTAGTTAAAATTTTCTTATATTTAAAAATAGAGGAAATACGTCACATTAATTTTATATTTAAAAATTACCATTGAATCATCATTTAGATGTGTCTATGTGTGTTAAACACTAGAGAAAAACCAATAACAAGACATATAAAACATAAAATGGCATTGTTTTGGATTATTGATTTTTTTAAAAAATTCATAAATTGATTCTTCATTAGTTTTATCAATTTTTATTGGTCTTGACTAACTTTGTCTTGGTTCACTTTCCTCTAATTCTTAAGGTCAACTATACTAGACTATAGGTTAGTTACTGGTCAAATCGGTCATACCAATTCCATTCTAACAATCATGGTTATTATTTCTAAGTTATTTGATGACCTATTTGGGATTGACATTGAAGTTTGGGTTGGGAGAAATTTTGATTCCACTTTTGTCATTAAAGAGTTGAACAGACTTCTTTTGTCTTTTTTATAAGAAGCCCTTGTCAACTATTTTCATGAGATTAAAAAATTAGCTGCAATTAGTTAAATGAATTTTTTTATGATTAAAATAAAATTACCAATGTTTACATTTTAAAATTTTAACTCCAACTAAAGTCCAGCCCAATACCTAAAATACTTTAATAGAATTCCTAATCTTAACCATTCCTTTCTTAAATTTGCTATTAGAAAGTGTAGATATATGGAGTAAAGAAACTTACCTTTGTCAAAATCGATGACAGTACCTCAAATAGCAATGCTTGGATTTATTTCTGTTTCATGGTAACCTGATCACAATGATGGATACAAGTGTTTGATGTATAGTAAATACACTGGAACTTTCTTGAGAGAGAAAAGGGAGAGAAGCACTCTATGTGAGTTTTCTAGAGAGGAGAGTAAAAACTAAATGTGTGTGTTATGTTAGATCACCCAATATCTCACTTATTGATAATGGGTGGTTACTTTGTTTATTTAAAAACAAAGTAACTATTGCCTCCAAATACAGTAACCACTATAATTATAATTATTAAGTAAATAATTATTCAACCCAATATGGGCTCCTACTCACTTGGCACAATTCATCAAGAGAAAAATCCAACATATCCCACTCACATTTAATGGATTGTTTCTCGTGTTCACATTAGGTGCTCTATCATGATCATGTGGGCATGCTGAATTGCTCTTGAATTAATAATGTGTCTTGGATGTCCTAGATTTACCTTATATATACTTTTCTCCAAGCTAATTTAGGGCCTATTTGGAGACATGTTTTGAGAACAATTTTCTGTTCTTTAGAACAAGAGAACAAAAAAGTTTGTTTGGTAATGTGTTTTCAAAAAGTGTTTTGGAGAACAAACAAATAAAATATTGCTCTAGGGAATAGAAAAATGGAAGTAACTTTTAGGTGTTATGTGATTATTATTTTGAAAAATAAGGGAGAATGAAAAGAACCACCTATTTTCATTATTTTTTATTCTCAAAATATGTTCTACAAAATATCAGTTCTCAGAACAATAAAATGAAAACAGTTTTAAACAACCCATTAATTTCTCTTCAGTTAGTATAAAACTCAGATTGCCTTTCTCATATGTGCAGTATCCACATAATTTTTTTTTAAATGAAAACAATCATAGAACAAAATTCAATCCAATTTATTGAAAAAAAATATATTTATTATGTTATAAGTAAAAAAAACTCTTATAGCATTTTCAATAACTTGATATCAAATTATGCTATAAAAGTATATGCCTCATTTTCAAGAGGTTCAATCATTTTTTTAAAATTATATGGGAAAGTTAAAAGTTTGAGATGTCAAGTGGGGTGTTATGGATGTAAAAATTTCACATATTACTCTTATATTTATATTTTAAATAAATAGTTTAAAACTGTTTTTTTTTAACAGGAGATTGACAAGAGAAATGTGATACTTAATGCCAATACTTCAACGACACTTGCAGATAATACCTTCCCTTGGTCCTCTGGAATGACGGCCAAGGTTTTTCTTTGTTTTTTTATACTTTCAATAATTTTATAACATTAATTAGTTAGTTAATTTATCTGGTCCATTATTTCGATCGGTACCATCTATATGTTATATGATGTGATGTGATTTGAAGTTAACGGAAGAACGAAAGCGTGCGCTGCTTGATCAAGATTATTATGAATGGGAAAACATAAGATTAATGATATTATATGATTGATAAGATTGGAGGAATGACATTTACACATCAAAAGATCCATTCATTAATGATATTTACATCACAAAAATATTATATGTATGTATTTATACTCCATGATCATGATTCAATAAATTTAACGCCATCAACTCTTTGAATTTGCATGCATTATATTATGCATAAGCTAATATACTTAGATTATACATATGAATTCATAATCATACAACAATGCATAGCCTCACTAAACTTGACAAGCTCGTAATTCCAAAAGCAACTCATATTCATACTATTTCCCCATATAGGTGTGTATATGAGTGTAAATATATAGACATGTCAGCTTGCCCTGCATTAAGGTAAGAAGGTTCACTTCCTCATACTCTTAATTTATCAACTATGTGTTTATAAATGTCTAACCATGTCAAGATATTATTCTCTTAGCCAAGTCCAGAAGCATCCAGGCCCATAAAGATATTAGCCCAAAAGGCTTTTAAGTAACATATAGCTTTCTTTTACAATTTATTTTCTTTATTCTTATCTATATAGACACACGTGTATCATTCTTGTGTATTAGTGTTTTCACCCTAATCCTATACATAGTAATAAAGCACCTTGGGCCCTGTGAGCCTCTTTTACACTATTCTATCATTTCCCTTTTGTTATCTTAGTGTTAGGGCTTCCTAGGCACATAGCCATGGTAGACAAAAGCTCTAATGTGTCTCCTCATAGTCCAAAAACACCATTAGCTTCACAAAACTCTTTTCTCTCAGCCTCAAACTTGTTGAAAATGTCTACAGGCTTAAATGGTTTTTCTCACGGCCATTCAGTTAAGCTTGACTGGACTAATTATGCTTTTAGTCTACCCATGTCCTTCCCACTATTAAAGGACACAAGTTTGTAGGTTTTCTTACTAGTACGAGTGTTTGTCCTCCTAAATTTATCATTGAAAACAATGTCTCTAAACTCAATCCTGATTTTGTGGATTGGGTTGCTGTTAACCAGCTTCTTTTTAGTTAGCTCTTAAACACCATGACTCTTGATGTTTCTACTAAAATGACTGATGTTTCTACCTTTGTTGATCTTTGGGCTGCTACTTAAAACAAGGCTAGGGTCCTTATGTTGCATACTAAACTTCAACACATGCGTAAGGGGTCTTCTACCATGCATAAATATCTTGCCAAGATTAGGTCTCTAATTGAAAGCTTAGTTGTAGCTGGCAGTCTAGTTCCTTATGCAGATTTTTTGCTTCAAATCCTTGCTAGCCTTAATGGAGAATACAATGCAATTGTTGTTCAGCTTTCCAAGGATGAAGATATTAGTTGGATTGATTTTCAAGCTACTTTGCTCACCTTTGAGTTTTGGTTATGCAACTTAATCAAGTTTCTCAGATGAATGTTACTTCTCAGTTTGCCAATCTTGCTGTCTCTGATTACAATTGTGGTTCTTGGAGAGGTGGTCGTAATGGTCGGAACATTCGAGGAAGAGGGAGAACTGGACGAGACAGTGACAAACCATTCTGTCATTTGTGTGAAAAGTCTAGTCATCATATGTAGAATTGCTTCAAGATGTTTGATCATTCTTTTAAACCTCCATCTTCTTCTAATAAAACTTTCTTGATGATTTTAGCAATCAAAATGATGTGTTTTATGTATCTCCTAAAGTTGTGAAGGATGATTCCTAGTATTTGGATAGTGGTACTACCACTCATGCACTACTACAAAAACAACTTGCAGGAGCACTTCTGAAGTGCTATTTTGGCTATACAGGAGCGCTTTAAAAAAGTACTCCTATAAAAGTGGCTTATGAGAGCACCCTTGAAGAAAGCGCTCCTGTAAAAGTAGCCTATGGGAGCGCTTTGCATTAAACTGATCTTGTAAGCATTAGTTATACCATTTAAGAGCATTTATGATTAGAAGCGCTCCTGTATGTATTTTTGTTAAAAAAAATTCCTCCCCCCTCATCACACATTGTCTAAAAATTAATTTCACAAAACTCAAATTTTTCATCACAAAAGTCTTTGAACATAATAATTAACTTGTCAAATATATTACAACCATAATGATTGTTATCACTAATACATGAGTCTTTGAACAGGCAAGCTATTTGTATATTAACTAGGAGAAAAAACACAACAATGATAATGATAAAGTACATGGTGGCTTTATTTAAAAGATATATATATGTATATATATAGCAAAGAAGAGAAGACACAAACATAGAAGCCTGACAATGGAGTAATGATGTATATATAACTGTGGGAAGGCTTTTTAGTTATTGATACGAGGTGGCTTCTCGCCATAACAAACTTTTAAAACTAGGAGGCAAAGTGAGAATCCCAACCTAAACATTAATATGTTGTTGAGAAGGACCAAATACCTTTTCAAATTGTTTTTGATTCCTTCTCAAGTTTCTCTTTATAATCATCTTCAATTTGCTTCAAATGAGATTGCTCAAACAACAGCAATGTTTTGAAGTGTAAGCCTTCTCTCTTATCTAAAATTCCATCTTCCAAATGTCAGAAAACCACATGTATCAAACAAACTACACCTTCATTGCTTTGATCACACCCTCAAGCTCTGTTGCCTTTCTAGACCATTCCTCAGAACTCTTTTTATATAGTTCATTAAGCTTATTAACCTGATTACAGAAAAAATATGTCTAAATATTAAGAAATAAAGGGAAACTATTCTTCTCCAGACTATTTTAAAAAAATATAATAAATAGAACTTGTTATAATATTCACAGTCGAGAGCTCATTGTAAAATTTCTGTTCATTAGCTACAACAGCATCTCTAGCTAAAACTAACTCCTAGGAAGCGATAAAAATAGGTTAAACAGGGATTGAATGAGGAAAGAAAAAGAATCAAATGTCAAGATAATAAATGGAATGTTCCCAACCTCATCAGTAGATTTAACTGTCATGTCTAACTCCCTCACTCTATCCTTGTTCCATTACGTAGAGATTTAGAGCATTCACTCAATTGCCTCTCTACCTGAAAGTGTTAATCTTAAAATCATATTGTTCTAAAGCAAAAAAAGTGCAAATTTTAAATTAAGAATCTTTAGTAATCTTATAAATCTCACAGACATCTGCAAGCCTATAAGCCATCTTAGCCTCTAACTTAGTATATTTTCTGCGCATCTCAAAGGAACTATTAACCTTAGTAGTAAACTCATTACTTAGCCAAGCATTTTGTCTATCAACAATCTCTTTCTCTTGCTCACATACAATTTAAGGAAAGAAAAATGCAACATCACTTCACATGGAACTTGAAATATCTTGTGCATAAAAAATGCTAAACATAGAAGTACTATCTTATCCATTATTCTTTTTCTTGCTACCATCACAAACATACATTCTTCCATAGCCTAAATGATCTTCGATGCACTTTTTTCCTTTTGAATTGCTTGACAAACTCATCCCTGCATATTATAATTACCATTCTTTACTCACAACAATTATGATTCTTTTTATATATAATGAATGAACTAGCTAGAATTGAAAGAATACTTAACAAGCACATATATATGGTTTGGAAGTTGAACAATTAAAAATGATGAATTTAATTAAATGAGAAAATTAATGGTAAAATTCACAAATATCATTAATATATCATAATACCAAAAAAAGCAATGGAAAGCACAGTATAAAGTAGAGATCTATGCTCATTAAATAAGGAGTGCATCTTAGGAAAAGCAATAACTGAAGCAAACTATAGAAGCTAACAAAAACTAAAAGGAAAAATAATAAAGACAATTTAATTTGCACTCCAAATAGAATAACACAAATGTGCGCCTTTGGACAACTCTTTGACTATCCAAGCTCCTACTCTGGCTAGCCTTGAATTTCATATTGTAGGGATTAGGAAACTCTATGAACCCTAATTTGTAAGAATATGTATGAAAACTGTATCTATACCCACGGCTTACCTTCAATGAAGGCGTAGACCCACACACAAGAGACGACATTGGCGTCGATAGCTTTACTAGGTTTAAACTTCAATGGGGCTTCACAGACTTCACGGTGTCAACAGCTTCAATAGATTAGACTGCTAGGTTTGTGGCTATGTTTGATAGCTTCAACGGATTAGACTGCTGGGTTTGCGACTATGTTTGACTGGAGTATCAATCACAAGTTTGAAAGCTTAGTTGTAGCTGGTAGTCTTGTTCCTTATATAGATTTTTTGCTTCAAATTCTTGCTAGCCTTGATGGAGAATACAATGTAATTGTTGTTCAGCTTTCCAAGGATGAAGATATTAGTTGGATTGATTTTCAAGCTACTTTGCTCACCTTTGAGTATTGGTTATGCAACTTAATCAGTTTCTCAGATGAATGTTATTTCTCAGTTCACCAATCTTGCAGTCTCTGATTATACTCATGATTCTTGGAGAGGTGGTTGTAGTAGTCAGAATACTCATGGAAGAAGGAGAATTGGACAAAACAATAACAAACCATTTTGTCATTTGTGTGAAAAGTCTGGTTATCATGTGAAGAATTGCTTCAAGAGGTTTTATCATTCTTTTAAACCTCTATCTTCTTCTAATAGAACCTCTCTTGATGATTTTAGCAATCAAAGTGATGTGTTTTATGCATCTCCTAAAGTTGTGAAGGATGATTCTTGGTATTCGATAGTGGTGCTATCACTCACGTGCTACTACAAAAATAACTTATAGGAGCACTTATAAAGTGCTCCTTTAGCTAGCTCTCCTATATATATAGGAGTGCTTTAAAAAAGTAATCCTATAAAAGTAGCTTATGGGAGGGCTCCTGAAGGGAGTGCTCTTGTAAAAGTGGCCTATGGGAGTGCTTTGCATTAAAGCGCTCTTGTAAGCATTAGTTATACCATTCAAGAGCACTTATGATTAGACGTGCTCTCGTATGTATAATTTTTGTTAAAAAAATTCCTCCCCCTCATCACACATTGTTTAAAAATTAATTTCACAAAAGTCACAAATTTTTCATCACAAAAGTCTTTGAACATAATAATTAACTTATCAAATATATTACAACCATAATGATTGTTATCACTAATACATGAGTCTTTAAACAAGCAAGCTATTTGTATATTAACTAGGAGAAAAAACAAAACAATGATTGTGATAAAGTACATATATGGTGGCTTTATTTAAAGGATATATGTATATATAGCAAAGAAGAGAAGACACAAACATTAAAGCTTGACAATATAGTAATGATGTATAGATGACTGTGTGAAGGCTTTTTAGTTGTTGGTGAGAGGTGGCTTCTTGCCATAGCAAACTTTTAAAACTAGGAGGCAAAGTGAGAATCCCAACCTAAACATTAATATGTGGTTTAGAAGGACCAAATACCTTTTCAAATTTTTTTCAATTACTTATGAAGTTTCTCTTTATAATCATCTTCAATTTTCTTCAGATGAGACTGCTCAAACAACAGTAATGTTCTGAAGTGTAAGCCTTCTCTCTTATTTAAAATTCCATCTTCTAAATGTCAAAAAAACCACATGTATCAAACAAACTTCATCTCCATTACTTTGATCAGACCCTCAAGCTCTGTTGCCTTTCTGGACTATTCCTCATAACTCATTTTATATAGTTCATTAAGCTTATTAACCTTAGTACACAAAAAATATGTCTAAATATTAAGAAATAAGGGGGAAAAATATTCTTCCGCAAACTATTTTAAAAAATATATAATAAATAGAACTTGTCATAATACTCACAGTCGAGAGCTCATTGTACAATTTCTATTCATTAGCCACAGTAGCATCTTTAGCTAAAACTAACTCTTAGGAAGCGATAAAAATAGGTTAAACAGGGATTGAATGAGGTAAGAAAAGGAATCAAATATCAATATAATAAATGGAATGTCCCCAACCTCATGAGTAGATTTAAGTTTCATGTCTAACTCCCTCACTCTATCCTTATTCCATTGTGTAGAGATTTAGAGCATTCACTCAATTGCCTCTCTACCTGAAAGTGTTAATCTTAAAATCATATTGTGCTGAAGCAAAAAAAGTGCAAACTTTAAATTAAGAATCTTTAGTAATCATATAAATCTCATAGATATTCGCAAGCTTAAAAGCCATCTCAGCCTTTAACTCAGTATATTTTCTACGCATCTCAAAGGAACTATTAACCTTAGTAGTTAACTCATCACTCAGCCAAGCATTTTGTCTCTCAACAAACTCTTTCTCTTGCTCACATACAATTTAAGGAAAGAAAAATGCTAAATATAGAAGTACTATCTTATCCAATTTTTTTTCCTTGCTACCATCACAAACATACATTCTTCCATAGCCTAAATGATCTTTGTTGCACTTTTTCCCTTTTGAATTGCTTGATAAACTCATTCCTACATATTATAATTACTAGTATTTACTCACAACAGTTATGATTCTTTTTATATATAATGAATGAACTAGCTAGAATTGAAAGAATACTTAACAAGCACATATATATAGTTTGGAAGTTGAAAAATAAAAAAATGATGAATTTAATTAAATGAGAAAATTATAAAATTCACAAATATCATTAATGTATCATAATACCAAAAAAAGAGATGGAAACAAGGCAGAGATCTATGCTCATTAAATAAGGAGTACATCTTAGGAAAAGTAATAATTGAAGCAAACTATAGAAGCTAACAAAAACTAAAGGGAAAAATAAAAAGACAATTTAATTTGCACTCCAAATAGAATAACACAGATGTGTGCCTTTAAACAACTCTTTAACTATCCAAGATCCTACTCTAGCTAGCCTTGAATTTCACATGGTAGGGATTAGGAAACTCTATGAACCCTAATTTGTCAGAATATGTATGAAAACTATATCTATACCCACAACTTACCTTTAATGAAGGCTTAAACCCACACACAAGAGACGGCATGGCATTAATGGCTTTGCTGGGTTTCAACTTGATAGGGCTTCACAAACTTCATGGTGTCGACAGCTTCAATGGATTAGACTGCCAGGTTTGTGGCTATGTTTAACAACTTTCAATAGTGACTTTCGACCTTCAACGTTAATGTTCAACAACGACTGGAGTATCAATTGCCAAGGCCTTTGGGAGAGGAGAGGAGAAGAAAAAAGGAGATGAGAAGGCAGGTTCAAATGATACGAGATTGCGAGGAGGCTTGATTTAAAATTGACACTAATTTTTTTTTTGGAAAAAAATAATGCCATCTCGAAGCGTTCCATATAGAGTGCTCTGGAAGGGGTGCTTATCTTAGGCATTCCGAAGCATTCCATATGAAGTGCTCTCGAAGGGATGCTTGGTTTTTTTTATAAAAAATATATTATAAAATATTAAAAAAATTTGAAATTAATTAAAATTTTATTTTTTATTTTTATTATATAACAATTAATATAAAAATAAATATAAAAAATATAAAAAAATTCATTTTTATATTAAGTATAATTACATAAAATTATAAAAATATAAATTAACATTTTACAAATTATATTTTTAGAATCACTAATTTTATAAATAATAAATTAATTAAAATAATTTATATTAATGACATACAAACAGAAATGTATGATCCATAATGATAAAATATTTTAAATAATAGATATATTAATAATATCATTAATAAGTAATTCAAGTATCAATAATTTAATGATAAATTATGGGTCTTCTAGATCACTTATTGGATAAGCACTCCGGAAAAGAGGACCTTCGAGAGCTCTTATGCTTAGAAGTGCTCCGAAATGTCTCACATTAATTTTTATTTTTTATTTTTAATTCTTTCAGAGCACTCTTATAACAAAGCGCTTCAGAAAGTGGATCAAACAAGAGCACTTATAAATATAAGTGCTTGGTATGTTCCATATTAATTTTTAGGAGTGTTTTGCATATAAGTGCTTGATAGATTTTTTTTGTAGTAGTAATGTGACTAATGATGCATCTAGACTTGATTCTATAGTTAAGAATAATGGTAAGACTAAATTATTTATTGCAAATGGTCAAGATATGGAGGTTGAATAAATAGGATCTTTTAAGATCCAAAATGTGCTTGGTCAATCCATTATTCTAACTAATATACTTTATGCTCCTAGTGCTAAGAAAATTTTATTAAGCATTCCTAAAATCTCTAATGACAATGATGCTACTGTCCTACTTAACTCTAATACTGCTATTTTGAGTAAACAGGGGACCAAGGCAATTCTATTGCAAAGGGAGAGAAGTAATAGTGGTCTTTGCATAGTAGATGTGAGAAAAGTTAGAAGGAAGAAGGAAATTCTATAGGCTTTAAGTTATCTCTCTCAGCTGAACAAGTTGACAACAAAAACAATAATGGTTTAATTACAAGTTCTCTTAGAAGGCTTTGACATTATAGACTTGGTCATCCTAATGACCAAATTTTGACTCAAGTGATTAGTGAATGTAATGTCAAAATTAATGAAAGTAGAGATCCTTTGTTATGTTAGTCTTGTAAATTTGGCAAATCTCACTCACTTGCTTTTAAAGTTTATGTTTCAAATGCCTCTAACCTACTTGATTTGATTCATATAGATTTGTGGGGTCCCTTACCCACTCAATCTCTAAATGGTTGCACATACTATATACTATTTTTGGACTTTTCCTTTGAAATCCAATGATGAAGCCTTACTCATGTTTTTTTGAGTTTAAACAGCTTGTAGAAATCAATTTGATAGGAAAATTAAAGCCATTCAAAGTAACTGGGGAGGAGAGTATAGGAGTTTCACCAAACTTGTTCAAGATTCTAGCATTCACTTTTGACACTCTTGTCCACATACATTATCTCAAAATGGTAGAGTCAGGAGAAAACACAAGCATATTGTAGAAGTTAGGTTGACTCTCTTAGCTCAACCACATATGCCACTATTTTACTAGTGGAAGGCTTTTCACCCAGCTACAAAATCAATAAACAAGCTGCCTACTCCTACTCTTAGTGGTATCTCGACCTATCAGAGATTATTCATAAAATTTCTAGATTATTCCAACCTGAGAGTATTTGGTTCAGCATGTTACCCCTATCTAAGAGCTTGTAATCAGCATAAACTACAATTTAAAACTGTGAGATGTGTCTTCTTGGGCTATAACAATCATCATAAGGGCTATCATTGTTTAAGTCCTATTAGGAGAGTTTATATCTCAAGAAATGTTGAATTTAATGAAGATTTCTTTCCTTTTGTAGATGGTTTTTTGAATAAAACGAAAATGCTTGAGGTTAAAGTTCATCCTAAGTCATTTTTCAAGTCATCTTTAACCTCTCTACCATCATAATATACTCACTCTTCTAGTACTTATTCTTCAGCATCTCAAGTTTCTTTGGCATCACCTGTCACAAATAACAATAAGTCAAGTTCTGAACCCAATAACTCTAGTGTTCAAATTAAAGAACTTGAAGACCAAAATGATGATATTAATGTTTTTGTTCCTGCATCTCACTCTTTAGCTTCATTTTCAACTAATAAAGCTATCAATACTTATTATTCTTCAGTTGAAGGGGAACAAACAATTGCTGTTCAAGAAAGTATTCAGACTTCATCTATACCAAATAGATACTAGATGATTACTAGGAGTAAGTTAGGGATTTTCAAGCCTAAAGCACCTTATATTGGCTTAGTTACTACAATTAATCTTATTGATGCTGTTGTTGTTGAACCTAGTAATGTACAGGAGGCTTTACAGTCTAAACTTTAGAGGAAGGCTATGCTTGATGAGTTCAATGCTCTCATTTGTAATCAAACATGGGTGTTGGTACCACATACCGAAAAAGAAAGAGTCATTAATTGCAAGTAGGTGTTTAAGAGAAAATATGGCTCGAATGGCAAGTTCTTGAAACCTAAAGCTTAGTTAGCAGCTAAGGGTTTTCAACAATATCCCAGTATCAACTATGAAGAGACTTTTAGCCCTATATTGAAACCTTCTACTTTAAGGTTTATTCTTACTTTGGCTGTTACCTTCTGTTAGCCAATTTAATAGATGTATATAAATAATGCATTCTTAGATGGTTTTCTTCATGAGAAAGTGTTAATGAAGCAACCAGAAGGCTTTATTGACAAGAAATATCCTAACTATATATGCCTCTTAAGTAAAGCTATCTATGAATTGAAACAGGCTCTTAGAGCTTGGTTTGATAGGCTTAGAAAAACACTGTTAGGATGGAATTTTACTCATTCAAGGTGTGACAGTTTGCTGTTTTTCCTCAATTGAAGAATAATTTCATGTTTTGTTTTGTCTATATGGATGAAATTACAATTACTGGCAATAATCCTCATATGCTTTCAATTTTCATTAAAGAACTTAATTCCCTATTTCCTCTAAAGTACTTGGGTCAACTTCATCATTTTCTTAGAGTAGAGGCATTTAGAGATTCTACAGGGTTGTATCTCAAGCAAGAAAAGTATATTCTTGAAATTTTGAGGAAATGTGGAATGGAAAATTGTTCACCAGTGCCTACACCCATGGTAGTTAACAATAATCTCTCAATTCATGATGGTATCCCTCTTACCAACCCTACAAACTACAAGAGTGTGATTAGGGCCTTATAATATTTAGTTAACACCAAACTGGACATCATATTCATAGTAAACAAGCTCAGTCAATTTTTACAAAATCCAATAGACAAATATTGTCAAGTTGTAAAGAGATTACTTAGATATTTAAAAGGCACAGTCCATCTAACCTTACACATCAAACCATGTAATTACCTAAATTTGCAAGGTTTTTCTAATACAAACTAGGCTGTATGCATCGATGATCAAAAATTTGTTAGAGGCCACTGCGTCTTCTTGAGAATACCCTAATTGCTTAGTCAGGGAAGAAATAAAAGGTAGTTGCCATGTCAATTATCAAATCAGAATACAGGGCTTTAATTGATCTTGCCATTGAATTTTCCTAGTCACAGTCCTTAATTTCTGAAATTGGTTTGCAAATCAAACAAATTCCCCTACCGATAACTTAAGTGCTACAGCTTTGGCATCAAACCCAATATACCATGCAAGGACAAAACACATTAAATTAGATGTGTACTATGTTTGTGATAGAGTGATGACCAGGAAATTCACAGTTCAATATGTTCCTTGGTCTGAGAATATTGCAGATATTTTCACAAAAGCAATGTCACACACTCGGTTTCTTTGTTTGAGAGATAAACTTAGGTTTTCTAAAGGCCCACCCTCTCATTTATGAGGGGATGTCAAGATATTATCCTCTCAACCAAGTCTAAAAGCATTCAAGCCCACAAAGATATTAGCCCAAAAGCTTTTAAGTGATAGATAGCTTTCTTTTACAATTTATTTTCTTTATTCTTATCTATATAGATATGCATGTGTCATTCTTGTGCATTAGGGTTTTCATCCTAATCATATAAATAGTAATAAAGCACCTTGGGCCCTATGAGCTTCTTTTACACTATTCTATAATTTCCTTTTTGTTATCTAACCTTCTAACAAAATTCAACATCACAAGATACATCAATATAAGTTTAACAATTTAAAGGGGGTATTAAACCCCTAAGCTAGTACAAAATCCCTCTTCTTTACCTGTCATATTCATCATGCATACATTCACATATCATAAAAATAACAACATACCTCTTTTTACTCATGTTGTTGTATATATAATTACTGATAGTCCTTGTAGAACTCTATTTTCTCAATAATTTCAACCCAAACTTATACTTTCCACAAAGCTATTCATTAATCTCAAGCATTTATGTATGATTGATTTCATAGTAAATGTTTATAATAAGGAAAACATAAAAGAAAGTAGATTTTCCTAGTTACCTCTACCTTTAGCCTAGAAACCAAGGTTCTACTTGATGCCCCCACAGGAACCTCCAGCCACCTCAACATTCCAATGTTGTTTAGAGGTTAAGAGTCTACAAATTAACGGCAACAAGCACTAGAAACTACTCATCAAAAATCACCCCCTTTATTCCCAACTACAAACTTAAGGCTTCCCTTACTTTTATCCATCAAAGTTTCCCCACATTACTTTCTTCAATCTATCTTGTGACCTATCCACACTACATCATATCCCATCAACGAAAACCAAGTCTCTTAACACTTGGGTTTAACTGAAAATTACCATAATAATACCCTCACTTACTATCATTACCTCAAAACATCTAAATTAAACCTTAATAAGGTCCCTAAAATTCTACCATTAACTTAATCATGCAATGGCACTCCACATTCTTAAATCTAAGCCACCACAAACTAGAAACACAAAAAGGAGGTGCTAGAGAGATGAAAAAGGGACTATAGGAACTTACCCATGAGTTATTTAGCCTTTGTGGACCTTAAGGGATGAAAAACTGCATGCCACACTAAGAAAGACTCCTAGTTGCAAGCTCACATGCCCTCTACTCCTTTTCAGACACTATTTGTAACACTTTCCCTAAGTGTTATCAAAAAATCATACAATTCAAATAAACTAAGTGAGTTTAAGGAGTTAATTCTAAAACCAACTTAAAAAACAAATCATTTAAATCAATAAAAAATAAACCATAGCAAATAAAAATTTAAAGCCTCTAGAAAAATTTATAGGTTCTACTTATAGCGTATAGAAGTAAACTGGATAAAAGTGGGATAAAAAGATACTATCATAACAGCATTAAATTACAGCCATGATAGCCCTCCTAGGCCAACTTCCGGGAGATGCTGTTCTGCCATTTGACCTCCAATCGAAGTGATTTTAAAGCTCACACATCATTTTTAATAATTACTAGTAGTATACCAAATTACAAAATGATGTAACTGTTAGATTAGAATTAGGACACTATAAGATTAGATAAAGTTACTGTCCTAACAGCACTTCTGGACCAACTCCTGGAGTGTACAATTTCATCATTTGACCTCCGATCGAGCGATTCTAGAGCCGACATGTCACTTTTAAAGAGTACTATTATCATGATAAATTTTGAAAATATCCAAAGGATGGATTGCAATTCGTGCATGTTGCAAATTCAGCCACTTTGCTGTCATGACAGCTTAAATAGCTATCATGACAGCACCTCAGGACCAACTTCCAGAGTGCATCATTTCTTTGTAAGATGTCCAATCAAAGTGATTCCCAAGCTCACACAAAGATTATGAAATTTTTTACTTGTGATCAAAACTTCAAGAAAATCCAACAGTCAGATTGAAATTTGGATACTCGAATGCAAAAGTGTAGCTTTTTAGTTAAAACCATCCTCCAAATTGTCCAAATCTCATCTTAATGGTCATAAACCTATAGAATACTTTGGATACATCAAATAGGACTAGGAGTACCTAATAGAATAATTAAATAGTGAAAAAACCCCTTATATTAAAATTTAACCACCCTGGTACTATTTCTTAAAATGGACCCTATGCCCCCAAAATTTACAAATCACACAAGAGTGGCCAAAAACCATTCCAAATATCATATACACATATGAATACTCACGTTAAATATTTTCACTTGACTCAAAGATCTCCATGGGGCCCACACATCCACTCTCTCTATCCAAGGTATATGTTTGCTCAGAGCACACCATTTGTAATGCAACCACTTTGCATTTGCATGTAGAATCACATATATATCAAAATAAATATTTTCTTGTAGTGAAAACTTGGTCTACTAAATAAATCTATCAAAACCATACACCATAACTAAGTTTCCTAGCCACAAGTTTACAAACAAACAAACATTCATGTACAAGCCAAATAATCCATACATATTCACACACATATATACATAATCACATCCTACTAGCACCTTAATTCTAAATACGTTATAATAGATTAAAAAAAGTGTTGCAGTTCTTTACAATCCACAAACAACCCCTACCTTTGCTCCTTTCCCTATCCGCCACTGATTCCTTCACCTGGACCTGAAAATATTAAAAATAAAGGGGTGAGACAACTACAGTCTCAGTAACAGAAATCTACATTAATTATTACAAAGTACGCCATAATCAAATAAACAAATAATAGATTCAACATAGTATATAATTTAGCCATTTCAAATGCATGAATGCATGACATAGGCCAATATGGCCTTTCTTGACTAACAGAATGCCCCTAGCACTCTTTAGCTCGCAGGTAAACCTTATACCCACTTGTATCTCCACAAGCACAAAATATAATCTAAGGCATGACCGAATCTACCTAACCGCTTGTGCTCCTTCGACGTGAATCCTGAGCAGCCAAAGCTAATTACTTCTCAGAGCCAGCCTGACTTACTCTCCATGTGAGGGCTACCTTGACCTAGGTACTCAACCTCACACTTCTATAGTGGATTCCCTTCCCCACTGAGAGATATCGAACACTCAATACAAAAGGCAACACTGAGTATTGGCAGTATGCCATAGAATATCACAAGTCCACACCTCCCCATTGGTGAACTCCCACTGACATCATACCTTTCACTCTTGTCTACCTTTCCTAAGTATTGACTACTTCAATACTCTTAGTATAACAAATATCACTCCTCTCTTAAGCGGTTCCTTAGCCTCTTTAAGGTACCCAACCTGATTACACTTCCTTAAGTGCAACTTCCATTCTCTACAATTACAATGCATGCAAACAACCTCATTTCTATAAAAAAAAAGTATTGTTAAATGAATAGGAAACATATAGGCACTATTATCCAAGTAATTTCCCCATAAGTCTTTAAAAACACACAATTAATTACATTTAATCATTTAAACTATGTAATGCATTATAGCTAGTAATATTTATTCAAAAATAGCTAAACAAAGCAATAAGAAATATAAATTCCCCTGTTACGTCAACCCTTTATACCAAAAGGATTTTCCCTTATACAGAATGAAACTTAGATTGTTCTTTATCCTCCAATTAAGTTTTCCCAATAATTTCCTACAACATATAAGTGATCCATATCACTTTTTATAACAAATAGTATTAATGAAGACTATAACTCATACCACACAACTTGGGTCAATGAGCTATAATCCATCCTAATAGTCCATATATTAAGCCAACCATTCACATAGTATCACTTAATCACTAAAACCATTTATTAGCCACCACTAGGCTAATTTTCAATTCATATAATTTTAATCAATTAAAAATCTTCACTTAGTGTCACCAACTTTCACCATTAGCCCTTATAATGAAAACCAAACCTTAATTTAATCTTATTAGATTCAAATAGCACAATTATAATAAATCAATAGGCTTAAACCATTGAGGAGCAAAACCCAACCTCTTGAGGTTTGACTTTTGCCCTAAAACTCCATTTTTCATCCAATTGCCTGCTCAAAATATTAGGACACCATATAAAAAACTCAAAACAACCTCTTAAGGACCCAAGGAAAACTAAAATTTACAAGAATAAAGCTTTCAGGATCAACTTTCGGAAATTTTCTCTTCTAAAAATTGAAGATATAAAACCAGAGAGAAGGAAGAGGATTGAAGTAGAGGAGTTTACCTATTGTGTAGCTGAGCTCGTAATGATCGTAAAGCCTCCTAGATCTAAGCCTAACTCCCTCTCTTCCTCCTCTCTTCTTCTCACATTTCTTTTCTTTGGTTTCTTGTTTCATTTCTGCATGAATTTGCTCTTAAAAAACTAATCCAAATACTTGAGAAAAATTATAAGGAAGGGCCCAACATTTCTTATTATAACACAAAAGCCGAGTCAACTTTGGTACTTTTTTTAGAGTTAAAAATAAATAAAACTAAACTTAGTTTATTATAAAATTTAGACGTTGTAGGGCATGATGCTCATTATCATTTGATTCTATGGGAAACAGTGTGGATCGGGCAATTATGACATCCTATAATTTTAGAAGGGAGAATTTATGGCCTAAGAGTGAGTATTGAAACTTTTGGCTGGGTGACTCGTCATAATTGGAGAACAAGGCTAGCCTAGTCATATAGGTTGGTCTATATGAGTAGTAGCCTATGGATTTGATCAAATGGTATAATGAGAGGAAAAAGGTAATTGTATTTGAACATGCGAGTTATTTCTTAATGATCCATTGTTGTTAGCATAAGAATTGCCTTGTGCTAAAATATGCTTTGCTTGTAATGATCATACTTTTATGTGTTAATTAAATTTCTTGGTTATAAGCTTTAAATACATAAAGAAATATATATAGGTTGCAGTAGTTATGATAAGCTAATTAATGGCAGTGGGTGGATTGTGCTTGGGTGGTGATTTGTAGGAACCTCATTATTCTCTAGCATGCTTGATGTCATTTTACTGCTGGCATAAGGTGTAGGTGGCTTCTGCCCTGGCTGGGGATTGTAATCTGACACAGACGGCAGGCCATAACACCTCCAATTGCCTGGTAATCCCGCCTTTATGCTTTTATGTACTTTATCATCAGCAAGAGAGATTGGGATCAGAAACTCAACAGCAACAAGAAGCACTACTAACAACTTGGCCATCACCTTGTGTTTAGGTGTAGTGATAGAGCAAATATAGATGGGAGTTCTGGCCTTTCATAATGTCAAAATTCGTAGGCCGACGTTCCTGAATATTTTAAACTTAGTAACTCCTTTTTTCTACTCTTAATTAGCCCATTTATTTATTTTCTCTTTAAATTTTTTTTGCTAGTTTTAATTTACAAAGAGATGAAGAATTATTAATTATTACTAATTCATTATCTAAATCTAATCAAATAAACAATTATAAGATCTCCTGCAAACAATCAAGATATGCTAAAAAGAAAATCCAACTTTAAAATGTTACGTTCTTTATTTACCTATAATTCCTAAAGACCTCCCGGTAACTAATTTTAATACATATTTTCATACCACTTAGTTACTTCAATACCATTTTGAGAATTTTAAAACATGATCGATTAACTCTATAAAAATATTAACACGCAAGTAAACGGAGACGCCCAAGTCAAGTCATATGACACCATAGAATTGAGACTTGACCAAGAGTTTGTTGTTGGTAAAGTCTAAGAACCTTAACTTGTTGGAAGGGCTTTGTGACCACATCTTGCGTGCCTAGGATTATTTACTTTATGTATGTATGTATCTATGTGTATATGTATTTGATTTAGAGGGGTAAATACTAATGGCATGAAATTACTGAGGGAAATCTAACTCACGATCTCCTATTTATAAGAAATTTGTTATGCTACTGGGTAACGTGGCCATTGTCTTTTGTTTTTGTTTTTGTTTTTTTTTTTTTTTTGATAAATTGATCAATATTTGTAGAAAGTGTGGTTAGAGGCTGGTGGCATACCCTTTTTTTTTTTTTTTTTGCTTATAGGTATCCTCCTATTGGAGATAATCATGTTTATCATGTTTGAGACGTGGTCGAGCACTAAATATGAACACCTATTCTAATAAAGATTTGAACCATGATTTGTAACATTATGTGAAACTAACCCCTTGGTTTGGTGAGGGTGCCTTCTTTAATGTCACAATTCCTTCGCCATCCTCACTACCGATGTCATACAAGAGTTTAACAAACAGAAATTCAAAATTTGAATTGCAATATTTTTCGGCCCTCTTTACATTACCCGCTTCTATTAACCAATTTTATGAGATTAAAAAAAATTAGTTACAATTAATTAAATGCCAAGACAATTTAATTTAGAACATTTTAAAATCTCCCTTTGATTGATAGAGTAATTCATTAGGGAAGGTTGAGGGAATAATAGCTACTCCCTTTATTATAAATTTTTCAAATTGTCCTTCGTGAAGTTAATATTTATTTTCATCAGACAAATTTGTTTAATTAATTATAGGGATAATTTAGTCCAAAATTTTTTGATTTAAAACATAATTTATATACTTAAACAATTTTCTTAAATTATGTGAATTGATTATTTTCTTCTATATTTGAAAACAGAAAGAGTGTCAATTAAGCTAGGAATTAAAGAAACAAGGACCTATTTTAAAATGAATTACAAATATTAAATTTTGCGAAAGATGGTCTTGTTTTAAAGACCAAAGAATATGAAATGATCTTATAAATAGAATGGGAAGAAATAATTAATTCAAACTTATTATTTGAATCCCATCTGAATGATAACAATTAGTTTTGCCGAAATTTTGTCCATGTTGATATTATAATCAGAAGGGATTTTTACAATCATGTACACATGTGCATGTACACAGTGCTTATTCACATGCTTATGTATTTACTTAAAATAAGGCTAGATTAAAAGTGTCACAACAGTGCTCCTAATTTTATTTTTATAATATATAATGATGATATTGATGATTTTTTTGTTGCAAGATAAAGAATAAGAATTTACAACGCGTAGAATGTATTTCTCATACTTTCATTGTCCTCGGAAAAAAATTGGACAGTGCCAAACAAAGTCGCTTGAACCACATGACTTATCAAAGTCAAAAAGCTTTTGAAAATGAATAACTTTAATTTTACTTATTCCAATTTTCAAACATATAGTGAATGAATCTGCGGTCCACATGTAACATATGCAACTTGACTGTCACTTATGTTGATTACGTACATTGCTCCGTTAGATTATGGTATTGCTAGAGAAATATTGCCATGCAAATAAATACTTGGACTATTGGAAAATTATAATTACTTGTTCTAATTGTTTAATTAAAAATAATTATTGATATTTGGAACACTTGAATTTCAGCAAGTCAAAATTTGCACAAACAAATTATAGGCTTATTTGGTTCTTTTTTCTGTTTTTATATTCTCAAAACAATTTTGTAAATAGTTTTTCAGAACAAATTTTAAAAACAAGAAATGAAAGCAATTTATTGAATCATTATTTTAAAAAAATCTGAATTGGTAAAATAAATGGAAAAAAATAATTCATTTTTTTAATGTAATTTTCATTATTTTCTGTCTTTTCTATAATTTTGCATAACAAAAATAATAAAACATCTGAAAAAATTTCTAGTCATGATTTGATAAACTAGACCGGATTGGCTGACCTAATCGATGAACCAGCCATGTGTTTAACCTAGGTTGGTCGTTTCATTGGGTTCCGGTAAACTTGGGTGACCCAAAATTATCTCATCTAACCCCATGAGCCAGGCTTGGTTAGGCGGGTTATCATTTTTAGCAAACGAAGAAAGAATAGTATCAACCAGATTTAGAGTCATCCATGATTATATCCTTAACGGGAAGCTATAGAAATAGCTCTTTCTGAGACAAACCTTCAACTCTGATGAGACTGCTGAACGTGAGATTAATCTAACAATGCTATCAAAGAATATTGTCATCTCCAAGGATCTAGCAGCTTCTCGCCGAAAAAAAGAAGAAAGAAGAAGACGGAAGTAGATGAAAAAAGAAGGAAGACGACGAAGAGTTGAAGATCCAATGTATGAAGAGTGAAGACCCAATGTGTGAAGGAAGGTTCAATAGGTTAGGTGATTGATGCAGACGTCTGCTCCACATTGAAAAGAGAAAAAGATGATGATATTTCCAAGGCCATCAATAGGTACATGTCTAAATAAAATTATGAAAAAAAAATTAATGTATTATAAATTTTATATATCTACATTAATTTTTAACAAAATATATATTATTTACTATATAATGAAAAATATATTATTTTATTATGATCAATTTAATTTTGGTTGAACTTTCAGTTTGACTCCCGATTAGATTTTGACTAAACCCCCTAACTCCTAACCTTTAACCTCAATTGGTTCAATAACTAATTGGGTTAGTTATTTAGAACAACTTTTAACTTTAATTTTTTGTTTTTCCGAATAGATACTTGAAACATATTTTCAAATAAGTTTTTTCATTTTTTGTCTTTCTGAACAAAATTTTTTTCTGAAAATAGGTAATCTCAATTACAGGCTCATAATTGCTTGTTTTATTATAGTTATTATTTAAAATAAAGTAGTTGCTAATATTTACTTTTTTAAGGGGCAGAGCTATTACTTTTTTATTTTAAATTGGAAGTAGTTTGATCATTTCTTGAAAAATTATTTATGTAAAAATATTTCTAGAGGCTTGAGAAGAATTATAATATTTCAGGATACCACCTTGTCATTTGCATATTTAAAAAAAAAAATTCAACCATTTTCCCAAAACTTTAACACATCTTTCCCAAAAAAAAAATCATTATCATTAAATTAATGTGTTGGGACCAATCTATTATTATCCTGCAACAATGTATACCATCAAAACAAATCCCCCAGAGCATAATTGGAAAGCAGAATATATATAATCGCAATGGCTATAACTATTTTTTGGATAGTGATTCAATTAAAATGACTATACTGCAAGTTAGTTTTTTCTTATATTTTTAATTTTTAATGTATTGTATTATCTTATTGAAGATGATTTTAAAAATATTAAAAATCTGTAAATTGTTTTTGGTCATTTAATTATTTTATCAAAGACTAAAAAAGACAATTCTAATTTGTTCTCTATTTTTTCGTTAATTAAAAAAGAATAAAATATGTCTCATTAATTAGAGAGAAATAAACAGGGCTTTACTCATTTTTTTCTCTACTTAAAGAGGAATAAACCGAAATTTGTTAATTTCTTTGCTGAATTTAATTCAAGCTACAAAGTCATTGTTCCACACTAATTTCCTTGCTTATTCAAGCTTTTAGCAAGGAAAGAATGATCTATGGTTAAATTTTATCGCTAAATAATATTTTTCATGTAGTTGTTTGTTCTCTAAGATTAGTTGATGAAAGGCCACATCTTGATTTTTCCTTGGTTGCACGTCAAGGCAATCATGTTGCTGATATGTTGGCAGCTACTGGAAATAGAGAGGTGTTAACAAATGGGTGACTAGAAGTGTAGTACCACCGCTCTTAGCTGATATTTTGCTAGTTCATTTAATTATTAACCTGGATAAGGACTCTGGGAACACTAATGGTTGTAGTATTTGTGTTGGTGTTGGTTAATGTTTTGTTTCTTTTGGTTTCTGTCTGTAGCTAGGTTGTACGTTTTTTTAGGTTTTTGTGAGGTTTTGGTGTTTAGGTTGTATTTTTAGTTTTTGCTCTGTGTGTTGTGTGTTTTTTTTGTTTTTTTGGCTTTGGCTATTAGTGTGTGTAATTGTTTGTTTGGTATTAATAAAATTGACTCTTTTGTAAAGCCAATATAATTGTTTTGTTTTTTTGGATGCCTTTATAAAAAATTAATTATATGGACCCCTACATATCATTGATCAAAAGGCACATAATATCCATGTCATACAACAATTATTACAACTCATCAAAAATAAAAACCAACAAGTTTTACAAATTCACAACTTATATTATGTATGTTTAGAAGAATATATTATCACCATTTTTTCACAAGGTATTACATCCAACATTTTCTAATCGGATAGTCACGAGGAATGAAGAATTTTAGTATTTATTTAAATTTGACTTCTTCGCATAGTACATGTCCTTGATCTCTTTTAATGATGCTACAACATCTAACATATTGCAACATTATGTTGGAAAATTGGAGCAACAATTCACAGCCAAATCAAAAGCAGTGGACGTAGTTGTCAAGATGTTACCAACGTGTTCATTGCCTTGTAGTAAACTGGAATCCATGACTTGAATCAATGCATGTGGCATTAATTCACTTATCCAAGTCTTCAAGCTTAATCCATTGACAAACATATCTTCTGTTAGCTTTTTCCTTGTGAACATTTCCATTAGTATTATTCCATAGCTGTACACATCTGCTTTTGTTAAAACAATCCCTACACATCCATATTCTACATATAATTTAATTCAACCAAGTCAAATATCAAGTAACTTATATGACATAGCAAGTAAAATCAGAACTAATAAATAGCACAAATTCCTATACATTTTCTTGTAGTATTCTTTAGACTTTCTTGGAGATATATATATATATATACATACATACATAATAGGTTTAAAATAACAATATATTTTTGTTATTAGATCACGTAAAAACTGTCAAAAAAAATCTCATCAAATACAATATATGGGACATATGTATCTCACATTGTTATATACACTATTAAAATTACTTATTATAGTGTTGAACATACACCCACATGAATTTTTTTATTTTTTTAGCTGAATACAACCACATACACCAACACACCATCTCATTAATGTTTAAAAATAAATAAATTAAAAGAATTCAACATAAGTATGCTAAATTAGTTAGATAAGTCTAGTTCTTTTTTCCAATATAAAAACCTCCCTCATATTATAAGGAAATACCCAATAAAAATTTATATAAGAATTAGGAGAATTAGATTCAAGTGTGATTATTCTACACTGATAATTTTAATAAAGTTCTATAGTTTGTCAATTGAACTACTTATGTTTGATTAGATGCATTTTTGAACTTTGTTGATACTTTAGGAAGATTTTTGGATGAAGAAATCATATGCAAAAAGGAGTTATCATGTTAATTGGAGAAGAGTGAAAACGTATCTAAAGTTGTCTCAAAGTCACAACTATGTTCATGACTTTCGTTGCTATTAAAAATGCTGCGTTTTATTAATCTAAAATTGATTGGGTAGGGTACTTGTATGCTGCTAGCTCAACCCAAAATGCATTATTCACAATTGGAGACACATTTGAAGCTTAGGTGTGCTAGAGTTTGGCATTGGAAGAGCTTTGAGCAAATGATTGGAGTTTTGAAGACATGTAGAGTTTCTTTTCTTTAGTTTTTCTATTTCTCGTCCCTTTCCTCCCTTGTAATATGAAATGGGCCAAATATTTTGTTTGTTTGTAGCTTGTGGATGATTATGAGTAGCTAAACACTTTGTTGTAGGATTATTTTGAATCTTTGTATGGATTAACACTAAATTCCTCCTCTCTTTTTGTGATTAATGATGTGTGTGTGTGTGTGTTTATTTTACTATTTTCTTAATGTTTTTAAGTGATTGGCTACTATTTAGATATTGGGTTTACATGAATGATGCTTAAGAGGGCTAGCTTGAATGTAAAATAGTGCAAGAACTTAAAATTTACATATTGAATGGATGGTTTTATTAGTAAGATAAGGACATACTTGCTAGCCTTGCATGGCCACATTAGGGTTGGAGCTTAAACTTGGGTTTTCTTGATTGCAATAGGAGATTAGGAAATTAACTTAACTAAACATTTGTTCATGATTTAAGAGAGCTTGTTCTTGTAATTTTAGAACTCTAGGTTAGTACTCATTTTCATTAAAAGCATTTATGAGAAGACATAATTTTGGTGTTATGAAATGCAAGGAGGGTAAATAATCTTAGGTCCCAATTTGTACTTGAAGTTTATGAATCATTTGTTTTTCCTTATTTTTGAATTTTAATTTAATTTGCAAAATCTACTTTCTCTTATAATTGTGTTTGGCTCAACTTAATTGAATTTACTTAATTTTTTGCTTGATCATTATTTTTAAACAAATCTCTATGGAAACAATACTTCACTTACTCTTTGTTACATGACTTGTGTACTTGTGGAGAGCACAACAGAATATAGTGTGCGTTAACTATCATCTACCCACTTGCATTTATTATTTGCAAAAAGCTCTTAGTTTTAGTTTATAAGATGTCAATTGTATTCTATCTACTCTTTCAAAACTTTTTAAGCTTAATTGTATCCATCCTTTATTGAGTGAACTTAAGGAAAGGTTTTCCTTAAATGAGTATTTATCTTACTGAAATTTTTTCGTAGTGATAGTTTTGTAAGGGAATTGTGAGAGTTCAAGACAATAAGTCTTGATTTTTTTTTTTTAACTGAAATTGCAAGCACTCAATTAAGCTTGTTTTTAGTGAAAACTCTAAGTGTGATCTTGAGGATTGAATGCAAGCCAAGTGGTTGGGCTAAACTAGTTTACATTTCTTATGTCTTGCTTTTCTCTCTAAACTTCATTTGATCAAACTCTCTTGATCTATTGTGCTTTATTGAAAAATTGTTTTTACTATGTTCCATTGGGAAAAATTTAACACCTAATTCACCCCCTCTTGAGTGTTAGCTTACTTAACAAGTCATGTTGAAAGTGCTAGAAAAAAATAGGAATGGCTTTGGCTCAATGCACTTAAAGAGTCACTATATGAGTGGATGATGAAAGCTGATGGCCTCACTCTGACACAGCGTAATGCTGCATACTTGAAGATAATGAAGGATGAGGGCTTACTGTTTGGGATTTTCACCATACCTAATGGGAATGAGATGAAGAAAGGTGTGATTCTTTAGCTTTTTGTCTAAGACATTAGCCTTGACATGTTTATACATTGGTATCGAAATTATGTGATGTTGCTCATATACTGAGATGGTATAATTTCTTTTCTAGAACTTGGTTAGTTTGACATTGTTAAACTAGAACCCTATGATGATGTTGAAAGGTTTATTTGAAAGTATCAGTTATGATATGTTAGATTTAATTGGCTCATGTTTATATATTTTGGAACTTGTTTGTGATATTCTATAATTATAATAGGCGTTGTATTGTTATACTGTTGATTTTATAGTTCATAACAATTTTTTTATAGAATTATAACAATTATTTTTATATTAATTTTATACCATGTTAAAATTTTTAAATTAATTTAATTTTTTTGCACCAATTACATTTATGTTTTTTAGTTAATTATTTTTTTCCAATGGTTTTTAATTATATTATATTTAATTAAATAAAATTTCATAAAATAAATAGGCTAAATTAGTTTATGAAAAAAAATAAAAAGTTATGGCCTTAAACAAACATATCTTCCTTTTGCAAACACCATCTCCATATAATTTACCTAAATAAAATGAAAATGATAAATGCGATCATTTGTCATTATTTTGTTGTCTCTTTCTTTGTGCAAACAATTCAATAGGAAAAGAAATGTTCTTTCCTTGACATAACTACCAAACATGATTAGGGTGAGAAAGAAAGTGTCCATGAAAAGCTCTTTTCTTTCCCTTTCCCATTCCATCCATATTCTTAGAACCAAATATGACCTTGGTTATGCTTGCTATCAACCCACCTAAATTCTTTGCATTAATTACAATCCATATATAAATATCAATTATAAATTAAAGGAACATGTAATGACCGTAAATTTTATCTTAAAAAAAAGTCTCTATCAATTGATAATTTATTTTAATTTTGTGATAAATGAAGAGTGATAGCCTCATAGAATTTATACTATTATTTATATGAAAATCTAGAGTTAAATATTACTTAAACCAAAGGTTAGTTTTATTTTCCTTATATGAGAAATTACTAAAGTGCCCTTGCTTCTTATTAATATATATATTGAAATAAAAATAATCACACGGGGTCTTGAATTGTAAATTTTTTCAATTAGTTTTGGTCTTGTTTTGTAAATTTTCCCAACAAGACTTGTATATCATTTTCTATTGCTCTTTGTCGGTCAAACACGCTGAAGAGATTGATCTTCACGAGTGTTCTCTATTTTTCTTTCTCTTTCTTCTCTTCTCCATCGCATGAGCTCCCTCCTTTTTGTTAGTGGACTTGCTCCTCATCATCAACTATTTGTTCATCTTTGTCATGTGGAGTAGCTGAAACTTTCTTCCCCATTCTGCTCCGTTTTTGCAGCGAACGAAGGTGTGTGCACACCTGCTCTGTTTTTATCTTTTTCTTCTTCTTCAGCTATTGTAAAGTTTGTGTGTATGCGTATGGTGGATCAACTATGTTGTTTGCTGGCTAGATGTTGGTCTCCTTCCTTCTCGCGCGTATGGAAGCTTGAAGCTCTTCTCTGTTCCTTCTTTGCTGTCACTCTTGTTTTCTGTTCAGGTTTGGCTCCGTGTGTATGTACGTGTGTGTATCTAGCTTCACTTATTCTTGTTTCTCAAGAGCTGAGCGTCTTGCATATGTGTATGTAAGCTCAAATCCTATCCTTTCTTGGCCACGATAGCTGGTCTTCTTCCTTATCATCCGAGCTACAGAATAGAACATTTTCTTTCCGTCTTCAGCGTCAAATACATAACGACTCTAAGCTGTCACCACTGCACTTTGGGTTGAGGTACATCATTAATCCTCTCTTCTCCCTCTTCGAGTGCAACATTAGCATTGAAACAATCTCTTCGTCCTCCAGTCGGTTAATGGGTTTCTGTTCTTTATTCTTGGTGTCCTACTTTTAGCTAGGATTGAAATGTTGCTTTCGGTTAGGACTGGAAATTGTTTGATTATGTTGAGTTGAAAAAAAAATAAAAATAAATAAAAATAAATAAATAAATAACAAAGTGGGGAAAAAGGATTATATATGATACTTGTTTTATTTTTAGTCTAGAGGAAGCTTAAGAATGATAAATATGATTTATAATGATTTATGAACGAATATGGGTCATAAAAAAATGTGAGGATAAATTGAGAATTATCAAACGATTTGACTAACTTAAGTGTACTTGGAATGTAATTAGTTATAGTATTGTTAGTATCGATTGGATTGAATATTAATGTCCATTGAGTGTTTGGAGGATTATTGGAGGAATGATTTTAGAATTTGACTCATTTGTTAGGACACTAAGAACATTATTAGAATAAAGGTCAAAAGTTAAGAGAAGCAAGTTTTAAAATTCTTGAAAAAACACTCAAGTGAGTGGGTAGTGTTCCAAATAAATTTCTAATAATGTTTTTATAAAACTTTTTTATTTTAATTTTAATATTATTCCCTTGTAAATTGTATTAATATCCTTTTCAATTCAATTTTTTTATAATAATTGTTTTATTGATGATCATGTCTTAATTTTACCAATAATTTATATTACTGCAGTTTAATTATTTAATTTCACATTTAATTTGAAAAATGAATCTAAGCAGTGGGAATTAATAGCAAAATAGCATGGTTGAAGATTAAAACTTTGAAATTGCTTTCTTTCTCCATACACACTTGATTTTAATGAGGGGGACTAAGTTCATAATGCTGGATGCTAACGGTAGTTCCGTTAGCCCTTGGCGCGCCATGATACACCTAGCTAGCAAGGTGCTTATTGAAGGTGCTAGCCCCATGCAATAGCCAACGCACGTGGAACGGAGGGATGGTTATTCGTGAGCATCATACTCACGCTTGTTTTCATGGGCTTCATGCCTGCACTTGATTCGTGACTCTTGCCACGCTTGTTTCGTGACTTTTAACTGCGCTTGTTGGTTACTTACTTTCATGAATTGTGTGTACACGCTTGATTAGTTATTTACTCTTATGGATTGTGTGTCCACGCTTGTTATTCGTTCTGATAAAGCCCTCCTATATTAAATTTATAACCTATCATTTTTATATTAGTTTCTTTAAAGGGATTTTTCTTAATTGCTCCATAATTTGAAATCTTTATATATATATATATATTTAATAGAAAAACTTTGATAAGGTTATCTAGTTTTAATGCTATTATTAGTTTCATGGTTATACTATAGAGTAAACTCATCATTCATTGTTAACCAAAGTAAGTTTCATTATTCTTTTAATTGTTTAAATTAAATTTATTAGTTACTACCTAACACATTTTATCTTTAATTAGTTATAATTTATAATCTCAATTGAAACGCTACTCACCGAAAATTTTTTGGTCTAAGATATTGTAGATGACCTTGTTTGTTAATTGTTGAGGGGCAGTATCGCTTTTCAGACAGTGGTAGCACATTTCTGGTTATTTTGCTGTAAATGAATTGTTTTATGTAATTGTAATTTAGTACTCCACATATATCATAATTATATCATGGTGTTATTTTATTGATATGTAATTTGCTAGTGTGGAGCTAGTCTCCATAGTTGGATTGGTTGACAGGTTACGTCATTGTAAGAAATTTTGGGAGGTCCAAACTATAGGAAAGATTTTGCCGAAATTTCTATACAATATTTAGGACTTTACAAATTTTATTATTATATATAACTTTTATATTAATATTTTAACTTAACCTCTAGCTAATTACAGCTTATAGAATATGAGTTCATCTCATATTTCATGCCGGTCATACCTTGAGTTTCGGGGTGTGATAGAACCCATGGTAAAACTGATAATATGATAATTAACCACAAAATAATAAGGGTTACGGTTCAAACAAAATTGTTATATACATAGGAGTAGTTGAGATTCAAACTAAGTTGCTTTATATACAATTACTGACATTAGGAGATAGAAACCTATAACCACTTTCTTAGTTTTATTTTTGGATGCAAGTATAGCGCTTGGGGAAATACTTCACCGAACCCAAAATTAAACTCCTGGCCCAAAAAATAAAAAAACCAAAATTAAACTCCGTGCCCCAAAGGGCATGTCTAGTGCCACTAGACCCAAGGACCATTGCCAATTATTTGTATTAGTCTGTGTAGGTTTTCCTTTTTTAAAGAAAAAAATCATAATTCGTTTAAATTTTAAAAGGAATAAGGTTGAAACTTGTAATTTGACTAATGAATATTTAAAAAAATTGAAAAAGTTATCACAAGAATAACACACACATATTTATATATAGAACTTTTATTAAAAACTAGAACATTTATTGAAAAATTTAATGTTAATCAACATAAACATTAAATAACAGTAACAAGTTTTTTTTTTTTTGGGGGGGGGGCGCGGCTGGGAACTTCTATCCTAATAACCTTACCATATTATATCATGAATTCGATACAAGTGTGCGTATTATAATTATACATGCATTGATATGATTTGAATTTATGTATCTATTCATTCAATCCAAGTACTGGAAAGTTGAGGATCTCAGAAGCGAGGGCTATAATCTCATACATGGAGAGTAGTGGAACAAAAGTGTAGAAGTAGAACAACGGATATAGAGCTAGCTAGAGTAGGAAATGAAATATGGTTGAGCTAAAAAACTTGATTAACGAAAAATCACAAAACTAAGACTAAATTTTTATAGGGACAAATACAAAAGACAATGAGTTTTATTTGTTCTTTGGCCCATAAATATTTGGGCTATGATTTCATGCAAAGCATTCCAATTCATGCAAAGTACTTGGAAGTGGGAGGTTGAAATTTTAATGAATGGTGTCGGCTTTTCTTTTTGGATGAGACAGATTAATTTTTGGAAAATGCCGAAATGCGAATAATCCCGCTAAGTAGCTTTAGCTCTATTAGATATAAAATCCCTCATTTTAGATGTTTAAAAATCACACCCTCAACTTTCAAAATTTGGAACTTATCTCCATACTGTCAAAATTGTGGTTATATTTATTGGAATGTAAGCTACATTAGATTATCTGAAAAATGGATTTATAAATTCTAAATTTCATAAAGATGAATTATTAATTTTGGTGGAATATTTATAAATTATCACACTATTTTAATTTACGATTCATCTGATATAAAAACACATTCTTTTATGAATTTTGGATATATTAGTTAAGCTATGAATTTTTAAAGGAGGACTTCTAAATTTTGAAAAAAAAATTTACAAAATTAATTAAGGCATACTCACTTATAAATCACATTAACAGGGGTTATGCTGTGAATTTCTAAAATATTTGTAAACTTCAAAAATTGACTTGTAAATTGCATGTGAAGATTTGTCAAGTATACTCTCTGTAATAATTATCTAGATTCATTGTAGGCATTATCTTTGCATTGATTCTAAATTATTCTAGGTTACTATCTTTCTAGAGAATTATTGTATTCTACAAGTCAGTAAATTTCTACTATATGTATATAGGTCTAATGCAATTGTGGGGTCTGTTTGTGCGATCTTGAGGTCTAACTACAATTCTACCGAGCCCTTTTTGGATCTATTATGATCCTTGAGATCTAACAACAATCTTTCTCTAAGGCTAAAAACTTAAGAATAAAATTATCAAATAACTTTACCTCTGATTAATTTAGCAACTATAGTGATTATTCTTCAAGACTAATCTTAGTTGCCACCATTGCTCTCCTAAGCTGTACCTATACCTATTCTTCTTAGCCTATTTTGGACTCTTCCATACTTTAACCAACTCGTTTTTTAGTTCTAGGCATTATTCCATAATTACTAAATGTATTTATACTTTGGCCCTAGAAATTTTTTGATTTTTGACAAGAGTCCCTAAGAGCCATGCATTCAAACTTTTTAGGGTACTCTTATGTTGCTTCAATGGATTCAATAGCTAGGCGACTTAATTTAGCCTTATTCTTAAGCTTCTAGGCCTAAAATCTGGATCTTCAGTTGAATAAGACTTGTGTAACCCGTATCTTTGTTTGGATAAAGGCTGTGCTTGAACCTTTACTCTTATACCAAAGTGTAGCGTTCTCACAATGACGTTGTAGTTATTATATTGAAATATTAAGATTTTAATAAGATATTATTAAAATAAAATTAACTAATAATATTTTTCAATTACTCACTAATGTTATCTTTGGCAAAGAGGTTGGTCGCCTAGTAACTAGTTAAAATGACTAGTCAAAGTAATATTTCGGTTTTTTACATAAGTAAGAAATAACATCAATCTCTTCGCATTTATTTAGAATTTTGAAAACTTAATGAACAATGATTTTTTTATAAAAAACTTATTTGTAGTTTTTCGAGACTTTTTCTATCATATTCTTTATCAAGTTAACGATCAAAATAACGGAGATTTAATGAGAGGCAACTTTCCATCTTTTTTAATACATGGGGAATGATATTGTTCCACCCTAAGGTGACCATTGTGCCTTAAAAAATTAGTTAAAAATGCAACTTACCCTTAATACTTTCTTAGTACTTTACACTTATCATGACTCGTGCTCTTTGGATACACTAGTGGAAAATAGCCACGATGCCTTAAAGTGAAATTAAAGTCACAACTTTAACACTTGATGAAAATAACTTTGGGAGAGTCTTGATAGCACTAGTGACAAAATAAGGACACTCTTACGAGTCCATAATTGATCCATATGGCTGCATAATGTGATTGGTGACGCTGGTTATATCTTCAACATTCTTAAGCATGGCTACTTTATTCTCAATGTCTGAAGAGAAACCATTAACTAATTGTTCATGTATTTGTTTTCATCACATGGAAAATCCCAGCATGTTTTAGTGATTAATTCATTTGTAATGTTTGCAACAACAAAAAAATTCTCACTTAATTCTCACGGCAACAGGCCCATGAGAGACTTTCTTTTTCAAACGCACTCATGGAGTCTCCTATGAGAAACATAGGTCCAGTAACTTAAGCTCTCACTATATGTTTGCGCTGTGCGAGATATTTGCAAAACCCCTTTGGTAAAATAGGATGAGGGAGAAGTCATGGAATAAAATAATTAATTCCTTTGGATCAATTACTTCTTTCACACGTTATAGCTATCTCCGTGATAGGGGGAGAGTAATGTCTAGATTCACTTAATTCCGATATTCTTGTTCTATTGTGCTATTAGAATTATGGACATTTATTGACTTGTACTAGAACGTATGGAAAAAGCATAGTGTTTGTTGACTAGAAAATGTAGATCGGTGAATTTTCCTTTTTCTATGTGAAAAACACTTTTCTACCTTCGAAACTGTGAATAATATTGCCATTCCAAATTTTCTAGTCATTCAGTTTCCTTGTCTTGAGGGGTAGCTTGTCTATCATGAACACATCCACAACTAATGGTGGCCATCTAGCTAAGTGAGTTTCATTAGTTCTGTGTCATTCTCATAGGAACCTTGCTTAGGTTTGGTCGAAGTTTCCCCTTGCTTAGGTTTGGTCAAAATCTCCCCTATAATTCAATAATGGACTTAACTAACATTCCAACTTATGATACCAATTATTGGTGCTGAAGGTTCAAGGAAATAGAGTTGTACTTTGATCAACAACTATATTTTAGTCTAGTGATGACACTTTATCATTCACCCCTCATAGAAATCGGTGGATGAGGACACTATAGGCTCCAAATAAATGGAATTTTATTTTCTTTTTGTGACATGAATGAATTAAATTGTTTTAAAATGAGAAAAAAAATCTAATTTTACCCCTATTAAAACTAAGAGAAGAGAAACACACAATATTTGATAAACTATAAAATTAAATTTACACTAGGGATACAATTGGAAAATGGTCATAAATAACTCTCCATATACCTATTGAGGATCAAATTAAATAATCTTTCTAAAGGTTTCCTATAGGACTGGATGGGTACATGAATTGATGTAAAAACATCTACATTCACATAGTTTCAACAATATTAATTTTAATCATTCAAAGGAGCTCCAAATATGTTCTTTTTCATTATTATTATTATTATTTTGCCGAAACTCCAAATATGTTCCAATTATTGAAAAAATGGCAATTTAATTTGGATCCATCAATGTGTAGTACAAGATCTGAAAATCTCATTTATACAACGTCAATAGTTTTGTTATCAATCAAAGCATCTTAATAGTTTGGATAGCACTTTTTTGAATTTTACATATTTCGCTGTTGGGTTAAAAATTTATATTTTATAAAATCGTTGGTGCTTTGATCTCTTCTATGTTCATCTTCCATGTGTTTCATACCAGATTATGCGTTGCTTTCCATATAATCTTATCGTAGGAATTAGGTGATGGATTAAGATGTGAAATGAGTGATTCTAGATCAAAGAAGAAAACCATCATTAATCTAATTAGCTAAACCTAAGATAACTGTGACAACTCAAAGTCATGTCATCGTTCAATGTTTTTAATTAATTTAATTTAATCAAGAGATAATTATTAATTGGAAACACCATATTAGATTGAATTAATATCTCAAATAGCAATACTAAATAAAGGGACAAAATCAAATTAAGGATGACTGCTCTTTCAAACCAACCATAATTTAATTTGCCGGTTAAAAAAACCAACCACGATTATACAATTACGAAACAAACTATGAATATATTAAGCCCATCAATATCAACATATCAATATAAAATATAATATCAATGAAGGAAGGATCCATGAAAGAAATCAATTTCTTCGCTTATCAATTTGTTAATGTTTACTTGTTTGAAATACTTGTCAGATATTCTTATAAAAAAAACTTGTCAGCTATTGTTCGCCGAGAACAATAAATTATCAGGCATGCCAGAAACGTTGAGTCTCAATTGATAACAAATGAGTCCCAAGCTCCCTTACCACAGTTTATCTGAATATAAAAGACACACAAGAATTGGTAGAACAAGTGTTTGATTAATGCTAAAGGATTATAAGGCTGGAAATGAAAATAAAAGCTACACATAAGAACTATATGATAAATCTAAAAGCTATAAGTGCAAAATGTAAGTCTTTGGAGTAGTGTTTGTGTCCCTTTTCTATGGTTTGATCCTTTATTTATAATGAAAGAGTTATAGTGGTTACTCCCATGGAATCCAAAACGTACTCGTGAAGTATCAACGATCAACTACACACGATCTACTTCATAGCATGTTTTGTCATTTAATTATCAGCCCACGTCTTTAAGATACTTGGGGCTATTGGTCATGTCTCTGTGAGATTTGAGGTCCATTTAGATTGTGGTGTTATATACAACCAGTCTGGTAGTGGTTTCAAAACTTAAGGGATTCGAGTGCCCATCATGTGACTGAATTATTCTCATAGGATCTAGGCTAGCCCTTCTATTTAAATTGCCGATTAGGCCTGACTCTTTAGTTCCTTAGCCTACTTTAGGTTATGGCCTTTAGTAAGTGACGTTTTAATTTTAGCCCAAACAATAGCCCCCGCGTGCTAGTAGTTGGTAACTGTAAGCCATGTGGCACGTTTAAAAACGACTAAAACATCACTTCATCTTTGCACATCTTATTGTCGATATAAATTTATATTTCTTTTCTTGGCCATCCTCTTATTCTCCCTGCCATTTCTTAACCTTTATGCTTATGCCCTTCTTGTTCCTTTCGTTCCTCTGCTCAATAATGACTTCTTCTGCTACCACCACTTCTATTGTTGCTTACTCTAATGTTCCTGTTAGGAGTTTTCCCAATTCTTTAGTCATGATCCAAAATCTTGTTACACCATTAGGAGGATTAACAATGGTAAATACTTCATTTGGACTCACATTCTTTTGGGTTAGGTTCTTAGTCTGACATTCTCCCCTTTCTTTCCTTCAGGAGGCTTCATTTTTCCATCCTTATGTCTCTTTCTGGTAAGAGTTTTTGCTCTTGGTTTGGATTTTATGCTTTAGAAAAAATGCTAATCCCATTCTACTCTGTCTATTTTAGCATCTCTCCCTAGAGCTTTTACATATTTAATAAGAGTGATGTTGAGTATTTGACGATCTCACCTAACCTTTCAGACTTAATTGTACCCACCCAGCTAAATCCATGACCTCTAACTTTAGTTCACGACCTTATGTTGGCCCAAACAACCTCACCTTCTACTGAATCTTCTTGCTTGAAGCTTTGCAACTGGCTCGATCTCCATGTACTTAGTCCACGTGCTAGCTAATGTTGACATCCCTATTAATTTAATAACAACCCTTCTGAGTCTTTGGGCTCCTAGTTGCAATGTTTTCTTCTTCGAGTTAAGCCCCATGTCAATCACACTTTAGGATGTGTTCAGGTTTTTAGGGCTACCAATTATTAGGGAGAACTTTTTTATTTTCCTTAAGAAGCATGACTCTTATGTTACTCTGCCTGCCAACCTAGAATCCAAGATTTAGGGTGCTAGCTCCTATGCACGAATCAAAGAGCTATTTCAGAGAAGCCAGTTGATGAGCCTGTGACCCCTATAGAGCACTTTGTCTTTATCTAGATCCTATTGAGTTAATGGATCCTAGCCCTTGGGGGAGGAAATCCTGTACAATTTCATCTATAAATTGCCCAATCTTTACTATATGGCAACTAACTAGCCTTAGGGACCATGTTTCCATGTTATCTATATGATAGCATAAAGGAATCCTTGTAGAAGAAGCCTTTTAGTAATTTCCACCAGCCCGTTTGGTTTCTAAAACTATAGACAACTGCCTACTTCCCCCTTTTTCTTTAGGAGACTTTCCCTAAAGAGTCTAGCGTCATTCACCTTTTTACTGATTTGTTGGGTACTCTTCCTCTTGACAAGATAAAGAATTTCTTTAAATTTTTCTACCTACAAAGTTGGTCATTACAAAGGACCTTGAAGCCTTTCAATATTTTGGACCACCGCCTCTCTACATGGTATAGATTTTTGCTGGATTGAAAGAATAAATTTGTCTTGTTACTCAAGGACGAGATCTTTATCTTGGCTACTACACCTAGTAAGATATGGCTTCTTTTCACTAGCTGCTCTTCCAAATTCTTGAAAGTTTTAATAGAGTCCTATCATCCCCAGTTGGTAGTAGGTCAATTTAGACTAAGCTAGTGTATTCTTTAAAGGTTGTCCCCCAAGCTAATATGGACCTGTTGGATAAAGAGGCCATTGATCGGGTAGCCATTCCACACACTACTTAGAAGCAGTGTAAAGTAGAGCCGGTAGACTAGGATGCCTATCTTCATTTAAATAATTGGTGGCCTTAATAATGTAGACGTACTATAAAAAGCCATACTAGTGAGTGTTGCTTGCTGTTTGTGCATTTTTCCATTACTTGTATGTTTTGACGTGTTTCTTACTTTTTATAGACTATGATTGGGCACAATCTCCTATGTGGGTGAATTTCTTGAGGAGCAAAATTGACACTCTTGTTGCTTCTAAGTTTGAAACAATCCCTTCAATAAAGGCTGTAGTCAGGGAAATTGAGTAAGATGATGCCTTCTCGTGTGCCTCAAGAAGAATCATCCCCAAGCTGCACAAGCAAAAGGAATGAATCTAATAAGAGGAAACAAGCATCGTCACCTTTAATGGCATCAAACCCCAAGAGAAGAAAAAGATATCATCCCCCTAGTATCTTCTAGGCAACCTTTACTCTCCCTTCCTTAAATCAAACCTAGTCCTCAAGGGGTCTACAAAAATGCTCCTTCATGATTTTGTTAAATGACTTAAATGATGGCAGAATAAGTCCTCCTTTAGTCGGCAGGTTAGAGGATCCAACTTCAAATCCTCAAGTGATTACTTCTACTACAATTATTGAGGCAACTTTAGAGGATTAAAGGGTTGCTAATGAACCTACAAAAGTCACCTCTACTATGGCCCAAAGGTGACTAAGGACTTGGAGGGTTCTGGGACCCTTGTTGAGCTCTGAGAGGTTGCTTTTGCTGTAGCCCCAGAGGTGACTCCTATTGTTACTCTAGAAGTAGGTCCTGTGGAATGAGATATTGAGAATTTTAAGATACCTATTAAAGAGCAGTTTTGGCCTGTTAGAGCTAGCACGACAATTGTTAATCCACCAGTATAAGGACCTTTATTCATTCTTGCTACTTTTGATCCGAATACCTTTAGACTGGATGAGGTTGAGCCCACTACTCCTGCGAGCTGAGTGAAGAAGGCATTACAGTTTGCCCTTGTTCCTTATTTCATAAAGAATGGAAAAGCTGTGGTGGACCTAACTCGAGTAAGTTTCCATTCTATATATATATATATATACATTTTTTATTATTTATTTAATTACCTATGTCTTCTTTAGCCTATTTTAATCACTGCGGCTCCCCGTTGACACTCTTTTGGCCCGCATCTATGTTCCTGATAAGGAACTTGTCTTAGATGTATGAAAGGTCATTCAATTCCAACTTAGTCAGAATCCTCTACTGCTTCCCAGACAAGGTTATGAAGAGTTAATCCAGGCTGTATCTATTATGGAGAAAGCTGCTCCCTTGCCTAAGCTAGAGTTCCTTTGTCATCAACTCCCGAAATGTTATGGCACCATAAACTGTTGTTGCACGAAGCTTTTATCTCTTTCAAACTATCTTGTCATATGGAACCTCTTCTTCTCGAGTAAGACTAAGAATAAAGACAAAAAGATTGGAGAGATTGACGTGTTGTAGATCTTACAAGTCTAAAAATAAATTATGTTTAGTCAAAATTAATGGGAAGGTGTAGTTAGATGGTAGCCAAATTTACACATTTACCCTATATTTAATATACATATAATTAAACAATGATCAAATTGTAAAATTATGCATTTTTGACAAAAAAAATTATACTTGTTTTGAAAATAATCAATCTTAATTCGATTCTCTTTCTTTCCCTCAAGTAATTCTTTTTTTCACCTTTAATATATTGAACTAAGTTGGAAATATAAACCACATTATTTATTATTTGTTAACTGTTCATTAGTTATTGATTTTATATTGATATTTCTTTGACTAGCATTGATTTTATAGCGAGAATATCGATGAAGGACCCTAAAAGAAATTAATATTTGTTTAGGCTAGAATCAAAACGTTGCTTGTCAAAGGCCATAACTTAAAGTAAGCTAAGGAACTAAAGAGGCAGGCCCAATTAACAATCTAAATAGAAGGGCCAGCCTAGATCCCATGAGAATAATTTAGTCACACGATGGGAACTCGAATCCCTTAAATTTTGGAACCACTACCAGACTATTGGTATATAACACCATAATCTAAATAGGCGATCTCGAATCTCACAAAGACATGACTAATACCCTCAAGTATCTCAAAGATGAGGCCTGATAGTTAAACAATAAAACACACTATAAAGTAGGCTATGCATAATTGATCCTTGATATTTCACGAGTATGTTCCAGATTCCATAGGAGCAACTGCCATAACTCTATCAATATAAATAAAGGATCAAACATAGAAAGGGGACATGAACATTGCTCCAAAAACTTACATTTTGCACCTATAGCTCTTAGATTTATTAGATAGCTTTTACGTGTAGCTTTTATTTTCATTTCTAGCCTTGTAATCCTTTATGCTTTGTAATCTTTTAGCATTAATCAAACACTTGTTTAACCAATTCTTATGTGTCTTTTACATCCAGGTAAGTTGTGATAAGGGAGCCTGGTGATAGGAAATTAGTCGCTTATCCTCAAAATTACACTAAAGCTAACCCTAATGCAATATAGGGCCAACCCTAGGTCATCTCCCAAGGAATGGTTTTAAGTCTAATTGAAAGTTATCTAGTGAAATAAATCAACCAAAGTTTGTAGGAATTTAGTTATCTAGCTAATTATCTAAACTAATTACCTAATATGCAAGTAATTAAAATGCTAGTGAAAGTGAGTGAAATGAACTTCCCTTTTTACAATAATGAAACCCTAGAGATTAGTTGATTTTGGACTCATTATCTTCTTATGATTAGGCTAAGTTTAGCTTCCCTTTCCTCTTGACTAAAGCTGTCATGACTTAAGAAAATTATCCTATGCCAATTAACCTAATTAGCTAACCTCCCTAGGTCTTAGATTAAAGTCCCTAGTTCAATTAACCAATTGGTGAAGACATTAGCCAAGTGATTCATTCAAAATCCTCTCTCAACAGCCATGGTCAAACACATAAATTGAGCAACCACAAGATTATGTCAAGCTACTCAACAACACAAGCATTAACACCACAAGATTATGCAATATTAACACAAGAAATTCACTAATTGAAAAACACAAGATTATGTGCCAAACAAAGAGTGGCAAAATTCAGTCATGGCTGTCCAAGGAAGAAATTAAATGAAACAATCCTCTCTCTTTACATCAACATCAAATTCAAATTAGAATTTATAAGCTAAGATGATTAAACCCTAGATTAAGGAATCTAACCATCTAGTAAAAATAGAAGAGGATAGGAAACAAAAGAACTTAGCCAATTTAAAGCTCAAGGCTCATCCTCCATCTTCATCTCTCTAGGATTCCACAAAGAAACTTAGCCAATCTTCATCTTCAAGAACCCTAGTGATTGCTTGTGAAGGCCAAACTCCATAGCTCTTGAATGATGAAAATGAGCTTCAATCCTTGTGAAAATGGAAGGGATGGAACAAAAATGAAGAGAGGAGAAGAATGGTATGAGTTTTGTGGAGGTTTGGTGGCTGAAAAATGGAGGTTAGGGTGCTGGAAAATGAAGAACAAAAGAGAGAAAATGAAGAACACTATGAACAAGAGAGAGAGAATGTGGAAGATGAATGAGATATGTGTTGGATCCCATTTGGGACTTAAAATGGCGTGCTCCTTGGTGTCTCCCATCAGCTGAAGCTTAATTAAAATAAGGAAAAAGAAATTAAAATGTAAATGGGAGCCTTGTCACACTTGCAAGGTGGCAACTTCCTATTGGTTTGTAGATGATTCCAATGTGTGCCTAATTTCCTATGTGTCGTCCACATCATTTTAGCTGATCTAATCCCTCAAAATAATCATAATTCACGTGCAAACCATCAGCCATTGTCCTCAAGGAGTGTTGACCTCAATTGCCCAATTGATGCACAAGTCACATGCCACCTATGTCACATAAATCACATAATTCAATTAAATAGCATATGATATAATAAAATCTAATTCATGTCCAGAATTAAATTCATAATTAGAAGGGAGAATTTATTAAATTAACCAAATTTTAGGCTGCACAAAATTATATAAAAATTTTCACACAAAGGCAAACCAAAAACTAGGACAAACTAAGACACTTAAGAAAGTGTTGACTTTTTTATTTAATTACTCCCAAACTAAAATGAATTTTAAAAATATAATTTCACCATTCATCAACTGGACATAAAATGCACTTTGTCAATTTTTCTTGTACATTTTCTCAAAAGTTCATTTTTTGGACCAAAATGCCCCTAGTGCACTAATCTTAGAAACTTAGGCAAAGTTCCAAATCTAATGCAATGTGTGCACTTGAAGGTGATAAATCATTAATAAAATGGTCCTAATTGACAAATAAAAGTGGGTAACAAATGTGTTCTATCACCTAGGACCCCTTTGTTATCAATTGAGACTCAAAGTCTCTAGCACGCATAGTAATTTATTATTTCTAATGAACAATTTATGGCATCTTTGGTAGGACCTGTGTAACAAGATGCTGATGACAAGAAAAGACAAAAAGATTGATGAGACAGGTATTAGTTCTAACGAGCCAAATGGAAACTTTACATTTGCAAGGTTAAAATCGTTAATACCTGACGCTGAGATGACTGGACATCGTGAGCACATACTGCTGATGATGATGAGTAGTGGTAGCATGAACCTTAGGGAAAAACAAGGAAGTGAATAGGTAAACTAGCTGATTATATCTAATGGTCGAGTAGTAGAAGTACTATGAGGAATCTAAGACTACTATATGTATAGATAAGTGGAGGAGAATTAGAAGTTCTTTGCTATCTCCTTAAAAATGTCAGAATGTAAGGAAAAAGAAAGATAGCAACTTATGATATACCCTTTGCGCGACGGATTAAGGAACTTAGCTACAACACTGAGAGGGACACCACTAGAAGCAAGCTCAAACTTAAGGCCTCATGAAGGACAATAACCAGGGGCTAACACAAGCACTAGCCCCCAGGGCCATACTGTTGTAAGGGATTGTCCTATTCCCTACATTTTTACTAATACCTATTCCTTAAATAATCCCTTATACTATTTATAGGAGCCTAGCACGAGTGGCCCTGGGTGCATGAGATCAATCCTAAAATATCAAAACGAGCCATAAAATTAGCTAGTAAATATAGAAGCTTTAAGGGATGCCATTCAAGACATATACGGCCTTGGACTAAGGTTGATTGGCCGTCCCACTTTTTTAAAGCCTTACCTTGAATACATAGATAGAGATAATCTATACCCTCGAGGCTACAGAATTCCTAATTTTACCTTGTTCTTAGGAGATAGCATGCTATCCATGTTAGAGCATATTAGAAGATTTACTATCCAATGTGAAGAGATTATTAACTATGACAACTTTGCCAATCTAAAGCTGAGACTATTCCTAAACACCCTTATAGGCCCTACATTCACATGGTACACCTCACTGCCTCATACTTCAATACTTAGTTGGATGAAGATGGAATAAAAATTCCATATGTAGTTTTATAAGATAGATCCAGAGGTCAGTATATCAAAGCTCTATAAGCTCACTCAGTAGGCTAAGGAGGCAGTGGATCAATATCTAGTAAGGTTTAAAAGGCTAAGAAGCAGGTGCCATGTGCTACTTCTAGAGGCTGAGTTTGTCAAACTAGCTCAAGTGAGTATTGACATAAAGCTGAAAAAAAAGTTCTAAAGGATGGAATTGAGGGAGTTTTATGAGCTCACAACCAAGGTTTGTGGGCATGAGGAGTTGTTGAGTGAACAAGACGATTATCAATGAACTATTGCACATACTTTGGCGAACTTGACGTAGCAATTGTAGAGTTGAAAAATGCAAGTAATTACACATACCCAAGCTTGATAAGGAAGACCACAAAAACCATAAAAAGGCCCAACATAGTATAATATACCTTTGATAATTCCAAAACAAAAGAAATATTTGATTTCTTACTCAAAAAGAAGTTTATCTCACTACCACAGACCACAAGATTCCTTCTAAAGAAGAACAAAGAGGGAAGGAATATTGTAAATACCATCACTCTTGGAGCCATAGTACTAAGCTTTATTGGGGCTTTAATTATGTCTTACAAGACAAGATTAATGAAGGCATTATGAAGTTTTGAAAAGAGAAGTTCGAAGACCCATTTCCTCCATTCACCATAATCAATATGGTGGAAATAGGCACAGAAGATGGATGCCCAAGATATTGACAGATAGGAATCAAATAAGTTTAGAAGAAGATCAAAAGAAAGTGAGGATGAAAAATAACAAAACATAAACACTTACATAAGAGAAATACCCCTAAATCTCTAATACGTAGTTTTGCTAATGCTCCCTTCCCAATTCAGATCTATAACCAGTAAGGCACATGATTAGTTATTAAGGGATCATAATGACAAAGGGATAACACATATAAGCCTATATCAATATTGCCTAATGGAACTTAGGGAGTATACGGATTCCAAACTAATGAAGGTACAGATGCATTATACTGTCAAGGGTAGTCCATTGGGTCTTACATCCCATCATGAGGGTGTTCTTGTAAAAGATTCCCCTACTCTTGTTGGTGTTGAATACTTTATAAAATAATTAAATTTGCCAAATAGTTCTCCCAGGTGACCCAAACTACTTTAGACCTGTTTGAGCTTTTCATATGTTCTGCCCCAGACCAATATTCCATCCTGAGGGGGTCAATTACTATCCTACTTTATTGTGTGCTAGTTTTTGAAATCTAACATGCCTATAGGTTCTCCTTAGGTAGTCCCAACACCTTAGATCCTTCCAGGATCTTCATATGTTACCCTTCCAGACTAATGTCTAAATGGCTATGGATGAAGACCCACTTGACAGATGCAAGTTACAAAGACAGCACTAAAACTTGGAATATTCAACAGAAGAAGATCATAAAAGGTTTAAGCAGGTTTGTTACTCTACCTAGTAATGTGCCATCCCTATAATAGAGAGTTGTAAGGCACCAAAAATTCCTAGGTGTCCTAACAATAAACTAGAAACAACGTCTTTAATATAAACAAGTTCTAAAAAGGTACCTAAAACAATAGAAGATGGATGCCTAAGATACTGACAGACACGAATCAAATAAGTTCAGTAAAAGATCAATAGAAGACAAACATGAAGAAAGTGAGGATAAAAACTAACAAAATAGAAACATTTACATGGGAGAAATACCCCTAAATCTCTATTACATAGTTTCACTGATACTCCCTTCCCAATTCAAATCCATAACTAGCAGGGCACAAGACCAACTATTAAGGGATCAAAATGACATAGGGATAAAACATATAAGCCCATATCAATATTGCCCAATAGAACCTATGGAGCATGAGGATTCCAAACCAATAAAGGTACAGATGCAAGCAGAGAAACTTAAGATAGAGCTTGTATGCTAGATCACATTGCATGCTGTAGAAGGAAAGTTGAAACAGGCTATTCAAGAAAAACCTAGCATTAAAATTACTTAAAATTTAAAGCCCTTATATATTAAGGCATATTTTAATGGGAATTCTATGACTAGAGTGTCAATAGATAATGGCTCGATAGTAAATATATTGCCAGCCTGTATAATGCTTAAAATAGGATAGAAGGAACAAGACTTGAAGCTAATAGAGGTATCTATAGTAGGATTCATTGGAACTACCTCAAAAGTTCTTAGAGTTCTTCCAAGTTGATGCCAAGTCCAAATCCTCTCTCATAGCCTTCTTTGTTATCAACATGACAACACAATATCAAGCCCTGTTAGGTCAGACTAGATACATGCTAATGAATGTGTCCTTTCTTCTCTTCACTAAATGCATCTTATGTGGAAAGGGGAAGAAGTAAAAGTGGTTTGGACTAAAAACAAACCATTCATGATAGTCACAGACTTCATAAATGCTAGGTACTATGATACCAATGTGGGCCCTTTTATGTTTCCAAAGGTAAATAACAAAGGACCTGAAGCAAGGTTCCTCCATATAATTTAGCAACACACATTGTCATACCTCTAACATCAATGAGGCATGAACCCATTATAGAATTGATAAATCACTAAATCAAACCACAAAAAGGCTATAGCAGCCATGGCTATTAAAAAACTATGATTGCAAACCATGTAAGAACAAATGAAAGGCTATAGACTTGAACCTCTAGGGGCTAGCACAATAAATACCAATATCAGATATGCATCCTATTATTAAACCATAGCCCATAGAGGGTGGGTGTAACACTTGCCCCGAGTGTTATCCAAAAATCACACAAGTCAAATAAACTAAGTGTGGTTAAGGAGTTAATCCTAAAACCAACTTAGGAAACAAACCATTTAAATCACTAAGCAACTATATGATTGCAAAGTAAACATTTAAAACCTAAAAAAAAATTATAGGTTCTACCTATAGCGCACGGAAGCAAGTTAGACAAAAGAAGGGTAAAAATATGCTGTCATGACAGCATTAAATTGCTGTCATGACAGCCCTCCTGGTTCAACTTCTGGGAGGCCCGTTCCGCCTTCCGATCTCCGATCGAAGAAATTTTAAAGCTCACAAGTCACATTCAAAGGGTACTATAAGTGTACCAAATTTCAAAAAGATCCAACGGTCAGATTAAAAATTGGACATGTTACAAATTTAGTCAATTTTGCTGTCATGACAGCATGAAAAGCTGTCATGACAGCACTTCCGGACCAACTTCGGAGTGCACCATTTCATCATCCGACCTCTGATCGGAGTGATTTCAAAGCCCACATGTCACTTTTTAAGAATACTATTAGCATACCAAATTTTGAAAAGATCCAACGGACGGATTGAATTTTGTGCAGGTTACGATATAACTACTGTAGCTGTCATGACAGCAATTTAATGCTGTCATGACAGCACCTCCAGACCAAATTCCGGAGTGCGTCGTTTCTCCGTCCGATATCCGATCGATGTGATTCCAAAGCCCACACGAAGCTTATAAAAGGTTTTACTTGTGACCCAAATTTTAGAGAAATCCAACGGTCGGATTAAGATTTGGACACCCGGATGCAAAAGTGCAGCTTTTTGGTAAAAACCATTTTCAAAATTGTCCAAATCTCATCCTAATGGTCACAAACCTGTGGGAACACTTTGGACACGTCAAATAAGATTAAGAACACCTGATAGAACATTCAAATGATGGAAAAACCCCATACATCAAAATTTGACCACCCGGGTGCCATTTCCCAAAATGGACCCTAAACCCCCAAAATGCACAAATCATACAAGAGTGGTCACAAATCAATCTAAATACCATGTATTTATATAAATACATATGCTAAACATTTTCACTTGGCTCAGAGCTCCTTGTGGGGCCTACGCACCCACTCTCTCTATCCAAGCTGTATGTTTGCCCATAGCACACCATTTGCAATGCAACCACTTTGCATTTGCTTATAAAATCACATATATATCAAAATAAAGATCTGCTTGTAATAGAAACTTGGTCTACTAAGTAAATCCATCAAAACCACACACCATAACCAAGTTTCCTAGCCACAAGTCTGCAAACAGACAAAAATTCATACACAAGCACACAATCCACACATATTCACACACACACACATAATCACATCCTACTGGCACCCTAATCTTAAATACATTACAATATATTTGCTCAAAAGAAAGGGGTTGCAGTTCTTTACAAATCACAAGCAAACCCCTAGCTTTGCTCCTTTCCCCGTTCACCACTGGATCCTTCGCCTGGACCTAAAATATTGAAAAGAAAGGGGTGAGACAACCACAGTCTCAGTAACAATGAAATCTACATTGATTATTACAAAGTAAGCCATAATCAAATAAACGAATAATAAATTCAACATAGTATATAATTTAGCCATTTAAAATGCATGAATGCATGACCTAGGCCGGTATGGCCTTTTATGACCAACAGAATGCCCCCTGGCACTCTTTAACTACAGGTAAACCTTATACCTACTTGTACCTCCACAGGCACAAAACATAATCTAAGGCATGATCTAATCCACCGAACCTCCTATGCCCCTTCGACGTGAATCCTGAGCAGTCAAAGCTAACTCCCTCCCAGAGCCAGCCCGACTTACTCTCCATGTGAGGGCTACCTTGGCCTAGGCACTCAACCTCACACTTCATATGTCGGATTCCCTCCCCCACTGAGAGGTGTCGAACACTCAATACACTAACCACTTTAGTGCACTGAGCCCACAATACGTAAGACAACACTGAGTACTGACAGTGTGCCATAGAATATCAAAAATCCACACCTTCTCATTGGTGAACTCCCACCGAGATCATGCCTTTTACTCTTGTCTACCTTTCCTGAGTATTGACCATTCAACACTCTAAAGTAGTATAATATTTATAAATCTCATTTCCATAAAAACATTGTTATTAAACAATTAAAAAATATTTGCACTATAATCAAAGTAGTAACCCATAACCCCTTATAAAGCACATTTAATCTTTTAAAACATGTAATGCATGATAACTAGTAATATTTATTCAAAAATAGCTAAAACAAAGTAATAAAAAATATAAATTCCCCTGTTACCTCAACCCTTTGGTACCAAAAGGGTTCCCCTTGTACAAAATAGGGCTCGGCTTGTTCCTTACTTCTCAATAAGTTCCACCAACAATTTTCTACAACATATAAGTGATCCACATCACTTATCATGACAAATAGCATTAATGAAGACTATAACTCATACCACACAACTTGGGTCAATGAGTCATAATCCACCCTAATGGTCCATATATTTAACCAACCATTCACATAGTATCACTTAACCACCAAAACCATTTATTAGCCATCATTAGGCTAATTTCCAATTTATATAATTTTTTATCAATTAAAAACCTTCACTTAGTGTCACCAACTTTCACCATTAGCCCTTATAATGAAAACCAAACCTTAATTTAAATCTTATTGGGCTCAAATAGCAAAATTATAACTAAATCAATAAGCTTAAACCATTGAAGAGCAAAAACCCAATTTCTCAGGATTTATTTTGTGTCCAAAACACCTCTTTTCATCCAATTATCCACTCAAAATATTAGATCACTATATAGAAACTCAAAACATGCTCCCTAGGATCCAAAGAAATAAAAGCTTACAAGAATAAAGCCTTTGGGATCAAAATCCAAAAATTTCCTCTTCCAAAAATTGAAGAAAATCAAGAGAAAGAGAAGAGGATTGAAGTAGGGAGTTTACCTATCGTGTAGCCGAGCTCGCAACGGTCGCAAAGACTCCTAGATCCGAGCCTAACTCCCTCTCTTTCTCCTTTCTTCTTCTCTCTCTCTCTCTCTCTCACTCTCCCGTTTGTGCGTTTCCTTCCCTTGTTCATTTTCTTTCTGCATCTGTTTGCTCTTTAAAATGCTGGTCAAAAATTTTGGGGAAAATTACAAGAAAGGACCCAACATTTTTTATTATTGCACAAAAGCCCGGGTCAACTTTGGTAATTTTTCCCATAGTTAAAAATCAAATAAAACCAAACTTTTGCTTAGTAAAATTCAAACTCTGGGTCTCTATCAAATTATTCTAAATTTTAATTTAATTATAGATATTTTATTTTATTTTTATTTATTTTTTTAAATAAATTTGAGTCTTAAAATTTTTAGGATGTTACATTCTCCCCTCCTTTAAAAAGGATTTTGTCCCCAAAATCCAAGCTAATACATGAACCAAAGAGATAAACATACCTAGGGAAACAACTGTGGATATTCCTTCCTCATTTGATCCTCAGTCTCCCAGGTTGCATCTCCCGGAGCTGTCCCTTTCCAAATCACTTTTACCAACCGGATTGTCTTATTTCTGAGTTGCTTATCCTTAGCATCCACAATACGATCTGGTTCAGTCCGGTAGGTTAAATTCTCTTGAATTTCAACCTCCTCAGGTTTTATCACATGCGACGGGTCTGGCTGGTACTTCTTCAATTGTGACACATGAAACACGTTGTGTAGACCCGCTAATTGAGGCGGCAATGCCAACTGATAAGCCACCGGCCCAACTTTCTTCAAAACCTCAAAAGGACCCATATATCGAGGAGATAACTTTTTAGCCCGAATTGAGCGTCCAACGCCCGTCAATGGGGAAACTTTGAGAAAGACATGATCCCCAACCTCAAAAGACAAGTCCTTACGACGATTATCTGCATAACTTTTCTGTTACTCTGTGCTGTAAAAAGCTTTTGTTGGATCAATTTGATTTTTCTGTGGTCTCATCTACCACATCCGGTCCCATCATTGTCCTCTCACTCAACTCATACCAACAAAGAGGCGATCTGCATCGTCTTCCATACAATGCTTCATAAGGAGCCATTTGAATACTGGCATGATAACTGTTATTATAAGCAAACTCTGCCAGAGGTAAATGCTTATCCCAGCTTCCCTGAAGCTCTAGGGCACATGACCTCAACATATCCTCTAATGTCTGGATCGTCCGCTCAGTTTGTCCATCCGTTTGTGGATGATAAGACGTACTGAACTTCAGATCTGTGCCCATAGCCTTTTGCATAGCTTGCCATAAATTTGATGTAAATCGAGGATCACGGTCTGAAACAATATCCCTCGGTACCCCATGTAGTCGCACAATCTCCTTAATGTAGATCTCAGCATACCTATCAACCGTATAGGTGGTCTTGACCGGTAAGAAATGTGCCGACTTAGTCAAACGATCTACAATTACCCAGATAGAGTCAAAACTAGCCTGGGTCCTCGGCAAACCAGATACAAAATCCATTGAAATACTCTCCCATTTCCATTTAGGAATCTCCAAAGGCTGTAATAACCCGATGGCTTTTGGTGCTCTATCTTGACCTTCTGACAGGTCAAACACTTACTAACATACTCTGTGACATCCTTTTTCATGCCTGGCCACCACCAATGACGCTGCATGTCATGATACATCTTAGTAGCACCGGGATGAAGGGTGTAGCTACTTCGATGTGCCTCATCCAACAATTTCTTTCGAATAGACTCATTGTTAGGAATACACACCCTATCCTTGAAAACCACATACCCATCATCACTAAACCAATAGTCCATTATCTCACCATTCTCGATGTCTTGACTTATTTTTAACAAAATCGGATCTTGAAGCTGAGCATCTCGTATCTCTTTCAAAATTCATTAGAAATAACCATAGTATTAAGACCATTCAAAGAGAACTCAGTCATACCCAAAGAAGTTTCAACCAAAGATTCCATCAATCTATGCTCCTGAACCATTAAATAGGCTACATGTAAGGTCTTGCGACTAAGAGCATCTGCTACCACATTTGCTTTCCCCGGATGATACTTAAATTCAAAATTATAATCTTTAAGAAACTCCATCCAACGTCTCTGTCTCATATTCAGCTCTTTTTGATCCACCAGGTACTTGAGACTTTTATGGTCGCTCATGACCCTGAACTCTGTTCCATAAAGATAATGACGCCAGATCTTTAACGCAAAGACCACCGCAGCCAACTCGAGATCATGTGTTGGATAATTCTCCTCATGCGGTCTAAGTTGTCTAGATGCATATGCCACTGCCCTCTCATCTTGCATTAGAACACAACCAAGACCCTTATGAGAGGCATCAGTATACACATCATAGGGCTTTTGAGGATCCGAAATCACCAACACTGGAGCTGTTGTTAACCTTTCTTTCAACTCAAGAAAAGCTGTCTCGCACTTATCATCCCAGATAAATGGCCTATCCTTCCTTGTGAGTCTAGTCAAAGGCATAGAAATCTGAGAGAAACCTTTGATAAAACGCCGGTAGTAACCTGCTAATCCCAGAAAACTACGGATCTCAGTTATCGATTTTGGTCTCTCCCATTGCATGACTGCTTCAACCTTATATGGATCAACTGCAATACCATTTGCCGACACGATATGTCCCAAGAACCTAACCTCTCTCATCCAAAACTCGCACTTACTGAGCTTGGCATATAGCTTATGATCTCGCAGAAACCTTAGGACAGTCCTCAAGTGTTGGCATGCTGCTCCTCATCTTTAGAGTAGATCAGTATATCGTCAATAAAAACTACCACAAACTGATCCAAGAAAGGTCGAAAAATGCGGTTCATATAGTCCATGAAAACCGCAGGCGCATTAGTCAGCCCGAATGGCATAACCAAAAACTCATAATGACCATATCGAGTCCTGAAAGCAGTCTTCGCCACATCCTTCTCACTAACCCTCAGCTGATGGTACCCTGAACGTAAATCAATCTTAGAGAAAATCGTGGCACCAACCAACTGATCTAAGAGATCATCGATGCGAGGCAGTGGGTACTTGTTCTTCACCGTAACCTTATTCAACTGCCTGTAATCGATACACAATCTTAAACTACCATCCTTCTTCTTCACAAATAAGACAGGAGATCCCCAAGGAGAAACACTAGGTCTAATAAATCCCTTATCTAACAGCTCCTCAAGTTGCTTCTTCAACTCAGCTAACTCTGAAGGAGCCATTCTATAGGGAGCCTTTGAAATTGGCTGAGTCCCCGGTACCAGGTCAATTGAGAATTCAACCTCACGTTCTGGAGGTAATCCTGATACATCCTCAGAAAACACCTCTGGGAACTCCCTAACAACCTCAATTTCATCCACTATACCTGTCTCAAACCCTTGGGTAGCGAGCACTACCACGTAAGCCTCACAACCCTGCTCAATCAACCTTTCAACTTGCAAAGAAGAAAGAAAACAAGAATGACCAGGGTATTCCTTGATCACCTCCGGTACTTCTACCAAAGTCACTGTCTTAGCCACACAATCTAAGACAGCACCATAAGCTGTCAACCAATCCATACCAATAATTAAATCAATCCCTTGCATAGGTAATTTGATCATATTCACCCAAGTCGATCGCCCATTAAAAGTCATCTTAGTCCTACACACCACACTGGATCGACCAACTAAACCAGAAGTAGAGGAAACTTCTATATCATGGGGCAACTGGTCAACAGGCATAGCCATTCTATCTAAGCGCTCGGCAAAAATAAAAGAATGCGTCGCACCACAATCAAACAAAGCTTCTAAATCGAGGCCACAGATAGAAACCATACCAGTGATTAGATTCGATGACTTCCTAGCCTCCTCCTGAGATACTGTATACACTCTACCAGGAATCACGTTCCTCCGGTCCGAGCTCTCATGTAAATCAGGGCAGTCACGGATCAAATGGCCTAACTTTCCACACTTGTAACAAGCAAAGCAGCGACCAAAATGAACCCTACCACATCTATTGCAAGGTGACCTCGCTGTACTTAGAATTGGGGCTTGACTGGTCTGTGAAGAACGTGCTGGAGCATTCCCAGAGAAACGAGAACCCCCAGATCTCATATTACCACCCCGATTACCTTGAAATCTTGAACCCCTATTTAAATTTCGATTACCAGAAGCAGAAGAAGACCCGATTCTAAAGGAGCCACTAGAAGAAGAACCAGAGCTAAAACCCATTCTCTTGGATACACCACCAGTAGGAGCTAACCCAAAAGAAAATTGACCTCGTGTATCCCTACTCCGGCTACTCTCTGTGTCTCGGCCTCGACGAGCGGCAATCCTCAGACGATTGCACATCTCATCATATGTCGCCTCGCCTAACAAAGATAGCTGCTGGCGGTATTCTGGCCTCATCTTTTCTAATAACCTCTTTGCTTTCCACTTGCTATCATTAAAGCCTTCAGATATGTTGAGAACTTAGACAGCTGATTGAATTTTCTTATAAAAGTCTCCTCGTCTAAGTCCCCCTGCTAAAATGCATGAAACTCTGCCTCTTTCTCATCTCTGAAAGCTGGCGGAAAGTGAAAATCATAAAATCTTTCTTTAAATTCATCCCAAGACATAGATCTTCCATCTGTGGGCTTAACAGAATCCCACCAATGCTTGGCTTCACCAACAAGCTGCATCGTAGCCAAGATAACCTTCTGCTCAGATGTACACCTCACAACAGTAAATAACTGCTCCATCCGATCCAACCACTCCTCAGCTTTCCCATCAAGCATACTACCATCATATGTAGTCGGATTAGAGCGAGAGAATTCCTTCCAAGGTTCAGATATGTCATCCTCTCGATTATTAACAACTGGTGTATGAGCTCCCATAGTACTAGAAGATCCCTGCCCAGCACTTAGGTCAACATGCTGATCTGGAACAGTATGACTTCTAAGATTTTGCTGTATATCCACCATAACTTCAAGCAGCCTAGCCATGACTGCATCTGTCCCCTGTGGTGGTGGTGGAGGTGGAGGCGGAGGAGGTAGAGGTGGTGGTCGTTCCTCATTCCTCGATCTACCCCTTCCCCTTCGAGCCATATTAGAACTGAAAGGTGTACGGCCACAAGCGTACGGACCTTTCTCCCCTCCTAAAGGAACAAGCCAGAGAAAGAAAAACAATATTAGTCCAGGTTAGTGGTAGAAGGGAAAGAGCATAAAAGTAATGTATTTAAGGTGCCAAGTAGGAAAAAGGAATCATAAACCTAAAACTGATACCAAATGTAACACTTGCCCCGAGTGTTATCCAAAAATCACACAAGTCAAATAAACTAAGTGTGGTTAAGGAGTTAATCCTAAAACCAACTTAGGAAACAAACCATTTAAATCACTAAGCAACTATATGATTGCAAAGTAAACATTTAAAACCTAAAAAAAAATTATAGGTTCTACCTATAGCGCACGGAAGCAAGTTAGACAAAAGAAGGGTAAAAATATGCTGTCATGACAGCATTAAATTGCTGTCATGACAGCCCTCCTGGTTCAACTTCTGGGAGGCGCCGTTCCGCCTTTCGATCTCCGATCGAAGAAATTTTAAAGCTCACAAGTCACATTCAAAGGGTACTATAAGTGTACCAAATTTCAAAAAGATCCAACGGTCAGATTAAAAATTGGACATGTTACAAATTTAGTCAATTTTGCTGTCATGACAGCATGAAAAGCTGTCATGACAGCACTTCCGGACCAACTTCCGGAGTGCACCATTTCATCATCCGACCTCTGATCGGAGTGATTTCAAAGCCCACATGTCACTTTTTAAGAATACTATTAGCATACCAAATTTTGAAAAGATCCAACGGACGGATTGAATTTTGTGCAGGTTACGTCATGACAGCAATTTACTGTCATGCTGTCATGACAGCAATTTAATGCTGTCATGACAGCACCTCCAGACCAAATTCCGGAGTGCGTCGTTTCTCCGTCCGATATCCGATCGATGTGATTCCAAAGCCCACACGAAGCTTATAAAAGGTTTTACTTGTGACCCAAATTTTAGAGAAATCCAACGGTCGGATTAAGATTTGGACACCCGGATGCAAAAGTGCAGCTTTTTGGTAAAAACCATTTTCAAAATTGTCCAAATCTCATCCTAATGGTCACAAACCTGTGGGAACACTTTGGACACGTCAAATAAGATTAAAACACCTGATAGAACATTCAAATGATGGAAAAACCCCATACATCAAAATTTGACCACCCGGGTGCCATTTCCCAAAATGGACCCTAAACCCCCAAAATGCACAAATCATACAAGAGTGGTCACAAATCAATCTAAATACCATGTATTTATATAAATACATATGCTAAACATTTTCACTTGGCTCAGAGCTCCTTGTGGGGCCCACGCACCCACTCTCTCTATCCAAGCTGTATGTTTGCCCATAGCACACCATTTGCAATGCAACCACTTTGCATTTGCTTATAAAATCACATATATATCAAAATAAAGATCTGCTTGTAATAGAAACTTGGTCTACTAAGTAAATCCATCAAAACCACACACCATAACCAAGTTTCCTAGCCACAAGTCTGCAAACAGACAAAAATTCATACACAAGCACACAATCCACACATATTCACACACACACATAATCACATCCTACTGGCACCCTAATCTTAAATACATTACAATATATTTGCTCAAAAGAAAGGGGTTGCAGTTCTTTACAAATCACAAGCAAACCCCTAGCTTTGCTCCTTTCCCCGTTCACCACTGGATCCTTCGCCTGGACCTAAAATATTGAAAAGAAAGGGGTGAGACAACCACAGTCTCAGTAACAATGAAATCTACATTGATTATTACAAAGTAAGCCATAATCAAATAAACGAATAATAAATTCAACATAGTATATAATTTAGCCATTTAAAATGCATGAATGCATGACCTAGGCCGGTATGGCCTTTATGACCAACAGAATGCCCCCGGCACTCTTTAACTTACAGGTAAACCTTATACCTACTTGTACCTCCACAGGCACAAAACATAATCTAAGGCATGATCTAATCCACCGAACCTCCTATGCCCCTTCGACGTGAATCCTGAGCAGTCAAAGCTAACTCCCTCCCAGAGCCAGCCCGACTTACTCTCCATGTGAGGGCTACCTTGGCCTAGGCACTCAACCTCACACTTCATATGTCGGATTCCCTCCCCCACTGAGAGGTGTCGAACACTCAATACACTAACCACTTTAGTGCACTGAGCCCACAATACGTAAGACAACACTGAGTACTGACAGTGTGCCATAGAATATCAAAAATCCACACCTTCTCATTGGTGAACTCCCACCGAGATCATGCCTTTTACTCTTGTCTACCTTTCCTGAGTATTGACCATTCAACACTCTAAAGTAGTATAATATTTATAAATCTCATTTCCATAAAAACATTGTTATTAAACAATTAGAAAATATATTTGCACTATAATCAAAGTAGTAACCCATAACCCCTTATAAAGCACATTTAATCTTTTAAAACATGTAATGCATGATAACTAGTAATATTTATTCAAAAATAGCTAAAACAAAGTAATAAAAAATATAAATTCCCCTGTTACCTCAACCCTTTGGTACCAAAAGGGTTCCCCTTGTACAAAATAGGGCTCGGCTTGTTCCTTACTTCTCAATAAGTTCCACCAACAATTTTCTACAACATATAAGTGATCCACATCACTTATCATGATAAATAGCATCAATGAAGACTATAACTCATACCACACAACTTGGGTCAATGAGTCATAATCCACCCTAATGGTCCATATATTTAACCAACCATTCACATAGTATCACTTAACCACCAAAACCATTTATTAGCCATCATTAGGCTAATTTTCAATTTATATAATTTTTTATCAATTAAAAACCTTCACTTAGTGTCACCAACTTTCACCATTAGCCCTTATAATGAAAACCAAACCTTAATTTAAATCTTATTGGGCTCAAATAGCAAAATTATAACTAAATCAATAAGCTTAAACCATTGAAGAGCAAAAACCCAATTTCTCAGGATTTATTTTGTGTCCAAAACACCTCTTTTCATCCAATTATCCACTCAAAATATTAGATCACTATATAGAAACTCAAAACATGCTCCCTAGGATCCAAAGAAATAAAAGCTTACAAGAATAAAGCCTTTGGGATCAAAATCCAAAAATTTCCTCTTCCAAAAATTGAAGAAAATCAAGAGAAAGAGAAGAGGATTGAAGTAGGGAGTTTACCTATCGTGTAGCCGAGCTCGCAACGGTCGCAAAGACTCCTAGATCCGAGCCTAACTCCCTCTCTTTCTCCTTTCTTCTTCTCTCTCTCTCTCTCTCTCTCACTCTCCCGTTTGTGCGTTTCCTTCCCTTGTTCATTTTCTGCATCTGTTTGCTCTTTAAAATGCTGGTCAAAAATTTTGGGGAAAATTACAAGAAAGGACCCAACATTTTTATTATTGCACAAAAGCCCGGGTCAACTTTGGTAATTTTTCCCATAGTTAAAAATCAAATAAAACCAAACTTTTGCTTAGTAAAATTCAAACTCTGGGTCTCTATCAAATTATTCTAAATTTTAATTTAATTATAGATATTTTATTTTATTTTATTTATTTTTTTTAAATAAATTTGAGTCTTAAAATTTTTAGGATGTTACAGTGGGCCATGGATGTAATAAGAAAAATTTATCTGGCCTTATCCAATGGCTATTCTTTTATCTTAGTAGCCACAAACTATTTCACAAAATGGGTAAAGGCCATCCCAATAAAGAAAGTTGAGCAAGATGATGTCATTAATTTTTTACGTGAAAAAATTATATTCCATTTGGGGATTCCTCAAACAATCACAATGGATCAAGGGACCATGTTCATTGGAAGCGACTTTAAAACCTTTACCGAAGAAAGTAGAATCAAATTATTAATATCCTTACCATATTATCCTCAAGCAAATGAACAGGTTGAAGTTTCTAATAAAGTAATCTTAGGAATCTAAAGAAAACAATCAAGAAAAATCTTAGGGAATGGCACATGTGACTTCATGCAGCATTATGGGCTCATAAAACATAAAAAAGAGAAGCCATGGGCATAAGCTCATATGTGTTGACATATGGACATGAGGCTGTGTTATCAATAGAAATAACAGTCCCTTCATTTTGTGTTACTAATAGCATGGGAAGATCCTCAGAAGAATACAATAAAGCTATGATAAACGAATTAATTCAATTAGATGAGATATGCTTACAAGCATTGGATCACATGATTGCCTAGAAGAAAGACATTTCAAAAATATATAAGAAAAGGATAAAAAAAAGAAGCAGTTTCAGATGGGCGAGCTCATATATATGGAAACTTATTTTACCACTTGGTATTGAGGACTGGAAGCTTGGTAAATTTTCACTTAACTAGGAAGGACCATTCAAAATTAGTGAAACACTAAAAGGAAACGTGTATTGGTTATCTAGTCTCGACAGAACTCCATATACATGGGCCATAAATGAAAAATATTTAAAGAAATATTAGCCATCATCATAGCAACATATAAAGGGTCAGAGGCCTAGAATAGCCTCAAGAAAAAAAAAATCTACACAATGACCTGAGGCTTGAAGTGGCTTCAGGATAACACAAAGCAAGCAGTAACATTAAGAAAGAATCAATGTATATTTTTATTTAAAGTATGATATAAGGGATAACAAAAATCATTCTACATTATAAGCATGAATGGTGTCCCACAATTGCAATGCTACATCTAGCTCAGTAGTAAGTGATCGATGTCGACCAAAGGCCGTATCTAATTCGAACACTAAACAAAGCTTCCCAAGTAAAATCCAAAATTAAGCTAAAATCAAGCTACTTCCATGCATAGTAAAATCAAGCTTCTACTTCATTGGTGTCATCCTCATGAATGTCTTTAGATAAGAATTTTTTCAACCTCTTCTTCTTGAGCTAAGACTGACAATGGATGCAAGAATATTGAATAGATTCATAATTTTGAAAATAAACGATGTTTAATCAAAATTAGTGAGAAGGTGTTAGATGACCTGGTTTTATAGTAGAGGCTATCTAGTTCTCCTCAAAAAATAATTTGTGGCTAAATTTGCACCTTTATACTCGATTCCGTCATCATTTGTCATCATCAATATTTTCAAGAAATAACTTCTTCTCCATATTATAGCCATCTCAATGATTAGTGAAAAGAGAGAGTAATATATAAAGGAAAAATAGCTATCAAGGACCACTGGAGAAAATGTATCTTAATCAAGGACCAATTGTCGTCAAAACCTAAATGGAAAAGAAGCCTAAATGAACTGTTATTAATTTAGAATGAATTATTATTAAAACTTCAATGAATACTTGTTGATAAAAAACTAACCTGAATCAACAAGTATCTATTCAAGTTTTGACAACAAGTGATACTTGATTGATACTAATTTCCTTTAATAGCCCTTGATTGATATGTTCCCATATATAAATTCATTGAACCTTAGTTGTTTAATTTTAACTATTGCTGATAAAGAAATTCCAATAACATTGAACCAAAATTAAGTGAATAGAAATACATAAATAAAATAACAATGATTACACTAATTTAAAAATAAAATCATGAATTCAATCCCTTGGAAATCTTATTGAACTATATTTTTTTTGTTACAACCGATTTACAAATAAAACCATGAATTGAATTCCTTAAAACTTATTTGAACTACTCATTTTTTAACAGTAATTATGCTCCGCCAACAATAAAAATTATCTCTACCGAGACACTGAGGCTCCCTACCACTCACCAACTTTAATTGCTTTATTCAACTATTCTTATTCTATAGACTCAACATTATTGTGCCATTTTTCCACAAAAATATTAAAGGGATGCATAGACTTGACTTAAAAAGTTAGGGAAGCTCCAATTTTTCTTGGTCCCTCCTGATAGAGACTAAAAAATCTCTTCTTTTTTCTTTCTTTGAAAAACATACATTTAGAGTTTCATTTTTTTATAACAAACAATTTAGGTGAGTAGGATCTTTTAGGCTCCCCAACATAGAACAGGCCTTCTAGTTCAAAAGTGCTTACAAAGGTTTGAAGCTAAAACAAAAGATTGTGAATGACAAACTTACTTTTGTTTTCCAATCAGTAGAGATGAGAACAGGGGATAAGGAAAGACATGAGAGTAACAAAAGTATTGGTAGTGAAATTGTGAAGAAAACACTAAAAAGAAGATACACGTACAAAATAAAAAAAAGGGGAAATGGAAATGAAGGACCATTAGAGAAAATTTATATCAGTCAAAGACTAGTTGTTATCAAAATTTGAATGAAAAAAAGCCCGAATAGACCGTTATTAATTTAGAATAAGTTGTTATCAAAATATTGACAAAAGACTAACTCATATCGACAAGTATCCATTTGAGTTTTGACAGCAAGTATTCCTTGATTGATATAATTTTTCTCCAACAGTCCTTGAGTGATATTTCCCTTAAAAAAAATCACCAATTTGACATTTCTTATTGTTTATTTCCTGTGATAGTCAAGATAATGAAGTTGATATTAATTCAAGGCAATAATTTGAATATTATGCATATTTTTTCTTTGCTTTTGACTTTTTTTAGGCTAACAATTAACTGCTTCAACTTTTATTTTTTCTTGGCCTTGAAAATTTTGCATGGTTACAACTTATGGATGAGAAATGAGAATTATAGACACAACTATTAATTAGTGCAGGTCCTCGTATCTGCACCAAATTCAACTCTCATTAAAATTTTATATATTTATCGATAATTGAGTTGATCTTTTAGGATTTTAGGATCTAAAAGTGTCATTCATAAACTTTTTTTATAAAAATGTAAAAAAATTGATGTATTTAAAAATTTTATCACTCGATCTGATCTCTTAAACAATAATACACCACAACGAATAGTGACAATTGATCAAAATAACGGAGATTTAATAAGATGCAACATTCCATCTTTGTTAATACATGGGGAATGATATTGTGCCACCCTAAGGTGACCATTGTGCCTTAAAAAATTAGTTAAAATTGCAGCTTACCCCTGATACTTACTTATTACTTTACTCTTATCATGACTTGTGCTCTTTTGATACACTAGTTGAAAATAGTCTTGAAGCCTTAAAGTGAAATTAAAGTCACAACATATCACTTGCTGAAAATAACATTTTGGAGAGTCTTAATAGCACTAGTGACAACATAAGGACACTCGTAGGAGTCCATAATTGATCCATGTGGCTGTCTAATGTGATTGGCGACAGTGGTTATATCTTGAGAGTTCCTAAGAATAGCTGCTTTATTATCAATGTTTGCATATAAACCATTAACTAATTCTTCATGTATGTGTATTCATCATGTGGACAATTCCAGCATGTTTTAGTGATTAATTCATTTCTAATGTTTGAAAAAAAGAAAAAATCATTTATCATGGCAACAAGCCCGTGAGAAACACTTTCTTTTTCAAACACACTCATGGAGTCTCCAGTGAGAAACATAGGTCCGTTAACTTAAGGTCTTACCATATGTTCATGCTGTGCGAGATATTTGCGAAAGTCCTTTGGTAAAATGGATTTGCATTCCCTGTTGATGAGCACTGCGGTGCTCATCAACTCAAAAGCTAATCTACACCATTCGTTTTATGCCAGTAAGATCTGTACCATTTATTTTAAATTTATCTTTAAATATTATATTAATTAAAATAAAATTTATAAAAATTATAAAAAATTTAACATTAAATCTAGAGTGTCTATGATTCTCATCAAATGCTAATCAGGTGATGAGAACCAAGTTACTCATTACCAGTGATGAGATATGGATTTAGACTTAAAATTCAAAATTTTTTTATAAAATCTAAATTTTTTTAAGTAAATATATTTATCGTCAATCTGGTCAGATTCAGTCTGGACAGACTAATTTAATATTAATTTTATAAATTAACTATGTAGATATACTTTAAACAATACAAACATAATCTGTATGATCTATTGTAATAAAAAAATTTATGGTTTTTACAAATTAATTATCTAGACACACTTTGGGTAGTACATATTTAATATTACATTTTTTATTATTTTTATTTTAATAAATATAATATTAAAAATATTTAAAAAGTAAATTTAAAATGAATGGCACAGATTTTTTTGGAGTGAAATAGTGGATGCAAATCAGCTTTTAACCTGACGAGGTGCTCAACTGCTCATCGTGTGCAAACACTTGGTAAAATAGGATGAGGGAGAACTCAAGGAATAAAATAATTATTTCCTTAGTACGTGCTAGTTTTCTCCTGATCCTGAATCAATTGCTTCTTTTATACGTATAGCTATCTCCTCGGTAAGTCGAGAGAGAGAGAGAGAGAGAGATGTCTAGAGTCACTGAATTTCGATATACAGTTTTGTTCTATTGTGCCATTAGAATTGTAAGGCATGCATTGACTTGAACCAGAACGTATGGAAAAAGCATAAACATAAGTGTTTGTTTGATATTGAGAAAAGTAATTTTTTAGAAAGAAAAAGGGAAATACATATAGGTGAATTTTTCTTTCTTTCTAGAAAAAAACTTTTTTACTTACCAAACATTAAATAATATAGCCACTCCAATTTTCTAGTCTTGGGGGTGAGTTGTCCATCACGAAGACATCCTCAACTAATGGAGCCCACTTTGTTGGAGCCATCACCTAGGTGAGTTTCATCGTGTCTTATAGGAAAAGTTACCCCTTGTGGAGGTTTGGTCAAACTCTCTCTTATAATTTAATGAACTTAACATTTCAACTTTTGACACCAGTGATTGATGCGAAGCTACAACCTGGAGGTTCAAGGAAATAAAGTTTTACTTTGATTAACAGTTATAATTTTTAGTCTAGCAATGGCACTTTATCATTCACCCCTCATAAAAGTAGGCCGATGAGAAGGACATTAGTGAGACCCAAATAAATGGAATTTTATTTTCTTTTAATGACATGAATGAACTATACTTCCTTCAGTTCCTATTATAAGGCACTGTTAACTTCTTCTCTATTAAAGAATGATAGTTAACTAATTAAATTCTCTTAAAATGAAAAAAATCAATTTTTTATATTTAAAAAAAATTAAATTTACCCCTATTAAAAATAAGAAAAGAGAAATACATAGTATATGATAAACTATAAAATTAAATTTACAGCAAGGGTAAAATTAGAAAATGGTCATAAATAACTCTCCATATGCATTGTATATATTAAGGATCAAATAATCTTTTAAAAAGGTTCCCTAGAGAACTGGAGGAGTATATGAATAGATGTAAAAACATTTGCATTCACATAATTTCAACAATATTAATTTTTATCATTCAAAGGAGCTCCAAATTCTTTTCCCCAAACTCCAAATATTTTCAAATTACTGAAATAAATACCAATTTAATTTCTCTGGACCCATCAACGAGTAGTAAAAGATTTGAAAATCTCATTTATACAATGTCAACAGTTTTGTTATCAATGAAAGCCTCTTAATAGTTTGGATAACGCTTTTTTGAATTATAATCTTATCATAGGAATTAAGTGAAAAATTGGGATGTGAAATGTGTGATTCTAGATCTAAGAAGAAAACCATCATTAATCTAGTTAGTTAAACTTAAAATAATTGTGACAACTCAAAGCAACATGGTCACTCAATGTTTTTAATTAATTTAATTTAATCAAGAGATAATAATTACTTGGAAACACCAAATTAGATTGAATTAATCTCTCAAATAGAAATGCTTAATAAAAGGACAAAATCACATTAGGGAAAATTATGAATAGGTCCCATGGAGTAGATTGATTTATAAATAAGTCCTATGAAATTTAGAAAATACAGCCAAGTCCCTTAGGATCAGAATGTAATTTGAAATTAGGATGCAGAGACAATAATGTCTTTATTAAAAATATATTACATCAATCAAATAATTTACAACTATTCCATTAATAATTTGTAACTACTACTTAAACTTTTTACAACTTCAACTTTAACTTTTTATAGCAATAATTCAAACCTTTTAACTATTGAATATGTGAAGTTATAGTTGCAAAAAGTTGAAGTGATATTTGTAAATCAGTGATGAAGTAGTTGTAAATAGTTAGTGTTAAACTTTGTTAGTAATACACAATTGATTTACTCCTTCCGTTCAAAAATATAAGGCATTTTTAATCGAATCTCACTTCCCAATAAAGTAGTTACCTACTTTCTAATTAATCTTATCTTTTTATATTTACCCCTATTAAACACCCTATAATAAATATGAAGTCATTATCAATAGGGGCAATTTTGAAAAAAAAAAGGCAATGATTATACCTTGAAAGCCTAAAAATGCTTTACATTTTTGAACATCCAACTCCTCAAAAAATACCTTACATTTTTTAACGAAGGGAGTAACTATTAGATATGTGAAGTTACAGTTGTAAAAAGTTAAAGTAATAATTGTAAATTATAGATGAAATAGCTGTAAATTATTTGATTGATGTAATGTAATTTTAATAGGATCATTATTATCTTTCACCCTAATTTTAAATTATACTCAAGTCCTAAAGGACTTGGTTGTAGTTTTTTAATTTTGTGAGACTTATTTATAAATAAGTTTGTTTCATTGGATACATAATTTTCCCATCAAATTAAAGATGACTGCTCTTTCAAACCAACCACAATTTGCTGGTGATTCTTTTAGGGTCCTTCGTCAATATTCTCCCAGTAAAATCAATGTTGGTCAAAGAAATATCAATATAAAATCAATAAATAGTTGAACAATTAACAAATTATGTTATAAATAATGTGGCTTATATTTCATACTCAGTCCAATATATTAAAGGTGAAAAAAAAAGAATTACTTGAGGGAGAGAGAGGATCGAATTAAGATTGATTATTTTAAAAAAAATAAATTTAATTTATTTTTGTCAAAAAAAAAACAAAATTTCACATTTTGATCATTGTTCAGTTATGCGTATATTAAGTCTACTTCATTGATAATACCTAAAATTATTTTGGTTATGAACTTACGAGAGTGATGAAGTTACCCTATACTTGATTCCATCATCATCCAAACTTTCAACAAATAACTTCTAAACCAAATCATGAATTGAATCCCTTGAAACTTATTGAACTACTCATTTTTTAATAGAAATTATGCTCTGCCAAGAACAGAAATTATATCTTGTACTGAGGGTCCCTACCACACACCAACTTAAGTTGGTTTATTCAACTATTCCAAAGATTCAACATAATTGTGCCATTTTTCCATAAAAATTAAAGGGCTGCATAGACTTGACTTGAAAAGTTAGGAAAAAGATAAAATGGCTTCCCAATTTTTCTTCTTTCCTCATGGTAGAGACTGAAAAATCTCTTCTTTTTTACTTTGATAAGCATATATTTGGAATTTCATTTTTGTTAATTTATAACAAAAATATATGTGAGTTGGATTTTGTAGTCTCACCAAGATAGAACAGACCTTCATGTTCACAAGTACTTACAAAGGTTTTGAAGCTAAGAAAGAAAAAGATTGTGAGTGACAAACTTTTGTTCAGTTGGTGAGAGATGAGAGCCAGCGATAAGGAGAAAAAAACAAGAGTAATATAAATACCGATAGTGAAATTGTGATGAAGACAATAAATAAAAGATATATGCAGACAATAAAAAAAGGGAGAATTTCAATTAAGGATTTAGGAAGACACATAATTTCTAGTGGGTCCTCAAAAAATCTGAAACTTCAACTCAGTCCTCTAGGACTAAATTGAAAATAAACTGAATGCGAAAAAGATGAAAATACCCTGCGTTCAAATATTTAAAAAATCACCAACTGCTGTCGACAACTAGAGCCTTGCCAATGATGATAGCTACTGTTCCTCTATTGCCAGAGTTTCGACCGCCAGTTAGACCACACTGGTGGTGGTTGGAAAATTATGGAGAATTAATTCTCCAAAGGTGGTCAAGGTAGGTGTAGAACCCATGACTCCTTTGGCTTACCAAAAAGTTACAGACCACCAAGCCATTGAACTTATTCAATCATATTACGCATACAATTATATACATATATATATAATAAACCTTGTTTTCAAATCGCTTGATTATTATGTTACTTGTTAATCATGTAAGTTTACTTGTTAATACCTTAACAAGACTTGTTAATTATTTAAATTTCTTTGTTAATCCCATAACTCCTGTAACAGAACTACATTACTTGTTTATACCTTTACAAGATTTATCAATTACTTAACTTTTCTTGTCAAGTCCGTGACTCCCACAATATAACTATATTACTTATTAGTCGTGTAATTGTACTTGTTAATATCTTAACAAGATTTATTAATTACTTAAATTTACTTGTCAAATCTATGACTCCTTCAACTAAATTGTACTACTTGCTAATCATATAACTTTACTTGTTAATTATGCAACACCACTTGTTAATTGCATAGCTTGACTTGTTAATACTGTAACAAGACTTGTTTAACCATTGTTCCGAAAAAGCAACTAAATTACTTATTAATTGCATAACTTTACTTGTTAATTTCTCAACAATATTTGTTAATTATCTATTGTCACTTGCTAAATAAACATATAATTTACAAAAAAAAATTGAGTTTGTTAGGTAATGAATGTGACAACAGCCAAGTCTCCCTTATCATATAAGTATAATAAATTATATGATAAGGGAGACACGACTGTCGTCACTTTCGTTACCTAACAAACTCAAATTTGTATGTAAATTATATGTTTATTTAGCAAGTGACAATAGATAATTAACAAGTATTGTTGAGAAATTAACAAGTAAAATTACATAATTAACTAGTAATTTAGTTGCTTTTTTTTAGAACAATAGTTAAATAAGTCTTGTTATGGTATTAACAAGTCAACCTGCACAATTAATAAGTGTTGTCACATAATTATCAAATAATGCAGTTCAATTGAAGAAGTCATGAATTTGACAAGTAAATTCAAGTAATTAACAAGTCCTGTTAAGGTATTAACAAGTACATTACGTGGTTAAGATACTAGTACAAAAAAGGCTTTTTACAATAAGTAAAGTTAAGTAATTGACAAGTCTTGTTAAGATACTAGTACAAAAAAGGCTTTTTACAATAGTTGAAAATGACTTTTTACATTAAAAAGGTGATGTTGTTCCAAAGAATATAGAGTGTCCCACTTTCTACATCGGTTATGAATTTGATGTACAAACTTCATTGTCTACATCGGTTCTATGAACGAATGTAGAAAACGAAGTCAAAAAAAAAAGAATTAAGCCACTTTCTACATCGGTTATTGCCTTAATCAATGTAAAAAGTTCTTTGTTTAACACTTTCTACATCGGTTTTCATAATAACAGATGTAAAATTATTGCACTTGTTTTTCAAATTAACCCATTTTTGCACATAAAATTGCCACAGCCAAACCTGACAGCACAATCTATTTACAATTTTTAATACAAATTAAAATTAACAACTAACAATTATGTATCAACTATCTAAAAATTATTAAATTATTCAAAACTAACAATTGTCTAAATTGTATAAATTTATCAAAGTTGTCAATAAAAGTTTCCAAAACGTATCTACAACCAACAAACTTATTAAATTATATGAAACTTCCTATAAAACTGACAAATTCTCCCCAAAATAAGTTGCCCAACATACGTGAATATCTTCAATTTCAACTTTAAGAAATGGATCCAAATTGTTGAACATCTAAAATATAATTTGTGAAAGAGACTTATTAGCTAATCTCAAATAACATAATAAAATAGAAGTTTTATAAATATATTTACCTCTTATAAATTTAGTCATGCCCAACATGATGATATTGACCATATTTCTCATCACATATAGGCTACACATGTTCATCTTCGTTAGTTGTCTACGACTTTGTATCAGAACAAATCATAAGAAATTAGCAAGAAATCCTAGTAATTAAATAAATTCATAAAGTATAACATCACCTTCAGCTCAATCCACGTAGGATCCTTGAGCTTATGTCCGTGCTTTTATAAGACCACATTTTGATATATTTTCATTGCTCTATGATCTTTGATATATATATCAACCTAACTAACTAGGAGATTTAACAAAAAATAATACAATTAAATTAAACTAAAATTAAATTAAATTACTTCATATTTAAAAAAAAGATAGACTCACTTAACAAATTCTTCACTATGGCGGCAGGAGGAGGAGGAGGAGTAGGGGAGGCCATGACAAGGAGATGGGTTACAAGAGGGGGGTAGGTCTCAGGGAGTAGAGAAGAGGAGGTGAGGGGGATGGGGTCGGGCGAGGGGGAGGCCGCGGGGGATAGGTCGCTGGGATAGGGAGGGGAAGGGGGAGGGAGTTGTAGCTGGAGAAGGTGGAGTGGTCGCAGCAGGGGAATGGGTCACTGGTAGGAGGAGGGTGACATATGACGTTGAGGGAGACAAGTTCAGATGTGTTGGGGAAGGGGAGGTAGGATCGCGGCTGAGGAATGTGGATGAAAGCTCGAAAGGGAAAAATGATAAGGAGAGAACAACTAATAGAAAGAAAAAATTTAAAAAAACCTTCTACACCGGATGTGATATAAACTTGGTATAGAAAACCTGTTTTCTACATTGTGTGAGTATCACTCGGTGTAGAAAATTATTTTTCTGCACCTGATGTAAAAAACTAATTTTCTACACCGAGTGCCTTCCACCTGATGTAGAAAAAGATCTTTCTACACCTGGTGTGCTAATCTAGTGTAGAAACCAGATTTTCTACACTGGGTGGCAAGCACCAAGTGTAGAAAGGACTTTTTCTACACCAAGTGGAAGGCACCTGGTGTTGAAAATTAGTTTTCTACATTGGGTGGTTTTCACTCGGTATAGAAAGTCCAAAACCTTACATTTTAATGACAAAAATGACACCGCCTTGACTTTTTACATCGTTTGCTTTTCAACTAATGTAGAAAGTACCCCTTAAATTTTATATTTTATACTAGTGAGGTATTAACAAGTATAGTTATGTAATTAACAGATAATGTAGTTCTGTTGCGGGAATCATGAGGTTAATATTGAAAGTTAAGTAATTAACAAGTTCTGTTAAGATATTAACAAGTAATGTTACACGATTAACAGGCAATGTAATAATCAAGTAGTTTGGAAATAAGGTTTATTATATATAATTTTATACATCATATGATTGAATGAGTTTAATGGCTTAATGATCTATAATCTTATGGTGAGCCAAGGAGTCATGGATTCTACACCCACCTTGGCCACCTTTGGAGAATTTAATTCTCCATAATTCTTCAGCCACTGCCGGTGGTGGTTTAGCTGGCGGTCAGAGCTCTGGCAATGGAGGTCCAATGGTTGCCATCGTCAGCGAGGCTCCAGCCATCAAAGATGGTGCTCCGGCGATGGTGGTTGGTGATTATTAAAATATTTAAACGAAGGATATTTTCATCTTTTTCACATTCGATTTATTTTCAAGTTAGTCCTGGAGGACTAAACTAAAGTTTCAAATTTTTTGAGGACCCACTAGAAATTATGTCTTCTCAAGTCCTTAATTGAAATTCTCCCATAAAAAACTAACTATTTGACATTTCTTCTTGTTTCTTGTGTTGGTCGGGCTAAAGAAGCTGATATTTAATTCAGGGTAAGAATTTGAATATTTTGCATATTTTTCCTTGGGTTTTGAATTTTTTTAGGCTAACAATTAACTACTTTCGACTTTCATTTTTTGTTGACCTTGAAAATTATGCATGGTTGCAACTTATGGATAGGAAATGAGAATTATAGATACAACTTTTAATTATGGCAGGTTTTCTTAACTTCACCAAATTCATCTGTCATTAAAATTTTATAAATTTAGCTATAATTAAGTTGATCTTTTAGGATTTTAGGATCTAAAAGTGTCATTTCCTTTTAAACATTGTTTATAAAGATATGAAAAATTGATAACTTCATTTAGAAATTTTATCTCTTGATTTGATCTCTTAGACAGTAATCTACCGTAGTGAATAATGACAATCGATTTTCGAACTATGTTTATATGTGTTGGGTTAGCCAAATATAAAATTTGAAATTGAGATACCTCAAAAAATAAAAATTACAAACAACATTATTGCAGACCCCACCACCGTTCCTTTCTATTGTGAAATTTAATTGATGAATGCGACTCACTACTGCCATTCCGTTTTTTCCACACGGTTGTCTTTTCATTTCTCAGTTGTCCAAGTCAATTATCTTCTTATTCCCAAAAAAAAAAAATTTGGTTGGTTAAAACAGTTTTTTTTTTTTTAATAACATGTCTAAGTCGAGCTTTTGATGGTCTTTTTTTCTAATTTATTTAAAATTGTGGATTCAATACTAATTAGGCGCCAGCTTATTATTATCTCAAGTGTAATTAATTAAAAAAAAAAAGAAAACACACAAATTTGCTATATATATTAGCATTAAATCAACGGTGCTGATATTTTATAATGGGAAAATTTGAATGGGCTCTCCTTTTTAAGCTTTTGGGTCAAGTAAATTCACCAATCTAACATTGCAAAATAGCTTTTGCATACTATTTCATTATAATTATCATATTTTACGATTACAAAACAAAAAAAAAAAAACAAGGGAAAAACTTAGGGATTTCGATATTCTAAGCTCTTTCTTCTTCAGAGAGGCTTCATGTTTTCTCCATCTGCGTGATTTTCATCAGCAGCTAGCCTTCAGCACCGAAATTGAACTCACAGCTCTTGATTTCGACTGCCGTTTAGAATATTGATGTCAAAACCTACAGCTGTGAAGAACATTGACGTTCATCGCCTTTGAGGTTTGAATCCAACCCCCTCCTCCGCCATAATCTCCTGAAAACAACAAGATTAAATGGTTTCTGAATTTAATAATAAGAAAAAAAAAAGCTAACAAATGGATAGAAGAAAGCTTGCATAATTGGAATCAGTCCCGAGATTTGATTTTTAATGCCCATAGCTATATGCTAGAAGTTGGGCACGAGAACCATAAAGGAACATTCCTATTATGTACTAGTATCACGACACCGTAATATCTTGAGGGAAGGAAGATGATGAAGTGTTTGGGAGATTCATTGGCAGCAATATCATGAGGTAATTCACGCTCCTTTATTTTTACGCTAACAAATTAATTACACGTTATCATTACTCTTATTTCAATGTTGAATCTTTCTTCTCCTATTGTTTTTCAACCTAAGAAGCCACTACAAGAAAAGGAGAGAGAGACTTTAACCAACGACTATAAAAAAGTCATTGATGAAAGTAAACAATCTATGATGATTTTAAAAGTCGCTGCTGAAAGTCTGATCATCTGCAGCGATAGTTAAAATTTATCAATATCTTTCCATTGCAAACAAGCTTTTGCATATTATTTTGTTCATTACAATTATCTATTATAAGCTAACGATTAATTACATTATTATCCTTACTCTTATTTCAGAGCTGATCACTTAATCACTCTCAAAGATTACATATAGTGAAGCGTTCTCCTTTTTATTCAACCTAAGAAGTTCTAAGCCTATCCAACATGAGAAATCTTTGCTTTCATTTCTCCTCCTCCATTCTCTACATGCTCTGTCTCATGGTTTACCTATCTTTATGTCATTCCAGTTTTACCCTACTTATTGCTTTCAAATCTTCCATTAGGGACCCTTACAATCACTTGAAAAATTGGTCCAACTCATCATCTTCCTTTTGCAACTGGTTTGGAGTCACTTGTGATTCTAACAATGAGAGAGTGAGAATCCTCAGTCTTCCTAAGATGGGTCTTGAGGGCACCTTATCTTCACAAATTGGAAATCTGCCCTTCCTAGAAAAACTTGAACTACAGAGTAACAACTTTATGGTGGGCTGCCAAAAGAGCTGCATCAATTGCGGAAATTGGAAATTCTAAACTTGAGTTATAATACTTTTAGTGGAAAAATTCCAACTTGGATTGGAAGCTTGTTTATGCTTCAACACTTAAATCTTGGAAATAATAGTTTTGGAGGTCTCATTCCTCCAAGTATATGCAATTTGTCTAACTTGGAGACCTTGGATTTGAAGTCTAATTTTATCAATGGATCTATTCCAATGGATATTGGAAGACTTCAACAGCTGAAATTTTTAAGCATTTCTAGAAATATGCTTTCAGGAAGTATACCTCCAACTATCTCTAACTTATCATCACTTGAACAAATCTCAATGTCTCTCAATTTCTTAGAACGTATGCCTTGTATAATATTTATTTGCAATAAACATTTATTCTATTTCAAAATTGATGAATTTATAATTTTTTGTAATCATTTATATCAGTCTTATACTTGATGTCAATATAATCTAACTTGGGTATGCTATTTACTATGTCTTTTCAAAGTTAGATCTTGAACTGAAAATTGTCAAACATTTTCAATTACAAGAAACAAATTAACTTCACCTCTATAATTAATCTATCATCGCCAGAACAAATTTGACTATTCTTTAAAAATTATTCCTTCAGTGAGTTATCTCTGACAAAAAATATTTTTGTTTAAGCAGGCAATTTAATTAAATGTGATTGGGAATTCTCTTTCAACGAGGCACTTTTTTTTACGCTATAAATTTTGGAATTCCTTTTGTACTTTTCAATTGTCATAAGTTGATGCATGTATATCTGTATATTATCTGGTTGGTAATATTGACTAGAGATTAAATTATTGAATACATGTATGAGATACAACAATAATGTATTCCCAGAATTATATGTCTTACTCTTTCGTTTAATACTATTTTTTATATAAGTACTCACGAAAAAAGTACAAGGTTATTTTTTTGGCCATATTGCAGGACATATTCCCAAAGAAATGAATAAGCTTACAAATCTGAAAAATATGTAAATGGGTATGAATAAGTTGTCAGGGAAAATACCAAGCATCGGAAATTTGTTCATGCTTGAAAATTTATATCTTGCAAGCAATAGCCTCCGAGGTACTTTTTAACGAATCATAATTTTTTTTGAACTATGGTTTGCTTTTCTTTTTGGAACAATTACATATAGGTCCTTTGGGGCATCCTTATTTACAAATATGTCCCACATAATTTGGAAACTACAACCAGGTCTCTTGGGATCTGATTGAAATTTGAAATTAAGTTGCATAGATAATACTACCCTTATACTTGTAATACATGATCAGTTTAACTATTAAATATGTAAAATTATAGTTGTAAAAAGTTGAAGTAATAGTTATAAATTATTGATAAAATAGTTGTAAATAATTAATGTTAAACTTTACTAGTAACATATAGATATGTGAAATTATAGTTGTATAATATTGATGTAATAGATGTAAATTACTGATGAGGTAATTGTATACAATTAGTATTAACCTTATAATGCATGATTAGTTTAACTATTAGATATGTGAAATTACAATTGTAAAAAGTTAAAGTGATAGTTGTAAATTATTGATAGTGTAATTGTAATTACTTGATTGATATAATGTATTTTTAATATGGACATTATTGTCTTTGCACCTTAGTTTCAAATTATACTCAAGTCCTAAGGGACTTAGCTATGACTTTTGAATTTGGTGAGATTTGTTTGTAAATAAATATGTTCTATGAGACTTATACATAATTTTTCCTTTTTTTTTTAACCCGAATCATTAGAAACAACTTTTTTTAGCGACCATAATTCTTGGAGAAGCATCCCTTCAAATGTATGTCAAGTTGACAACTTCAATAGTTATATTTAGGAGATAACATATTTTCATTAGTCTATACTACAAAATAAATCAAGGACCCAATTTTTTATGATTAAAAAAATAAGTGAGTTTTATATTGTTTAGATTTTTTTTAAAAAAAGAGATATATGTTGTAGAGATTTTATACAAAGCATATATTATTTTATGTTTAGCTACAGTAATGAAAAGTGATTATTATTTAATTATTTTTATATTTTATGATATCATCATGGATTTTCATTCATAAATAAATTATTATTTAGCTATTTTAAAAGGGTAGACTTAGGTACTTAGTTTTATATACTTAATTTATAGTACTTGCATCCAATCAAATCAAAGTGGAATTTAATATAGTAGCAATATTAATAACAAAATACTATTGTAGAATAAATAATTTATAAATGATACACATGTCTTGATTTAATTAAAAACAAGCACCATAACATATAAAGCTAAGTATATAAAATTTTTCCTTTTCTGAAACTATTCAAGGTAGCTTTTCAAATTAGTCAAAACTTAGAAATATGTTTTTTTAGATTTTGATTATTTTCCAAAGTTTAAACAAATATAATAAAATTTCACAAATATTTTTTTTTAATAAAAAAAGTGATCAGTTCATAAAAGGAATATCAAACAAATGGACCCCAAATTAAATCTCCAACTTTAATTTCATAATTTATTTTTACAAGGATTCTTAAAAATCATAAAATAAATTCACGGGGGTTCACTATATTTTATGTTTTTAAATTAAAATTCTTCTTTGTAAAATTATTAAACCATGTGTGTGTATATATACACACACTTAAAAGACTATATCAAATTTGTTTTCGAAAAATAAAAGTAAAATTGTGGGACTTGAGAGGTGTGGAATTAGAATGTTTAATTTTATACAACAAAATTCACAGCATTGTGATTTTATTGTGTTGTAATATTGCGGGAAATATTCCGAATGAAATAAGCAATCTAACAAATTTGAGCAGTATATACTTAAGTGCTAATAAATTGTCTGGTTACATACCAAGAGGCATTGGCAAGTTCGCTAGGCTTCAAGAGTTATTTCTGGACAACAATAACTTAGAAGGTATATAAATACTTTTATCAAATTAAAGGTTAGTTCTGCTTAATTTTCTGTTAATATGATATTTTATGCATGAACAATCAAAATAGATTTTTTTTTTTTTACCAACATCCAAGAGGAATTGGAAAATTGACTATTATTTTATTTTATTATTTAGACTACAATCGACAGCTTTCACAACATGCACTACAAATTTAACAGACTATATCAAATATTTACCAACTTAAATTTCTTAATTAAGAATATATTTCAACTGCACATTATACTTTGGGATTGCTACGTAGCAATTCAAAACCATTTATATATAATTACTGGGAATTATCCTTTATTATCATTTAAACATGCTTCTTATTATTTAAAAAGTAAATTTCTTTTATGAAAAGTAAAAAGAAAATCGCTACCCAAGAAATATAATTCATCAAAATAAAAAAATAAAAACTAGACTAATATAGACTAAATTGTTTTCAAAACATAGAACAAAAATTTTATATATATATATATATATATCATATTTTTATTGATGATTTTAAGTGATTGCTCTTTTTACTTACAATGATGCATTGTTAATTTTTTTTTCCTGTTTGCAGGAAATATTCCCAATGAAATTATAAGTCTTGCAAATCTGAAAATGTTGAGCCTAAGGGTTAATTAGCTATCTGGCCCCATACCAAGAGCCATTGGAAACTTGACTGTGCTTCAACAGTTGTATCTTGATAGCAATAATTTAGAAGGTACATTTTCACCAAAATATAATGCACTACCATCAGTTTCTTTTAATGTGATATTTTATATTGTATAATGAACTTTTTTTTCTTAATTTTTTCTTTGAATCATGCATTTTCATTCCCCTCATGATTTTCAACTTCTCTTTGAACCTCTCCCTATCTATTCTTTTTCTGTTTAGATCTGATGCTTGAACTGGTGAATCAACCAACCAACATGTTTTTCATGTTCCCCCAATTTGTTGACAAATGTTTGACTAGTTCACTACACATAAGATTTAAGGGTTTATGCTAGACTAGACCACAAGCTAGTTCACGTCCAATTGGCTAGTTTGGTCCAATTGTTAAAACCATGATGTAACTAATTATTTAGGTTTGTAATACTATGCATTAAAAATAATTTTAGAAGCTCAGGCTAGTAAGCTAAAAACTCATCATCCACTACTAAAAAAAAACAACCTATAAGAGCATTTATTTTAGACATAAAAAAAAGTGAAATTATATCACAAAATTGTGACCACTAAATTAGTGACAGATCAAAGCGTACTAAGTTGGTTGCAAAGGCCCAAATCCATGACAAGTTTGTCCAAAATTTTTATGTTTAAGTAGTAGGTAAATCTAAGTAGTTAGACATTTATAATTTTATTTATATTTTAATATTAAATTTCGTTGATACTTCAATTAATATTTGTATTCTAGGATCAATACCTATGGAAATTGGTAATCTTCAATAGCTTGAGATATTAGAATTGTCTCAAAACAAATTGAGAGGGTTTATTCCATCAGAAATTTTCAACATGTCAACTTTGGAGGTCTTGTCTCTTTCAAATAATTCTCTATCAGGAAGCCTTCCAGAAAATTTTGGATTTAGCCTTTGTAATCTACAAATGCTTTATTTATGGGGCAACAAGCTTTCTAGGAAAATCCCAAACACTATATCCAATGCTTCTAAGCTAACCATGCTAGAATTGGAAGACAATAATTTTAAAGGAGTTTTACCAAACACACTTGGGCATTTAAGATACTTAGAAACCCTTTCAATAAGTGATAATAATTTCACTGTTATAGATACTTTTGATTCTGAAAATGGCTTTTTCAACTTATTGTCAAATTAAAGACATATGAAAAGTTTGATGCTCTCAACGAATCCACTGCATATGAAACTTGCCAAATCCATTGGAAACTTGTTTGATTCTCTACAGGTGCTGCTTGTAGACTTGTGTAGGATTAATGGTAACATACCATCAGAAATTAGGAATCTGCCTAACTTGTTCCAGCTATCATTGGCTGAAAATTTCCTAAATGGATCAATACCAAAAGCAATTAGCAACATATAGGCTCTTCAGGATTTGAATCTTGAAGGAAATGATCTAGGTGGCTTGCTTATTGATAAGCTTTGTGAAATTAGAAGACTTGCCTATCTACATTTATCTCAAAACAAGTTTTCTGGAGCAATGCCACCTTGCTTAGGAAATCTTATGTCCTTGCAAAAAATTTACTTGGACTCCAATAAGTTGATTTCTGAAATACCTTCTTCCTTTTGGAATCTAACTGATATATTGAAAGTAAACTTATCTTCCAATATTTTAGTTGGAAATCTATCATTCGAGATTGGCAACTTAAAAGCACTTATTTCATTATATTTGTCAACAAATTGTATATCAAGCATCATTCCATTAGCCATAGGTGGCTTGCAAAATTTACAAATTCTGTCATTGGCGCATAACAAATTGCATGGGAAGATTCCTGAATCACTTGGGAATTTGCTAAGCTTAATAAAGATAGACCTTTCCCAAAATCTTGTTTGTTGAGATTCCTAAATCTCTAAGGTCGCTTGTATCCCTTGTGTATGTCAATCTCTCTTTTAATGAACTACAAGGTGAGATTCCAAGTGGTGGAGTCTTCAAAAATTTAACATTTGAATCTTTCATGATGATAAAGCACTTTGTGGTGGGCCACAAATGCAAGTGCCTCCACGCAAAAAAGGAACAAGCAAAATGTCAATGGAGAAATTGATTTTGTTGAAATGTGTATTGCCAGTGGCTTTGTCAATAGCTTTAATTGTTACAGGCATTGTCCTCTTTCGAATAAATTCTACTTTAGGAATGCCAAGAAAGATATCTTATTTTGAAATTTTGGATGCAACTCATAGATTTGATGAGAGTAACTTAATTGGAAAGGGAAGTTTTGGTTCTGTGTTCAAAGGAAAACTTTCAAGTGGAATAATGGTTGCTATTAAAATATTCAATTTTGACTTAGAAGCATTATCAAGGAGATTTGACGTAGAATGCAACACAATGCATAATTTGTGCCATTACAATTTGGTGAAGATCATTAGTAGTTGTTCCAATGTTGATTTGAGGTGTTTGATAATGGAGTTCATTCCCAATGGAAACCTTGAAAAATGGTTATATTTTGATAACTATCATTTGGATTTTCTACAAAGGTTGAATATAATGATAAATGTAGCATTTGCTTTAGATATCTTCATCATGGCTTGTCAACACCAGTAGTCCATTGTGATTTGAAACCAAGTAACATTTTGTTAGATGATAGTATGATTGCCCATATGAGTGACTTTGGAATTGCCAAATTTCTAGATAAAGGGAAATCTAAGACACACACCGAGACAATATCTACAATCAGTTATATTGTACTAGGTAATCAACTTAAACCTTTATTATTCTTCTTTTAAAAAAACCCCAATTAAATTGGAGTTACTACTATAAGATACATATATTGTCTCTCATTTTTTTAGATTAACAAAATCGAATGACATTAGAGAAAAAAATTAGTTATTATTTATGTGAAATGATGCACTTGTTTACAAAACATTATGTTTTTATACATGAGAAGTTGAATTGACAAACTACAGCACATTATTAAAGGTTATCAATGTAAAATAATCGCAATTGAATCTAATTTCCCTAATTCTTATGTAATATTTTTATTGGTTATTTCTTTACAATTTTGATGGCTTTTTTTATATTAAAAAAAGAACTATACTTTTTTAATTAATTTAGTATACTTATGTTGAATTCTTCGTTTTACTTTTAAACATGAATGTGATGGTATGTTTTAGTGTATGTGGTTGTGCTCGGCCCAAAAAAAAAAATGTACGTGGGATTATGTTCATCAATGTAGTAAGTAATTTTAATATAGTGTATGTAACAATTTGATATATATATTCTTGTCAAAAATATATCCCATATATTGTATTTCATGAGAATGTTTTCTGACAGTTGTTATGTTATAAAACCATACATTTAAAGTACTATTTGATTGTTATTTTAAACTTATTATATATATATATATATATCTCCAAGAAATTCTAAAGAATACTTCAAGAAATGTATAGGAATTTGTGCTATTAATTAGCTCTTATTTTACTTGCTATATCATATATAATTTACTTGATGTTTCACTTTGGTTGAATTAAATTATATCATATGTAGAATGTGGATTTGCTAGAATTGTTTCAACAAAAGTTGATGTATATAGCAATGGAATAATACTAATGGAAGTGTTCACAAGGAAAAAGCCAACAGAAGGTATGTTTGTCGATGGATTAAGCTTAAAAACTTGGATAAGTGAATCAGTGTCACATGCATTGATTCAAGTCATAGATTCCAATTTATTACAAGGAGATGAATAATATGTTGGTAATATTTTGACAACTACATCCACTATTTTCAAATTGGCCTTGACTTGCTGCTCTGATTTTCCAACAGAATGTTGCAATATGTTAGATGTTGTAGCATCATTGAACGAGATAAAGGACTTGTTTATGCAAAGAAGTCAAGTTAAAAAAAATTAATATTGAATCTATTTTGCAATTGGTGTTGTTGTCTATCCTTCATTCCTCCACTATCCCTAAAGAAAATGTTGGATATACGTCATACCTTGTGAGAAAGGCCGATGGTATATTCTTCTAAACATTAAATACAAACTATGAGTTGTGAATTTGTAAAACCTGTTTGTTTTTATTTTCATGAGTTGTACTTGTATTACATGGATTGTGAGCGTTTTGATTAATGACATGTAAGGGGTCCATATATTTAAGTTTTTAAAGATGTTATCCCAAAAAAAAAAACCAATTACATTAGCTTCACGCTTACAAAAATGTCCATCCATCCACGCCTAGAAAAATTTAATTTAGTGACAAAATTAAATGAGAGATTATTCTTTCCTCGCTAAAAGTCTGGATTAGTTGACAAAAAATATATTTTTTCTATTTCTAAATTGCTTTTCAATTATATAATATAATATGTTAAACAACAAAAATATAAGAAAAAAGTTAAATGACAATATAGTCAATTTAATTGAATCACTATAACCCAAAAAAATAGTTATCAGCATTGCGATTATATTCTTCTTTCTAATTATGCTAGGGAGAATTTGTAAGAAATTTTTATATAGACCCAATGCACTACATCATTTATATATTTTTGAGTAAAAATATGTCATGTCAAATGGCTGTAAATATAATTTGACTTTGCAATTGATAATGGTAGAGAGAAAAAATAAAAGAAATTAAAGAAGCACTCTATTACAAAAATAAATTTATTAAAAATAATCAGATCATATTTTATTTGATTGAAATAGTGTAATTTTATTAGGTAGAGCATGCCTGATATGGTGCACCTGGTCCATGTAAGAAAATTTTGAGGATTTGCTTGTACAGTATTTGTTTATAGGAAAATAACAGTTACATCCTAAAAACTTAATCTAATGACAATTACAAAAAATTGAGTTAAAAATATTTTAGTAAGCGATCACAACAGATAAATAATTTAAAATCAGGATCACTAAACTTTGAAATCACATTGCACGACCAAGGGATTAAATTGAAGGGAAAAATTATATATCTAGCCTATATATATATATATATATATTAAAGTGCTTCTTTCCAATAAAATTAGGATATGTGGATAATTTGTATTATATATATATATATTCTATAATAAACTCTTGTTATCAATATTATTACAACATTAAAATCTATTTGTTTTAATTTGATTAGATAAAAGTACATTAAATATGTAAGGTTAAGTACCCAAGTCTTGTCCTTGAGAAATGACAAAAAAACCCTCCATTAAAATTTAAAAGTACCCCCAACCATCATTGTTGCCATCACTAGAGAGCTCTACAGGTTGGACCGCCGCTAGCTGGAGCTCCAGCCATTGGCCAACAAAATAATTACTTAAAAGTGACGAGGAGATTTGAACCACTAAGCCATTGATACTATTAATTATATATTGCAAAATGTTATATATAAAATGAACCAAGTTCCTAAACCAAGTTCACCAACTTCATGATGACTTATTATAACCATAACTTAAACTTGTAATTTTAGTACTGTGTAGTTTATTAATTCATCAAAAGGAACTTCTTAACAATCTCATTTAAATATCCAATTGTTCTATGCCATGAAAGTGCACAAGTCATGATAAATAATGCAATGTGAATAGAGTATCATTCTCACATAGACTTGCACTGTTTTAAAAGTATGATCAAGCAAAAGATATTGCAAATTCAACTAAATTGAGCAAAGCACAATTAGTTGGACAAGATTGGCTGCTTCAATTGTATTAAAACTAGAAAATAAAGAAAAGCAAATGATTCTTATACTAATCAAGAATGAAATGGGACTTTGGATTATTTGTTTCCCTTGCATTTAATGCATAACACTAAAATTACATCCTCTTATAATGTTCTTAATAAAAATAAGTCCTAACCTATGGTTCTAAAAATACTTGAATAAGCTCTTTCAATGATCATGATCAAATTTTAAATCTCATTAGTTGCTTATTTAATCTCTTCTTACAATTAACAAAATCCAATTTTTAGGTTTCAACCTATTGTGGCTATACAAGGTTAGAAAACGTATCTATATCTTACTAACAAAACCATCTATTCATCATGTAAACTCAAGTTTTTGCACTACTTTATCCAAGATCCACATTCAAGCTAGTTAGCCTTCTCAAGCATCACTCAAATGAACAAAATATCTAAATTATGGCTAATCACTTAGAAGCATTAAGAGAAGACTAGTAAAATAAACACTTACATATAATTAATCACAAAAAAGATAGGAGAAAGTTAGTATTAATTAACTCATGCAAGCATTCAATATAACTTTAGAGCAAATGTGTTTAGCTATTCATAAACATCCAAAAGCTACAAATATACAAAATATTTGACTGATTTTTGCCTGATTTTTTTTTTCATAGTTGGTTTGTTCTCTATAGTTTTCCCATTTGGTGTAGCCATTCACCTTTTTATCTGATTTTTTCATCTTTAGACTACTTTTCAAAAAAATCAATAAAGAACTAGAAAATGCAACAAGAATAGTAGAAATTTTGCCCAAAACTGTCAATATAAAGTCATGTGCAAAACCAAATATATAAGATGCACATTTGTTCCTAGTTTGGATGTTCAAAATATGTGTCAAAATGTATTAAAATCCAAGAAAATTGTGCTGAAATGACATAAAATTCTAAAAATTATTAATAATAAAAATTTTAATTTTAAAACATAGATGTATATTCTTAAGTTTAAATTTAATTTAAAAATTAATATTTTTAAGGAAACAACAAAAAGGGACCCAAAAAAGTTGCCCAAGCCCTTTTTTCAAGGCCGAGCTTCAAAGTATGATTTTTCTAAAAAATGTTGATTTTTTAAAACCCAAACACCCATTTTCTAGTGGTGGTGATCTAAAGTAGAATGAGAACTTCAAATAAACCATAAAAGTATGTTTTGACTTTTGAAAACCATGTGAAAGTAGTTTTACTATTTTTCTAGAAGCCATGCAAACTTCCATGCCTAAAGAGTGTTCATAAAGGTATTTATATAGATTACTCATTAACAAGATCATCACATTATATGGTAGCAAGATTTAAACTTATTAACCTATTTACAAGAAACAAGTTATATTCTAAAAAGTAGTAATAAATATTATGTATAAAGCAAAATTCCATAATATCATTGTTCTAATGTAGAGAAACAATTGCATTTGTATGTCGCTAATGAGATAATGCGATCATCAGAAGTAAGAAATTATTGCCTTCTGTGTCTTTTGCGTTCAGAAGACTAGTTTAATTTGAATGTCATAAATCAATAGTTTCCTGAAATTTTACCATCTAGCTAGCAAGTCAATCTTTCCTATAAAACACGTTCTTTTATGTTTCTTCACCCCAAACACCATGAGTTTATCCTCCACTTCCTATCTCAAACCACCAAGCAGAGCCATAACATACTCATTACAACAGAGATCATTCAATGATTCACAAGGAAAATCACATGGCTTCTATTAAACAAGTTTCCCTTTCATTACTAACTCTCCTCATTTCTTCCTTCTTTGCTTCTGTTAAACAAGTTTGTTCGCTGACGCCTATAACACCGGAAACAACAAAGGCGTCAGCCTAGCTTGCTTGTCTGACTTTGGCAACAGCCAAGACTCCTAAACTTAACCTTGCCGGCCATTGTGACGCCACGGCCAATACATATACCAAATTTAGGACAAACATCAAAACTTGCCAAAATAAGAGCATTAAAGTGCTTCTCTTTCCCTCCACAGAAGTCACTCCCTCAACTCGGCCGATAAAGAGAGAATTAGAGAGAAAAGAGAAACTCAAATAAAGGGAACAATTTAATATTCAACTCAAATTCTTCAAAACTAATTTGAATACAACTGAGAAACTCTAAGATTATAGATAGAGCTATAAAAACATTAAAATAATAATAAATGAAATTTTAACGTAATCCTAAAAGATAACAACAAGGATAATCTAGATTTATATATTTAGGTATCCTATTTATTGGAAATAAAGAAAATCTAAAATAATCACAAAAAAATACAGACAAGAAAATCTAATTAAACCCAAAATAATCTACTAGATATTCAATGTCCTCATTCAAACAATCTTAATTGAATAATCCTAAATATCTAAAATAAAACTAATTGAATCTCATCCATATTCCACCGACAATCTAGTTCACTGCTGCTTGGTGATGCACGGTTTTGGATGGCATCGTTTTTGATATCGTGGCAGGTTCAGACTAGCATTAGGATGATCTAGCTAAAGCTTTAAAAGGACATGGATCAGTAGTTGTTCCTCTCTGCTGCACTGCAATTTACATTCCCAATTGCTCTATTGGGCTCGGCGATCAAGTTCAATTTTTTAACAACCCTCCATGCCAGTATACAGATGGAAACATGACCAATCTTGTGAATGCATGGAACCAATAGACTAGCATGCAAGTCATCAAGCAGGTGTTCTTGGAGATTCTGACATCACCAGACCCGGCTAACGTCGGCTAGTCTATTCTGACAACTGTTCTGACGTCTCAAGTTCTTCTAGCTCTCAAAGGGTCTTCTAAGTATGGCAAAGTCATGATCTGGGACAGGTACCACGATGGCCAAAGTGGATCTACCAAAGCCATTAAAGATAATGTCTAAAGAACTACTCAAGAGTGTTAGCTTTTTAACGATCAGTTGATCACTGAAACTGCTTCCATTGATCAAGTCCTACGTGTGTGATAGATATGCCTGAAATAAATAATTAATAAAATTAATTAACATATTTCCAAAGTAATATAATTTTAATTTCTTATTTATATTTAAGCATATGAAAATATAAATTATTTATTAGAAAGATCCTACATCCATCAGAGGATTCAAACCCATATCTTGGCATGAATTACATCCTTAATTTGCATAGTGGACTATCCATATTGGTTTATAATTTCTTAATTTCTACTTAAATTTGTTAATTTGAGTTGATAAAAATTTACGGCAAATATACGTCTTTAGTTCTTTAATATTTCACAAGTTTCATTGTAATCCTTAATTTTATAAAATATTTTTTTAATCCGTTAGTCCTAATATAGCTAGTTTTATTAATGAAAAGTGCTGACATTAAACTTTTAAAGGTTGACAAAACATTCTTCAATATTGACATATTAAGTTTCTTCTTAAGTAAAAATGACTGACATCAAAGATTATTATTTAACTTACAGGTGAGATTTGGAGGACTTAAATTTTATAAAATCCAAACTGAAACCTTACATAAAGTTAAAGAATTAAAAGTAATTTTTTTAATTTTATAATGTGTCTCACATTGGTCGTTTAATTTTTATTTATAATTTGTTTTCCTTACCTTTACTTGAAATTTTCAATTTTCTTTCTTCCTTTTATTTTAATTTTATTTTTTAAAAAATTTTATTATGCTTCATTTGCCCCTTAATTTTATTGTTTTTCTTTTTTCATTAATTTTGAAAAATACTAATAATATTTTATCTAGAAATTAATTAATACACTTTACAAGCAAAAAAATTTGAATGCGTTGTTGATAATGGATGAAAGTGAAATGTAAAAAAAAAAAAGTGAAATGTAAAAAATATAAAAAAAATTAAGTAGCATTAAGCAAAGGTATATAAAACGAAATAAAAAGTAAAAATACGGGGAATCCAGAAAATGCATGTTGATCAGGACCCTATACATACGTATATATATATATATATATATATTCATTGCCAATCGTATCATAAGATTACTTGAAGTCATCAATAGTGAATGCATTTATAATCCTCACGAAATAGAATCTGTCAATATAAATACATTTACAGTTCTTTTGTCTATTCTTTTCACATTCTGAAAGCCGATGCATCACAACCTCGTTTGAAAATTTTTAATATGGCTTAATTTTTTACAGACCTTTTTTGTCCCTACGAATTCTCAACAAATTGTATTTGAAAAAAGTCTAAAGTTTTAATTCAAATGGTTCAAAGAAAAAATGTTCGAAAAAAAAATTGATATCAATGAAAAGATATAGGTTGCAATATATAGCTGGTAAATAAATCTAGCCATGCCAATAGTTTGAAATAAAACAACAAATTCACGAAACATTTTCCAATACTTCCATTAAAAAAGAAAAAAATGTTTTCCTTAAAGTATGGATATTATTTTATGTATTTGTAATTTTTTAACAAGATCTTGATGTGAAAGGAATGACGTGTTTTGATGGGCAAAGAGGACTTTGACTTCTTCTTTTTTTGTCATTTCACATGCGACTCAAAATACCTCAGAAGAAAATAATGAACGTGATAAGAACATACCACTTGAGTCATGAGTGATGGTGATAGTTACAGAAAAATTAATCATGCTTTTAATATATCATTTATCTTTCTTGTAGAGAAAGACTTGTGTTTATGAAGTCTCCAATGACATTATTTGCTCCGTGGCACTTGAGCTTGACTTGGGCATATTCCTTAAGGTCTCAAGGCTGTCAAACTGTTCATATTAATAATGGTGAGGATTTTTTATTAAATTTTAGTTACCTCTCATATCAATTTGGTCCTTTAAATTAATTTTTTATTGATTTGATACCTAATATTTTTTAAAATTATCATGTGAGTCCTTTAAATTTTAAAACACAAACTGAGTCTCAAATTAATTAATCTAATGTTTATTAACTTTAGTTGTGACTTGTGAGACTTTTTTCTCTAATATTTTTCCTATTATTTTCTCTCCATTTTCTGCTTATTCTTTTTGCTTCAGCTTGTTCCTCTCTTGAGTCTCAGATTTTTTCTTATCTTCTCATTTATTTCTTCTTTTTGCTGGTTTTTTCTCAGCCCTCTGTTCCCCCCCTTTTTTTCTCTTCCTTTCTTTTTTGATGTATTCCGAATTGATCAGCTCTTGATATCATGCCAAAAAAGTGATATACATAAGACTCGTTGGAAATATGGATCAATCATTAATCTAAATAATTATAATTAAAATAAATTCAGCTTGGCAACTCAAAACTCTGTTTTTTTTTTCTTGATGAAATACTACAATCACGTACACCGAATTTACTTAGATGATAAAAAAATGTATACAAATGTGTTTACGTTTTAGCTAGAAAATTATGCATCTAGCTCTCACTTTCCCAGAGACGATGGACAAGAGCTCAGCTAATGTTAAGACGTGTGTGAAATGCCTCTCTTCCACCCCCTTTTTCTTTAACTCAAGTAGGGTAAACAGGTCATTGTCACTTCAACCTTATTTACGGTTAAGTCCCAGGAACCTCACAGCTATTGCCTATTTGTGCATTTAGTGGGACTTTTAGATGTTTAGAATAGTTATGTGGGATTTTCAAGTGGTTTTCTATAAGGTAGTGTTTCTCTTCATAGATTTGGATTTAAAATTTAGATTTAAGGCCTCACATTTCGAATCCATATATTCAAAATTCTACGTCTATGTAAATGCAATAATAAAGATTATTATTAATAGTATTCAAGGGTATATATGTTTAAAGATTTGAATAACAAGAGTTTAGAAAAAAATTTAAATTATGGAGTTAAGATAAAATTTAGATTTGCATGAATGTTTAAAAGCCCAAATTGAGGATTTGACTCAAATCCAAATCCATATATATATATATAGACAACATAACATAATTGGTTTGTTGGACCCAACTATGATAAAGAAATTATGATTTGCTTCCGTGTCCTTTGAATTGGCTAGAGTATATGATTTAATATTATTGGGTCAAGTCGAGGCTAGGCTGAACTTTTCAGGATACAACAGGGCAATTTCTTTGAAGGGAAAATAGCAATGACAAATCACTGGAGAAAATTTATGTTAGTTAAGGACTACTTATTGTCAAAATCTAAATGAAAAAAAGCTCGATAGACTGTTATTAATTTGTAACAAGTAATTGTTAAAACCTGAATAAATACTTGTTAATAAAAAGCTATCCCAAATTGACAAGTATCTATTCAAGTTTTGACAACAAGTAAACCTTAACTGATATAAATTTAAACCAGTGGTCCTTGATTGACATTTTTCGTTCTTTGAATGCTTTTATAGGATAAAACAACCAATTCATTAACATAGTGTTCTTGTCAACCTTCGGCTAGCCAAACGCCGAAACTTAACCTTCGCATCCACTGCCATCCCGACGGCAACACCTGCACCGTCTTTATCTCCAAGATTAATGCTTGCCAAGTCAATGGCATCAAAGTGCTTCTCTCCCTCGGCGGTGTTTCCAGACTCTACTCTCTAAGCTCTGCCAATGACGCCAGCCAAGTTGCTCAATATTTGGGGACCACTTCCTCAAGAGAAAGTTCTGACTAAAGGCGCTTGGGCAGCGCCATTTTGGATGGCATCGACTTCGACATTAAGACCAGCGATGGGCAGCACTGGGACATGCTTGCTAGAGCTTTGAAGAATTTTGACCAGCAACTGATTCTCTCAGTGGCACCGCAATGTCTGATAACCCCATAAATTTGTTACTTGGACTCTGCAATTAAAACGGGGTTCTTCAATTATATTTGGGTTCAGTTCTACAACAACGCTCCGTGTCACTACAATGGAGAGACACTAACAATCTTTTGACCACTTGGAACCAATGGACCGCCGTGCAAGTCGATCAGGTGTTCTTGGGGTTTCCAGCATTGGTGGATGTGGCCACAAACGGTGGGTTTATTCCAACGGACGTGATGATTTCTCAGGTTCTTCCAGCAATCAATCAGTCTTCCAAGTACAGTAAAGTTATGATCTAGGACAGGTCCTTCGATCTCAAAAGAGCATATAGTGACACCATTAAGGCATCAATATAAGTGTTTATCTATGTACCTAGCTTTGAACTGGAAACTTCTAATTAAGAGGGATCAACTTATTATCAGTTGATCCAAGGCCAGTGACAGTCTTTACTTTATAATATATGGGAGATTGGTAGTGTTTGTTTCTACGCACGTGTTATGAGTGAAATAAAATTCACTTTCGTATGTAAAAGATGAATTTGAAATAAAATAAAATAAAATAAGGAAGCGGTTGTAAGTTGGTCTCTCAATTCTTGGTAAAAAACAACCTTGTTTAAATCTTAACTCCAATGTATTAATTAAACAACTTTTGCTTGAATCTTAGCTCTTATTATGGAAAATTACTCCAAGCTTTAATCTTCTCAATAACTTTTTATTTTTATTTTTATTTAAGTATTATATCACCAATATTACCATTGGTTATTTAATATATGATATTGATATTAATGCAAAGAATTTAGCTGGCCATGTGATGTAGAACAAGAGGGGGGACAAGGGTAAGAGAGAAAATAGAAAAAGGAGTGGGAGAGAAAAAATAGGAAGAAGAGAGAGAATATCACCGGTATTATTGAGTTTTATTCTATAATACTCAAAATCTGTATAGAAATAAAAACTATAACTTTATTTATAAAGTTATAAAAAAATAAAATAATATATTTAAATCCTAAATCTAATTTTAAAAAAGATATTGATAAGATGATAATATCTTATTTTTTTTAGTATAACTAAATCTAATTTACTAACTATTAGTTGATTTAAAAAAAATACAAATGACCTAAAATATTTAAGGAACATAATCAATATTAATTTTATGTAATTTATAAATTTTGGATGAATATATAAATAATAATATTTTAATTAATGAATATTAAATTAAAATATTTAATATTTTTATAATATTTATTAAATTTCATTTTAACAAGATTTCAAGGCATCCAACATTCCTCAAAAAAGAGTTCAGAAGTAAATTAGTATCAAAGAATATGGTTAGAGTCCTACTTATAATTGTGCATAGGCCCCATGCATGTACCACATCAGTATAAAATGATAAAGTATATGAGTGATTAATACAAGGGGATTTTTGCTTTTCAAAAAAATGTTTAGGGGAAAAATTGTCCCAATTATTTGTACAGGATGTTTCGCACTTCTCAAAAATAAGTTCAAGGATAAAAATCAACCTTAATCCTTAATGTTATAAATGAGATCCAACTTGTGACTTTCTATTTATAAGAGAGCTTTCATGTCTTCAAGCTATGAGACTATTGGCTTGCTTTATATATATATATATATATATTCACATTCTCCCTTTGGACTATAATATAGGGCATTTTCTAAAATCCTTATTTGGTTCATAATATAGGATGTTAGATAATTTTTATAAATATTTTTTTAATTATACCTCTACTTCATTTATTACTCTCTCTTTTTTTAAAAAAATACATTAACATTTCAATTGTTATTATTGATAAACTCATATAGAGTATTTAATGAGGATATATTTTAAAAATGTAAAATATTTCAAGGAATTAATATTTAACGTAACTTTTTTTGAGAGTTGTGAACTAGTTACTGATATGTTATACTATAGTCTAGAGGGAGTATATATATTCTAGGTAGAAAGCACGTTTGCAGGAGTGGCCTTCCATAATGTCACAATTCCAAGATTATCCTCACTACTGATGTCATTAAAGAGCTGAACAAGTTGGAATTCAAAATTTGAATTCAATGCTCCTTCTGGTCCATTTTAAATGACCCTATTAGCTATTTCCATAAGATTAAGAAAATTAATTTTCATTAGTTTCATGCAAATTTTACTTTTATGATTTTTCAAAATCACCCTTTAATTGATAGATGATAGCTCATTAGGGAAGGAAGAAATGATGGAAAAGCTATCTATTAAGCTAAGAGTTAAAAAGACAAGGACATTTTTGTTTTTGTGACAAAAAATTTAAGTGAGCTCAGTTTTGAAAGTTTACCAACACTAGAGCATGCCTTTAGGCTCAAAGAGTGCTTATAAAAATATTTATTGATTACTCAAGTTGTGGAGTTTGGACGTTTATAAGAAAGGACATTTTTTAAAATGAGTTATAAATGCTTTATTAAATTTTGTAAGGGTTATTGTTTTAAGAATCAATGGATATGACATTGTAAATAGGACCAAAAGGAATAAATAATTCTAATTAAGGGGAAATGATAAGTAAGGATCTCAAAAGAAAATTAATGTCAAATTGGGATTGTTTCACAATTAAAGTTTATAAGTTCAGTACTATTTCTTCTATGTTTTAGTATTAAAAATCTTGATCTGAGATCAATCTTCTTATGAGGTCCTTACTTGTCATTCTTCTTAACTCATACCTTATTGTTTGGAGCCCAATATTTGCATGATAACAATAAATTTTGTTGAAATTTTGGTCCACATTGATATAATATATATGCGTACAGATTTTTAAGATCAAGTTCTCACATGATTAAGCTTAAATTCTACACTCAACATAGCTTTTTCAAGTAAAGGACAATTTTATTGGTGGCCAAACAACAAGAAACATTAAGAATGGAGCGAAATCAACATAATAAATTGATTTAATACAAATATAAATGGTCCTATGCATATTTTCTAGAATAGAGGTGCAGAAGGGGAAGGGGCCAGATAATTGGCACTCTCTCTAGTCCTATATATATATATATATAAGTCACATTCCTAGAAAAATTGATGCTCTTTATTATTAATCTCTTTGAATAAAAAGATAGACTTTTAATTATTATTATTTTCAATTTTACCCTTTCTATTAGTCAATTTCTTTCTTGTTTTCCCCAAAAAAATCAACAGTTTAACTACTTTTTTTTTAACCCGGTGTAGTAGTTAACAATGATTTATATATAGAATCGAACATAGTAAAAGAGAGTATAATAATTCAGAAAAAAAGGGGATCAATTGGCTTTGAATTTCTTAAACAACAATAATTTCATAACACAGAGGGTACACACACACACGTGTACGCAGTACTTATTCATGAACCCCTAAAAGGAGAATTACATTTACACATAAGTGGAAAGCACTCTTATTCCAACATACACACATATAATATAAGCTTTATTTAGGTTTATGGTGATGAACATGATCACCAGCTAATTAGCAGTGGGTGCCTCGTTCTTTAGAGGGGACTTGTATTTTGGTGGAACCTGATCATGTGCTGTAGTTTTAGACTCATTCTCTAGAGTGCTTAATGGCTTGACTCTTGGCGGAGAGTTGTTTATTGGCAATGGTCGAAGAGGTGGTTGTTTGAAATCCCTATGCAGTGTCAATGTTCCGACAAATAGAGGCCATTTGTGTTGGTTGATTGAAGGCTTCACATGAGCAAGAGAGGTTGCTGGGATCAGAAATAACTCAACAAAAACCAAAAGCAAAACTAATAACAATTTGGCAAACATCTTAATTGCTTAGGGTTTATTTCTCTTTGGTGTAGAATGTAGACAGCATGGCTGGGAGTTCTCAGGCCTTTATATAATGTTGCAACTAGCAAATTCCTATATCATCACAAATGTATTTGAAAAAGTTTCAAGGGTCATAATAGTTATTTTCAATGTTGAAGAACCAAGCAAGTAGTCAATTGGTTAGGGTATTGAATGGTGCATGGTACGATTGATTTTAATTCAAATAATATAAATTTAAAGAATATGTATGCAAAATAAAAATATTTAAGATAATTTTTTATGAACAAATATAAGATAATGTTTATTCATACTTCTTATAATACATGGCAAGTTTATGGTTAATCCCACCAACATTATAATAAAATACTATTTTTTTCATCTCAAATTACCAAGATTTAGTCTAAACTTTTCAATTTCATATATAATTATTATGATTAACTAACTTTCTAAAACTATGATAGTGGGTTACAATTTGTTTATATTTAAAAACGGAGGGAGTGTATGTCACATTAATTGCATAACCAAACTAACACAAGCTTTCATAATTAATAAAAATTACCATTGAATCATCCTCATCATATATATATGTGTGTGTGTATAACAATAGAGACAAACCAATCACAAGACATATAAAAACATAAAATAGTATTGTTTTGGGCTATTGAGATTTTATTTAAAAAAGGAAATATTAATTCTTGATCAGTTTTATGATTTTCATTATTGGTTTTGATCAACTTTGTGTCTTGGTTAATTCACTTTTTCTCTGGTTATTATGGTTGGCTGAACTAGACTAAAGGCTAGTTATCAATCGGACCAGCCAATCTTTTTCAATTCTGACAATCAAGGTAATTATTTTGAAGCTATTTGATAACCTATTTGGGATTGAGATTGAAGTTTGGGTCAGAAGAAATTTTGATTCCACTTTTTTCATTGAAGAGTTGAACAGATTAGAATTCACAATTTGAATTCCAATACTTATTATGTCTTTACTATAAGAAGCTAGCCCTTATCAACTATTTTCATGAGATTAAAAAATTAGTTACAATTAGTCAAATGCCTGCAAAAACGTTTAATTTACAACATTTCAAAACCACCCCCTTTGATTGATAGAGTAGTTATTAGGGAAGGGAGAAAGGATGGAAAAGCTATCAATTAAGCTAGAAGTTAAAGATAGACAAGAGGGTTTTTAAAAAAATGAGTTGTAAATATATTAAATTTTGTAAAGTTATTGAAGAACCAATGAGTATGATCTTATAAATTAGAGTAGAAGGGTAATTAGGTCAAAATTATTATTTGGAGCCCATTTGAAGATCACAGTTAATTTCAAAAACATGTAAATGTTATTAAAAGCTTAACCTTAACTTGTATTTTTTGTTAGGGTTTCTTTAGAAATTTAATAAGTAAGTTCAGTTTTTAACAACACATGCATGTTTTCATTAAAACAATATCGAATGCAAAACTGATGGATTCTTATTAAAATAAATTCCCTTGAAGGCCTTAAATGTCATTCTCCTATTAATTTTCACTGTCACACATACTTGTATATTTAATTACTCAAAACAAGGTTAGATAAAGTGTTACAACAGCACTTCCTGATTTTATTTTTACAATATACATTGATGACGATGTTGATGATTTTTTTTTCATTTTCATGCAAACCTTCCATGAGAGATAATATTATGAGCCCAACATCAGGAAGCCCAATATGCATTAGGTTTATAAGTAGTTCAATGGGCTCTTTCTTCTGGTAGGTTAGTCTTTTGGAATGAGCTTTCCTTTTGAATTTATGCTCATACGTTGGTGTTTTTGATAAGAGGTTGATATGACTATTCATGGAAATCACTACTCACAGAGGGTTTCGATCAACAGGAGGCTAAGTGAAGTATCATGGAGTAGAGGTACTAGGGACATTGGCTCTAGAATGTGGTAGCATTGTGAAGTCCAACATTGAGGCAAAATTTGACTTATGAATATTTAAAAAAAAAAGTTATGACAAGAACACAAGTTTAGAAGTAGAACAATGGATATAGAGCTAGCCAGAGTAGGAAATGAAAGATAGTTGAACTAAAAATATTAATCTATTAATAATCACATGTTTAGAAGTAGTATTGTTTGGGCTATTGAGATATTTTTAAAACCAAAAAAGTGAAAAATTGATTTTTGATCAATTTTATCAATTTTCATTGGTTTTGACCACCTCTATCTTTGTTAATTCACTTTTCCTCTAGTTCTTATGGTTGGCCGGACCAGACTAAAGGCTAGTTATTGGTCTAATTGGCCAATCTTATTCAACTCTAACAATCATGGTAATTATTTATAAGTTATTCGATGACCTATTTGGGATTGAGATTGAAGTTTGGGTTGCGAGAAATTTTAATTGTTTATAATCTTATTTGATGACCTTTGTTAATTAAATTACTTTTTCTTGGGAAATTATAAAGAGATATTGAAGGATATTTGAATTATGACATGTGTATGTGTTTTTATTACAAAAGATACTTTCAAGATTGAATTATGACATGTGTATGTGTTTTATGACATGTGTATGTGTTTTTATTGCAAGCATGAAATTAGTTATAAAATTTTATCCTGGCAAGTTTTGATGATTAAAACTATTCATGCGAGTTCAATTTTGAGAATGGAAACTGCATTTTAATAGTGATGACTTTCTTGTGTGTTTGAAAATGAATTTGGAGGAGACTTTATACATAACACTGGTTGCTAACGATAGTTCCATTAGCCTTTAGCATGTCATGCTTAATAACTAGCTAGTTTGATTTTCATGGGCTCTGTTCTCACATTTGTTATTCATGAGTTTAACACCTACATTTGTTTTCGTGGTTTCGAGCCGTGTTTCGTTAGTATTACCATCATGGACTATGTGTTCACGTTTGTTTTGTAGCTCAAGCTGCATTTAATTACTTACCCTCATAGACTATGTGTTCATGTTTGTCTTTATGGCACAAGCCATGTTTGGTTATTTATCCTTATGGACTGTGTTCACATTTATGAATTTTTTTGATAAATCCCTAAAAATATATGAATTTTTAATTAATTGGTGATTTCATACATAATAGTTTTTAATTTAGTAAATATTATTATTCTTATTTATTTATTTAATCATTTTGATTTGTCAAGACCAAATGTTAAAGATGCTTTATCATTATAGATTTAAATGTTCTTATCATTGAAGTTATACAAAACTTTTATTTCAAGTTAATAATTTTGTTTACATTGAATTTCTTTCTCATTTAATTTATGTATCTATTGTATTTTATTCATTTTAATTCTAGAAAATGTTATGGTTTCGATGTTATTCACTAAAAAGTTTTTTATTTGGTCTCAAATAGCTAGCTAACATAGTATCTCTTGCTAACCTTTGGTGGGTTCATGGCTAAATTGACTATAAGATTAATAGTGAGAATATCTTCCTTTTTATGGAAATTCTAAAATCTATGTATTATATTTTGGAAATATCATTTAGAATGCTTCACATTGACTATAGTTAGGGTCCTAATTCTCTTTTGTAATGTTGTCTATTTGTTGATAAGCAATAGAGCTCCGTATTGCTAGATGTATATTGTAAAATTTCTATTACAAAGATTTCGAGAAATACTACTTTTAGGGAAGGTGCTGTCAAAATTTTTACAAAAAGATTGAAAATTTGATTTATATGAAAAATAAATTTAGATACATATAATCATACTAATAGTGTATTAGATGCATTAATTAAGAACTTTCCTTAATAAGGTTTAATGGATGTATGTTTGTGTATATATTCCGTGCTGGTCACATATACTTTTTTTTTTGGCATGACAAATAAGCTCAAAATAATTGCCAATATGTTTAGAGAGGAAAACTTTGAAATTTTTGAAGCAAAAGTAGAAACTAGGAATCACAAGAGGAAACTTCAAAGAATATTAAAATCAATAGAGAAGTTTTGAAGGAAAGAACTTTGAAGTTTTAGAGAAACTTTGAAATTTGAGCTTAAGAGCTTAGAGAAACAACATGAGATGGAGAAACCTCAAAGTTCAGGAAGAACATCAAAGTTTAAACTAGAAGGCACAAAATATTCTCAGTATAGAAAACTTCTCAAAGAGCCATACAAACTTAGAAACTTATTAGAGAGATGCACTATCATACCCTAGATTATGGGAGTGACCGGCATGGGATATGCTCTTAAATACACATCCCTTAAGCCTAATTCAAGAAATGTTTCATTTTAAAAGTACTTTTCATTTAAATAAAGCCTTTATATATATATATATATATATTGTGGAATTTCTAACAAAATTTCCCCTGAAAATAGGATTTTCCTAAAATTTACAATACCAAAATTTTAAAGAAGTATTATAACATCTAGGAGCTCCGCTCCTTCCAACCAACAGATGAAATATTACAAAATAAAGATTCTAACCATAATCTATGTGGAGCACCAATAAAATTATTTATAAAAGTACAATATATATAAATTAAAATTTTACATCGAAACAGAAATTAACCAAAACGATGTCTCAACTTCAATCCCATAACAAAATCTCTTGGATGATTTGGCAGAGGCACAGGCTATCTGAGATCGAAATATTTTCTAATGAATAACGTCCCAACAATAAATAATTAAACATGATTAAAAAGGAAAGTTTGAAATAATTATGTAAGTCAAATAGACAACAATTTTCATAAAAATTTAATAAACTTCAAAATAAAGTGACTCTATAATTTTTTTTTATAAATAAAATCTTAAACCATCGAAATGTCATAACAAATGTTTTTATCACTTCATTTCGAAAAAAAACACATAAATGAAATAAATGGTTATAAATAATTTACTAGATAAAAACAATGAAATATAAAATCACCAAATAGTCAAATTCACAATTTTTTTTGGGACTTATTAGAATGATAAACAAACGTGGACATATAGTCCACGAAGGTAAATAACCGAACATGGCTTATGCCACAAATATAAATGTAGACACACAATCCACGAGGGTGAGTAACCAAACGCAGCTGAAGCCATAACAAATGTAGACACACAGTCCACGATGGTATTACTAACCAAACGCGGCTTGACCACGAAACAAATGTAAGTACTATGCTCACGAATAACCATCCCTCCATTCCACGTGCGTTGGCCATCGCACGAGGCTAGCACCTCTTATAAACACCCTGCTAGCTAGGTGTACCATGGCGCGCCAAGGGCTAGCGGAACTGCCGTTAGCAACCAGTGTTCTGTATAAAGTCTCTTTTTAAAACCATTTTCAAACATACGAGAAAATCCTCACTTTTAAGATACCGTTCTCATTCTCAAAATCAAACTCGCATGAATACTTTTTAAGCATTAAAACTTGCCAGAATAAAATTTCATATTCAATGCTCATGCTTGCATTTATTGAATAATCAAAAATTGCCAATGCTATGATGAATCCTTTTTCGTAGCAATTCAATAATTTCCAGAATGAAAATCCCATAATTAAAATTCAAACTTGTATTTACTGATAAAATAAAATTATCATATCTGGTAAAGATAACTTCACAAAAATAAAATACTTTAATCAATAAAATATCCAATAATCACATTGTTGCTGTAAAAAGGATTTGTATAAAAATGTAAATTTTAGTAAAAATTTTATTGGAATATCAGTTGGGACACTATCCACTTACTTGCATTATTCCTAAGTGCAAAATTCACCCTTTAAAGCTTCAATCCTCCCTTACTACCTCGATCGAGATTTTCTTTCATCCCCTATTCAATAATACAAAACTTTAGTGACCTTTATCCATATTTAATAAACTCCTTTCCTATCACAAAAATATAGTCACTCGGTTCCTAAGTCAATCCGATATAAAACTAAAGTCCTTCGGTCCTTACAATACTCTATATATATATATTCAGAGCTTTATCTATACTACACTTGTTTTCCAGCTCCCCTCAAGCACAAGTAGTTAAATTTTAATCATGGTATGTATACTACATGAGTGCACACCCAATTCTAAAAAAAAATACCTCCATAACCCACCTTATCAAACTCCTTAAGAGCACCCCGAAATGAGTCATAAATCAACATCATAACTTATAAATCATCAAATGTGAAATTTCCAAAATTCAATTAACCTTCGCTAATAACTACACAATCAAAATTCTCCACGACACTAAGTTGACTTAAATAGAGCACATACCAACTGCATCATTATAACAATTAATAAATTAATAAATTACATAATTAAATAAATTCCTTTTAATAGATATAATTCTTAAACTCAAATCAAACAATTTTCTCCTTGATTCCCACTCCAAAATTTTATAAGATAGATATTAAAATCAATCAAACTCTCAAATTCCATAAAAAGATAATTGTCTTTCAATGACAATTCATTTAATCAACAGTATAATCATCATATACATCAAGAATCAAGTCATTATCTAACAAGACTCACTCTCAAACATTCTATTAGCCACTTTGTGAGCATTTGATCCTTAACTATAATCAAGCTTCTTCCTATCCATTTCCTAAAAATTTTCAGCATAGATGTTTAAATTAATTCGCCTTCCAAATTCATTACTTTAGCTGAAAGCAAATCAATTTAGCTCAAAAATTAAATCCCCATTAAAAATCAGTTAAGCTTGAAAGAATTTCAAATCACTACCATGCTCTCCAAACCTGAAGTAAGTAAAATGATTATAGGGATATATCATACTAAAGTTAGAACCAAAAACTTAAATTTCAGCTTTAATAAACCTCAATATTTCTTCCATTCACACAGCCATGCACCAGACCAGCAATGGAAAAACAATATTCAAAGATCTTCACCTTAGGTCCACCGTGACAGAGTTAGGATGAGAAACTCAGAATTCTCTTTAACCAGAAAATGTCGAGGATAGAAAAAAAAAACGTTCTCGCCGTTGTGCACAAATAAATGGGAGAACTAGCAAATCGACCCTCCAACCATGTCAGAAATCACTCCAGTGCAAGATATTGAAGCACCTGGCACAAAACTAACAGGGGAGAACGAAGAATGACAACGGAATAGACACAGCTTCTATGGCCGCGAGCACCAGTGACGCGAGGTAGAGAAAGAAAAATGATGAAGAACTCCTGACTTTCCCTCACAGCAACACAGCAAAGGAGGAGGAAGAAAGTTCATTCAGGGTTGCCGGCGATGACAGGAGGAAGAAACTTTGATCTGTTACTAGCCATCACAGAGGAAGAAATGAGGAACTACAACGAGCACACTCAAACTAGCCGACAAGCTGAACGGAATTAGGAAGAGGACGAAGGTAATAAGGAAAGACAAGCACTCTCTCCTCTGATCTGGAAGGTTCGAAAGAATGAAAAAGAAGAGGCTAATGAATGAACCGACTCTTGCGTTAATATATCTGCCTCTTTTCTCTCTCTCTCTGTTTTGTTTTGTTTTATTCTAGGGTAAAATGGTAATTGCAAAGAGCTGAATGAAAAGAATAAAAATTTTAATGCTTGGTCCTTGGCAGATTCGAACCAAGACCAATGAATAATCATAATCTCCACTAGACCAACTCCTCTCCCTGTCAAATTTGTTCCCAAAACCAATAAAAAGAGTCTTACAATATATTATTTTCTATTTTAAATTTTACTTTAAATTATGGGTTATTACATTCTCCCCCCTTAAAAAAATTCGGTCCTCCGAATTTAAGTATGCTTACTTCAATCTTTGAAAAGTTACGAATACTTAACATCTATTTTACTTTCGACTTTCTAAGTAGCTTTCTCCAATGAATGGTTACGCACAACACTTTCACTAATGCCATTTCCTTCTATCACAACTTCTTCATTCATCTATCAATAATGGTAGTAGAAATTTCTTCATATGATAAATATGGATCTATCTATTTCTCTTCGGACTCGATCACATAGGAATGGTGATATAGGTATTTTCTCTGTTGTACAACATTGATTCGATATCTATTATTACAAACCCTTTCCATTAAATTGAAGATCTTATCCTAACTTCTACTAAGAGCTAAAATATAAGATCCTAACAAAACACCTACAATTGAAACTGTTCTTTCATATTGATCCTTAGTTTGGGATAGTATCCAAAGCTTCTTGAAAGCTTTATCAAGGCATAAAGTAATTTACAGTTCTTAATCCATAGCTAAAATGGTGGAACTTCATGCAACTTTATTACCTCTTCTAATCATTGATGTAATCAAACCAATTTTTAGTATTCTGTCTTAACTTACGCACAACCAAGTAACATGAAAAATCTTATTATTTTAACCTTCCTCACATCATCCTTCAAAATAAATATTTGATATACAATGAGGTTAAATTTCCCCTGTTAGCACACCCTTCACTTAAGACATACCTACTACTATTACATCTAAATCTAAATACTTCCTCCTATCAATAGAAAATTGAACATCACCACACTTTCTACCACTACCAATAACGTTGCATATAAATACTACTCTTCAAGTTAGTATGGTACCTAGCATATTTTGAACACTCTTCTTCTTCTTCTTTTTTCTTCAACTCACTTAATATACTTAAAATATACTATTAGTAACCCATATTAGTCAGTTAAGGAACAATAAGGTTTAATTCCTCTTCACCTAGTTTTGACACATCATGAACACATAATTGTTCTCACGTTTAGATTTTCATAACTTGAGTTAGGAACATCCAATTGAAGCAAATTAAGATTCCCTGAAAAGATATATTCATGTATTATCTATTGCTAAAATTTCAAACTCATTGGAGTCCATTTAGTCTGGAAAAATCATTAAATATCATACCTGATATAGGAAATGCAGAACTATTTCATGACAGCCACTAAAATTGAATTGAAAAATTCTTGAAATATTCTCTAGAGTTCCAAAAATTACCATATCAGGTGAGTGAAATTTCTATATGTCCCCTAAATACTTGTCAAATTTCAACTCAAACTTCAACCTTTAAGGCTTTCAACTCTAGTCATACATTCTATTACACATTTGATTATGTTTTAAGGCTCCATTTCTTGAACTTGCATTCTTTTGAAATTTTTCATCATAAACATATTTCTAATCACTCATACAACATGTAAATCTAATTTGGTGCTTAAGATTGACCTTATGACTCAAAAGGTCACCTTGACTTGCATTAACACATATTGAGTCATATATATAATTCAAATCAAATTATATGAGCTTCAGTGTTCCACTTTGAACCATAATTCTAGTTTCTCATCATATAAATCCCCACTATTATCCTCAAATCATACATGGCATATTTAACTCCTGACAAACTCATTTGAACCTCATCATGAGTAAAGAGTTTAAATTTCTACACTTTATTCTTCATACTTTGTTTTTGTCCTAAAGGCTGATATTTCAAAATTATGAATTTCTCACTCATACTTCTTTTATAATAATTTCATCAAATAAATCTTAACGATACTCATGTAGGTCAACAAGGAATTCTTCACTTTTAGTTGATGGTAAAAGATTCAAACATTTGATCCATCTAAAGCATCTCACTAGCAAGAATTGCTATATCCAGGTATATAAGAATGCTTATCTACTAAGTAAATCCATCAAAACCACACACCATAACCAAGTTTCCTAGCCACAAGTCTGTAAACAGACAAAAATTCATACACAAGCACACAATCCACACATATTCACACACACACACATAATCATATCCTACTGGCACCCTAATCTTAAATACATTACAATATATTTGCTCAAAAGAAAGGGGTTGTAGTTCTTTACAAATCACAAGCAAACCCCTAGCTTTGCTCCTTTCCCCGTCTACCACTGGATCCTTCGCCTGGACCTAGAATATTGAAAAGAAAGGGGTGAGACAACCACAGTCTCAATAACAGTGAAATCTACATTGATTATTACAAAGTAAGCCATAATCAAATAAACGAATAATAAATTCAACATAGTATATAATTTAGCCATTTAAAATGCATGAATGCATGACTTAGGCCGGTATGGCCTTTCATGACCAACAGAATGCCCCCTTGCACTCTTTAACTCGCAGGTAAACCTTATACCTACTTGTACCTCCACAGGCACAAAACATAATCTAAGGCATGATCTAATCCACCGAACCGCCTATGTCCCTTCGACGTGAGTCCTAAGCAGTCAAAGCTAACTCCCTCCCAGAGCCAGCCCGACTTACTCTCCAAGTGAGGGCTACCTTGGCCTAGGCACTCAACCTCACATTTCATATGTCGGATTTCCTCCCCCACTGAGAGGTGTCGAACACTCAATACAATAACCACTTTAGTGCACTGAGCCCACAATACGTAAGACAACACTGAGTACTGACAGTGTGCCATAGAATATCAAAAATCCACACCTTCTCATTGGTGAACTCCCACCAAGATCATGCCTTTTACTCTTGTCTACCTTTCCTGAGTATTGACCATTCAACACTCTAAAGTAGTATAATATTTATAAATCTCATTTCCATAAAAACATTGTTATTAAACAATTAGAAAACATATTTGCACTATAATCAAAGTAGTACCTCATAACCCCTTATAAAGCACATTTAATCTTTTCAAACATGTAATGCATGATAACTAGTAATATTTATTCAAAAATAGCTAAAACAAAGTAATAAGAAATATAAATTTCCCTGTTACCTCAACCCTTTGGTTCCAAAAGGGTTCCCCTTGTACAAAATAGAGCTCGGCTTGTTCCTTACTTCTCAATAAGTTTCACCAACAATTTTCTACAACATACAAGTGATCCATATCACTTATCATGACAAATAGCATTAATGAAGACTATAACTCATACCACACAACTTGGGTCTATGAGCCATAATCCATCCCAATGGTCCATATATTAAACCAACCATTCACATAGTATCACTTAACCACCAAAACCATTTATTAGCCATCATTAGGCTAATTTTCAATTTATATAATTTTTTAATCAATTAAAAACCTTTACTTAGTGCCACCAACTTTCACCATTAGCCCGTATAATGAAAACCAAACCTTAATTTAAATCTTATTGGGCTCAAATAGCAAAATTATAACTAAATCAATAGGCTTAAACCATTGAGGAGCAAAAACCCAATTTCTCAGGGTTTATTTTGTGCCTAAAACACCTCTTTTCATCCAATTATTCACTCAAAACATTAGATCACTATATAGAAACTCAAAACATGCTCCCTAGGATCTAAAGAAACAAAAGCTTACAAGAATAAAGCCTTTGGGATCAAAATTCAAAAATTTCCTCTTCCAAAAATTGAAGAAAATCAAGAGAAAGGGAAGAGGATTGAAGTAGGGAGTTTACCTATCATGTAGCCGAACTCGCAACGGTCGCAAAGACTCCTAGATTCAAGCCTAACTCCCTCTCTTTCTCCTCTCTTCTCTCTCTCTCTCTCTCTGCATTTTGTTCTTCTTTCCTTTCTCTGCGTTTTTGCATCTCTTTTCCCTTATAAAAGCTGATCTAAAAGTTTGGGAAAAATTACAAGAAATGGCCCAACATTTTTATTATTGCACAAAAGCCCGGGTCAACTTTGGTAATTTTTCCTATAGTTAAAAAATCAAATAAAACTAAACTTTTGCTTAGAAAAATTCAAACTCTAGACCTCTATGAAATTATTCTAAATTTTAATTTAATTATAGATATTTTATTTTATTTTATTTTTATAAATCTGAGTCTTAAAATTTTAGGATGTTACATAACGTCCCAACAATAAATAATTGAACATGATTAAAAAGGAAAGTTTGAAATAATTATGTAAGTCAAATAGACAACAATTTTCATAAAAATTTAATAAACTTTAAAATAAAGTGACTCTATAATTCTTTTTTAAAATAAAATCTTAAACCATTAAAATGTTATAACAAATGTTTTATCACTTGATTTTCAAAAAACCACATAAATGAAATAAATGGTTATAAATAATTTACTAGATAAAAACCAATAAAATATAAAATCACCAAATAGTCAAATTCACAAATTTTTTTAGGGACTTATTAGAATGATAAATAAATGTGGAGACACAGTCCAAGAAGGTAAATAACCGAACATGGCTTATGCCACGAATACAAATGTGAACACACAATCTACGAGGGTGAGTAACCAAACGCAGCCGAAGCCATAAAACAAACATGGACACATAATCCACGAGGGTATTACTAACCAAACGCGGCTTGAAACCATGAAACAAATGTGAGTACTATGCTCACGAATAACCATCCCTCCGTTTCACGTGCGTTGGTCATCGCACAGGCTAGCACCTCCTATAAACACCCTGCTAGCTAGGTGTACCATGGCGCGCTAAGGGCTAACGGAACTGCCGTTAGCAACTAGTGTTCTGTATAAAGTCCTTTTTTAAAACCATTTTCAAACATGTGAGAAAATCATCACTTTTAAGATACCGTTCTCATTCTCAAAATTAAATTCACATGAATACTTTTTAAGCATTAAAACTTGCCAGAATAAAATTTCATATTCAATGCCCATGCTTGCATTTATTGAATAATCAAAAATTGCCAATGCTATGATGAATCGTTTTTTGTAGCAATTTAATAATTTCTAGAATGAAAATCCCATAATTAAAATCTAAACTTATATTTATTGATAAAATAAAATTATCATATCTGGTAAAGATAACTTCACAAAAATAAAATACTTTAATCAATAAAATATCCAATAATCACATTGTTGCTGTAAAAAGAATTTGTATAAAAATGTAATATTTCAGTAAAAATTTTATTGAAATATTAGTTGGAACGCTATCTACTTGCCTGCATTATTTCCAAGTGTAAAATTCACCCTTTAAAGCTTCAATCCTCCCTTACTACCTCGATCGAGATTTTCTTTCATCCCCTATTCAATAATACAAAACTTTAGTGACCTTTATCCGTGTTTAATAAACTCCTTTCCCATCACAAAAATATAGTCACTCGGTTCTTAAGTCAATCCGATATAAAACTAAAGTCCTTTGATCCTTACAATACTCTATATATATATATATATATCCAGAGCTTTATCTATACTACACTTGTTTTTCCAGCTCCCCTCTAGCACAAGTAGTTAAATTTTAATCATGGTATGTATACTACATGAGTGCACACCCAATTCTTAAAAAAAAAATACGTCCATAACCCCTTATCAAACTCCTTAAGGCACCCCAAAATGAGTCATAAATCAATATCATAACTTATAAATCATCAAATGTGAAATTTCCAAAATTCAATTAACCTCCGCCAATAACTACACAATCAAAATTCTCCACCACACTAAGTTGACTTAAATAGAGCACATACCAACTGCGTCATCATAACAATTGATAAAATTAATAAATTACATAATTAAATAAAATTCCTTTTAATAGATATAATTCTTAAACTCAAATCAAACAATTTTCTCCTTGATTCCCACTCCCAAAATTTTTATAAGATAGATATTAAAATCAATCAAACTCTCAAATTCCATAAAAGATAATTGTCTTTCAATGACAATTCATTTAATCAGCAGTATAATCATCATATACATCAAGAATCAAGTCATTATCTAACAAGACTCACTCTCAAACATTCTATTAGCCACTTTGTGAGCATTTAATCCTTAACTATAATCAAGCTTCTTCCTATCCATTTCCTAAAAATTTTCAGCATAGATGTTTAATTAATTCACCTTCCAAATTCATTACTTTAGCCAAAAGCAAATCAATTTAAATCAAAAATTAAATCCCCATCAAAAATCAGTTAAGCTTGAAAGAATTTCAAATCACTACCATGCTCCCAAACCTGAAGTAAAACGATTATAGGGATATATCATACTAAAGTTAGAACCAAAACTTGAATTTCAGCTTTAATAAACCTCAATATTTCTTCCATTCACACAGCCATGCACCAGACCAGCAAAGGAAAAACAATATTCAAAGATCTTCACCTTAGGTCCACCGTGACAGAGTTAGGATGAGAAACTCAGAGTTCTCTTTGACCAGAAAATGTCGAGGATAGAAAAAAAAATGTTCTCGCCGTTGCGCACAGATAAATGGGAGAACTAGCAAATCGACCCTCCAACCATGTCAGAAATCACTCCCAGTGCAAGATATTGAAGCAGCTGGCACAAAACTAATAGGGGAGAACGAAGAATGACAGCAGAATAGACAGAGCTTCATGGCCGCGAGCACCAGTGACGCGAGGTAGAGAAAGAAAAATGATGAAGAACTCCTGACTTTCCCTCACAGCAACACAGCAAAGGAGGAGGAAGAAAGTTCATTCAGGGTTGCCGGCGATGACAGGAGGAAGAAACTTTGATCTGTTACTAGCCATCACAGAGGAAGAAATGAGGAACTACAACGAGCACACTCAAACTAGCCGGCGAAAAATGACTCTGCTTGGTAATTATTTACCCTTGTGGACTGTGTGTCCATGCTTATTAATTATTCTGATTAAGTCCTACTAAAGAAAGAGTTTTGAGACTTATTTTCCTTAAGTTTGATTTTGAAAAGTAAATGGGTATTTTTATTGTATATGGATTTTGTATTGAGAAACATAAATTCCAAGGTGTTTAAGGATATGAGGAAAATTGAAGGTGGAACTTGAATTTCTAATAATTTTAATTGAATTCATATATTCATATGTTATACATTTACCTAGTTGTTGGTGTTGATAATTATGAGTATGTGTTTATATTATTACAATTGATTATTCTAATAAGTTTATAATTAACTCATTTATGTTACTTTTTATTATTTCTTCTAACTGTAAATTGGAACATTATTCATTGAAAATATTTTTGTTTTCAGGTAGCATAGCTGATAATATACCTCATGTTGACCTCTGAGGGGCTCGTTGTTTAATTGATGAGATGATCTTTTAAGGATACCTTCCTTTTGAAGTAGATATTTAATTATGTGTTATACTTTAAAATTATGATCAGATACTCCATGTTAACTATAGATAGGATTATGGTCTATTATCTATTTGTCTGTTGATAATTGAATTCATGACTCTGCTTGTTAATTATTTACCCTTGTGGACTTAATCGAAGATGCATATTTATCATTTTATCCAAATGACTCTGAATCTCTCGATGAATGGATGCCAGCTATATTAAGGATATGGACATGTATATAGATTAAGAAATTTATCATTAATTTAAAATATAACTACAGATCGACCCAAAAAAAAAAGAATAGAGTTATTTCCCATAGTAACTTATGAAGCATTGATCCTTCAAATTGCCTCATATATCCATATCAGTATCATGTCCAATACTGATGCTTCTTCGATACATTTTTATAGAGTATCAAAATATTATATTTTAATTTTAAATTTTTTTATTCTTGAGACGTATTTCATACTTTTAGATTACGAATAGGTACTTTAAAGTTGATACTTCAAGACTATTTTTAAAAAATTAAATTTTGTGAAATATTGTGACATTAATTTTTTTATTCCTAATATATTTATGTAATTTTATTTTAAAATAAAAAATTATATCTTCATTAAAAAATAAGTTTTAGATATAATAAAAAAATAAAATGTATGAATATAATCTTTTGGCATTTAAACCCTAAGAAAGGAACTACTAGTAGAGATTAGGCAATAAGCAATTAGATATAGATAGAATAAAAGTACAAGTAATAATTATGTTTTGCTTGATATTATTTTATAGGGCTATATATGTATGCTATTTTGGATATTTTCTAAATTAAAATTATATTTTTAATGCTTTTATTATTTTTTATAAATAAATATATATGTGTGTTTGTGTGTGTGCACGTATAAAATACATATCGTATCTTAATTTTTTAAAATGAAAGTATTGAAGTATCAAATACTATATATGTATCAGTATTCGTGCATCAAAGATAGTAACAAGCCCAAGAGAAACACATTATTATTTTCGAACGTACTCATGGTCATGGAGTCTCCTGTGAGAAACATAGGTCCTATAACTTAAACTCTCACCATAGGTTGCTTCTCTTGCAAGGAGAGTCGAGTCTATAAATGTGACCAATAGGTATTGAAAATGAAAATTAAAGTTAAAAAGGTCTTTCCTCCAAAATATTGTGCAAGATTAAAATGGTAACTGCCTATTTATTATCCATATGTTCAAGTTGTGCAAGCTATTTGCAAAAGCCCTTTGATAAAATAGGATGAAGGAGAAATAAAGGAATAAAATAATTAATTCTGTCTTTTAAAAAAGAGTAGTTATCACTTGATTCTGAATCAATTACTTCTTTTTCATGTTATAGCCATCCTTATGATAAGTGGGGGTATGGAGGGAGGGGGAGAGAGAGATTCTTGGAGTCTAGACACATGTCCTGACCTTAGTGAGTTCTCGGTACCCAATTAACTCAAATGAACTCTTTGTTATCTCAGAGAGAGAGAGAGAGAGTAAATTCTATATTCATTGAATTTTGATAGTCTTGTTCTAAAGGCAAGCATAATTGTGACATTACAATAGGCATGCATTGACTTGAATAGTAGAACGTATGGAAAAAGCATTAATATAAGTCTTTGTTTGGTATACGGAAAAAGGAAAATGCAAATAGGTACATGTCCCTTTTCTGTTTTAGAAAATTTTTTTACCCACCAAGCAATGAATAATATTGGCACCCAATTTTTCTAGTCACTCAATTTCTTTTTCTTTGATCAGGGGTGGGTTGTCCATCATGAAGACATCTACAACTAATGGAACCCACACATGGTTAGAGCCCATCACCCAGGTGAGTTTCATTGTGTATTTCTCATAGGAGAAGATGCCCTTGTTGAGGTTTGGTCAAAGTCTCCCCCTATAATTTCAATGGATTTAACATTCCAACTTATAACACTGGTGACTAGTGCAAGCTGGAAGGTTCAAGGAAATAGAGTTGTACCTTCATTAATAGCTACAACTTTTATTGATGGCACTTTATCATTCACCCCTCATAAAAGTAAAGTAGGTGGATGAGAAGGACACTGGTGGCCCCTAATTACATGGAATTTTAGTTTCTTTCAATGACAAGAATGAACTATCACTACCAAAAAAAAAAAAGACTCTTGATGGTAACTTTTAGTAGTAGCAAAAAAAGTAACTGTCAAAAGTTTAATTTTCACGATGACAATTAGAAGTAACTGCTAAAAGTCAACTTTTGGTGGCGACATTGTATTGCTGTTAAAAGTCATTACCAAAAGTGAATTTTTAGTGGTGATTTTTAAAAGTCACAACCAAAGGCCCCTTTTAGTGGTGACTTTTAATTGCCATTGCTAAAAATAACTTTTAGATTTTCATAAAAAAAATAGAATAATTAATCTTTTAGTCCTTTAACTCACTTGTAACTCAGTCCCTCAACTATAACTCATTGCAACTCAGACCCTCAACTTTTGATTCACTTATAATTTGATCATTATTTTTTAATTTTTTTAAAAAATTTTCTTATCAAATAAGAGGGATAAAGGAAATGCTCATATATTGTTCTAAAATACTCTCCTCTTACTCTTTGATATGAGATCTAAGCTAACATAGAAAAAAAGAATTAAAAAAAGCTAAGAAACTAAGTCATAGTTGAGGGACTGAGTCATAACAAGTCATAGTTGAGGGAATGAGTTACAATTAAATTAAATGTTGAAAGACTAAAAGATTAATTTTTCTAAAAATATTTAAAAAGTTTAAAACAGTTTATGTACTTATTTTAAGTGGCAACAAACTGCCACCACCAAAACTATTTTCATAAAAAAAATAATTAAAAAATAAAAATAATTTTTATCATTATTTTAGCAATGACAGTTTGTCACCGGCAAAAGTATTTTTATAAAAAATTATTAAAAAATTAAAAATAATTTATGTAATTATTTTTAGCCAAAATTATTTTCATAAAAGTTAATTAAGAAACTAAAATTAATTTATCTAATTACTTTTAGCCAAAAGTATTTTCAAAAAAATAATTAAAAAATTGAAAATAATTAATATAATATTATTTTTATTGGCAATAGGTTGTCGCCACCAAAAGTATTTTCATAAAAAATTTAAAAAATATTTTTATAAAAATTAATTCACATAATTACTTTTTCTAAAAAAAATTGTTGCCACTAAAGGTATTTATATGTAGAATGAAAAATAAATTATATATAAGATCAATAATTATTACTTTTAAAAATAATGCTCTTGTTCAGCTAGTATTTTAATAATGATCTTATTTTAATAATTACATTTAAAAAATTTCTTGTGGATTATTTTTTAATAATGATCTTATTAAGCTAGTATATATAATCAAGCTAAGTTATATATAAATTATAAATGAATTAGTTTTTATAATTTTTTTATGAATTATTTCAAAAAATTTCTTTAAATTATAATTAGGCTAAGTTATACATAAATAGCATTAGAATGTTAAAGTTGTATAGGTATTGTAAGATGCAAATGGCATTGTAAACTACTTGATATATTGTACAGTTGATACTTGGCTTGGTATATACATGGTGTCTACTCCATCTATTGGGCTCTACTTTTCACTAACACATGGTTATTAAAAAAAATGCTCCATATTTGATGATTATTTTAAATTACAAAGTTATTAGAAAGTTTTTCTATTATCTTGAGATTGAATTTGTTAAGGATACTTTAAAGAAAGTCCAAACTAATCTAGATCGAGTTAAGATAAAATTTTTTCTATTTTGATCATGAAATATCCACTTCGATTTTGAATTTGGATTTTTTTTGTTTAGCATCTACTTTTAGTTTATCACATGTCCACTCGTTTCCTATCTTAAAGATAATAAAGAATAATTGTTCAAAATGACTATTAAAAAATTTATAAGATTAAAATAAATTTTTTATTAATTTTTTTAAGATAATTGAAAAATTGTAGATAAAATTATTTTTAATAAAAGAAGAGGAAGCATTTAACTTGTAAAAAGATATAATTTTAATCATTTATTTATTAATTTTTGAGAAAAATATGGAGAAAAGTAAAATATATATATTTAAATTAAACTAATATAATACATACTTATAAATAAATTATATACCTAATTATTTTTTAAAAAATAAAATAAAATTTAAAAATTGGTTAAAATGTTTATAACAAAATTATTTAATATTTAAAAATTATTTCATTTTAAGTTCATTTTCCTAACAAAAATAATATTTGCTATAAAAAATAATATTTTCTTAAGAAATATATATATATATAAACACTCATATTAATAAATGATAATAAAATATAATATATTTGTATATATTTCTAATAATATATTATTTGATATATGTGTATTTAGTTAAATAATATATATTTAATTTCACATATAATACTTGCAGGTGCATGGCGGGGTGATGTGGCATGTGCTGTAGTATGAGGAGGTGCATATGTGGTAGGTGATGTGGCACAACGTGTCAGGTGATGTGGCATGAGATGCCTCTTTTATTTTTTTTAAATGACTTTTAAAGTCGCCGCCAAAAGTCATTGCTAAAGGTTTTTAGTGGTAAAAAAATGTCATCACCAAAAGTCTAGTTGCTAATGGTTTTTGGGGGTGAGAAACACAGTCGCCGTTTTTGTTTTAGTGTATACTTCCTTCAATCCCCTATTATAAGGCGTTTTTTACTTCTTCTATAATAAAGAATGAAAGTTAATTGAAATTTTATTTTCTTTTGACCACATGAATGAACTATACTCCTTTTAGTTCCTATTATAAGATTTTTTTAACTACTTTACTAAATCAAAGAATGATAGTTAACTAATTAAATTATCTTAAAATAAATAGAATTCCAACTTTATCCCTATTTAAAATATGTTGACAATAAACGGTAACACTAAAAAGTCGCTGCTAATTCTCAACTTTCAACGGTCACAATAAAAGTCGTTGCTGAAATTGTGACTTTCTGAGGCAACAAGTGCGACATGCACTTGTCACCGCTGAAAGTCTGACAATCAGTGGCGACTATATCTTGTCACCACAGAAAGTCACACTTTTAGCGGCGACTTTTACTGTCGCTGTTGAAAGTTGAGAATCAACGGTGACTTTTTAGTGTCACTGCTAAAAGTCATTTTTTTGTAGTGGTATCAATAAAAAACCAACCAAGAATATCAATAAAGGATTTATGAAAAAAATTAGTATCTAACTAGGATTCTGGATAAATTAGATATTTATTAAAATAATAACTTTAATTGTCAATTTGTTGATGTTTACTTGTTCAAAATAAGGGTAAGATGTTAAATTCCTTTCGGAGTTATTCATCAATATTCTCCCTCTATGAACTATGATGCACATACGCGATACGTGAATCAAATATTCGATATGTCAATATTTTTGTTTTTAGAAATTATTGGATACATTACATATATGATACGTGCATATATACACACACATGAAAAGAATTAAAAATATACTTTCAGTTAAGCAAATATCTAAACTAATATATTTATATAGTCATTTATAGTAATACCAAATAAAACATAATTATTAATTGTATTTTTATAATAGAAAAAATTGTGGTTGAGGACCTCTAGAGCAAATCTATTGCCAAAAAGGACCAAAAGAATATGAAATTGTTCTACAGGACCAACGGATCTAAAAGTAATTAAAATTTGTCATAAAAAACGAAATTGCCTCATGTTTTTTTTTTTGAAGGATCTTAACCAAAATAATTGATAACCACTAAGCTACCAACACTTTATGTTATACATTGCATAAAATTGTATATATTATCAAGTTTATTTTTATTTTCACAACCACTATGTATCAAGAGTTTAATGATTACTCGTCATTTCACAAATAATTATTAGTTAAATTACTGATGAGGACTCATTAAAAAATTTAATATGCACCATTTTTATAAATATTTACTTGCTTTTTTTAAATCAAAAGTTTACTTGCCAAAAGTTTGTGCGAACTTGTTCTTTCAGTAAAAGTTTAATTTTTAAATTATTAAGGAAAATTATCAAAGTTAGTAAAAGAGATTTCTCATCTCACAAATGATTGCATATTAAAATACTGTATCTTGTTAAGAAAATTAATATGGAGAATTACATCCAAGTCCCACTAACACACAATATATCACTTAAAGGTACATTAACAACTAAGTTTAGGTGACCAATTAATATCCACAAACTTTTTATTTTAGTAAAATTTACTTTTCAAATTAGGAAAAATATAACTTTGGGTCTTGTATTTTACTTGAATTTTGCTATAGGTCTCTACACTTTTTTCAATATTCAAGATCCTTATGCATTTTTCTGGTGTTATAGATCATCTTGCAAGAACCTATAGCAAAACTTGAGCAAAATATAAGGATCCAAAGTTATATTTTATTGTCAAATTATTAAGGAAAATTGGCAAAGTTAGTAAATGAGAACTTGTCATTTCATTAATGGTTACTTGTTAAATTACTAATAAGGACTTGTCATTACTAGTGCATTTTAAATTTTTTTAACAAGTCTTTGTTATTAATTTAATAATTAACTATTTGTAAAATGACAAGTCTCCTTTACAAACTTAACAAATAACCATTTGCATATTAAAATATAAAAATGTGTGCATGTTAAATTTTTTAACAAGTCTCCATTAGTAATTTAACTGTAATGGTTGAAACAAAAGAAAAAGCTAATATTTGATTCAAGGTAAGAATTTAAATATTTTACATTTTTTTTCATTTTTAAAATTTTTTTAGGCTAACAATTAGCTGCTTTCAACTTTTGTCTTTTTTTCTTGACCTTGAAAATTATGGCAAAAACGTATGGATGAAAATGAGAAATATTGATACACAACTTCACTAAAATCATATTTCATTAAAATTTTATAAATTTAACTATATTTTAGTTGATCTTTTAGGATTTTAGGATCCAAGTGTCATTTCACTATACACTTTGTTTATAAAAATATGAAAATTTAATAATTTTATTAATTGATGTGATCTCTTAAACAGTAATCAACCACAATGCTTTGTGGCAAAGATAAATTTTGAAATAGAGACAGGTTTTCCTCAAAAAAGAGAAATTCTAAACAACATTATTATTGCTGACCCCATGACCATTCCTTTTCCAATGCGAAATTTCATTGATGAATGCAGCTCACAATTGCCTTTCTATTTTTCCACAAGTTATCTTCTTATTAATTTCTCGGTTGACTAAGTCAAGGTTTTTTTTTTTTGGGTAAAATTTCTAAGTCAAGCTTTTGATAGGCTTTTGTTTTATAATTTATTTAAAATCTTGGATTCTTCAATACTAATTAGGTGCCAACTTATTATAATCTCAAGTGTAGTTAATAAAAAGAACAGAGAGAATCATATGTAAGGACTTGTGAACAATGTTATTATCTAATAAGGATCATTAACAAGTCATCATTAAAAAGAAAAAAAACAAGTCTAAATTTTCATTTTAACAATAATCCATTTCGTATTTGATCTTTGCTTATGATTAACATTTTTCATAGGCATGCGGTTGAAATTTGCAACATATATTAGCATTAAATCAACGGTGCAAATTTTATAATAGGAGAATTTGAGTGGCTCTACCTTTTAAAGTCTTGGGTCAAGTAAATTCCCCAATATTGTAACATTTCCTATTATATTTCTCCATTGCAAAATAGCTTTTGTATACTATTTTGTTAATTATAATTAGCTATTTTAGACCAATATTGGTCAAGTAAATTCACCAATATCATTACTCTTATTTCAATGCCGATCAAAGCTTTCGTCTCCTTGTGAAGCTACTAAGAAGAAAAAAAGAGAGACTTTCAACTATGATTATAAAAAGTTGCCGCTAAAAGTCTGACCACATATGGTATTTAAAATTTCTTAATTATTTTCCATCTCAAACAAGTTTTTGCAGATTATTTTGTTCATTATAATTAGCTATTATAGGTTATCACAATTAATTGCATTATTATCCTTACTCTTATTGCCAAGCTGGTCAGTCAATCATTCTCAATGATTATATATAGTGAAGTTTTCTTCTCCTTTCTCTTCATCCTAAGAAGCTCTAAGCCTATCCAACATGGGAAATCTTTTCTTTTATTTCTCCTTCTCCATTTTCTCCATGCTCTGTCTCATGGTTTGCCCATCTTTATGTCATTCCAATTTTACTCTCGATGGATTGACACTTCTTGCTTTCAAATCTTCTATTAGGGACCCGTACAATCACTTGAAAAATTGGTCCAACCCATCATCTTCCTTTTGCAACTGGTTTGGAGTCACATGTGATTCTAACCATGAGAAAGTGAGAATCCTGAGTCTTCCTGAGATGGATCTTGAAGGCACCTTACCATCACAAATTGGAAATCTATCCTTCCTAGAAAAACTTGAACTACAAAGCAATAACTTTCATGGTGGGCTGCCAAAAGAGTTGCTTCAATTGCGCAAATTGGAAATTCTAAACTTGAGTTATAATGCACTTAGTGGAGAAATTCCGACTTGGATTGGAAGCTTGTTTATGCTTCAACACTTGAGTCTTGGCAATAATAGTTTTGGAGGTCTCATTCCTCCAAGCATATGCAATTTGTCTAAGTTGGTGACCTTGGATTTGAAGTCTAATTCTATCAATGGATCTATTCCATTAGATATTGGAAGACTTCAACACCTGAAAGTTTTATTCATTTCAAGAAACATGCTTTCAGGAAGTATACCTCCAACTATCTCTAACTTATCATCACTTGAACACATTTCTTTGTCTGTCAACTTCTTAGAAGGTATGTCTTGTATAATATATATGTGATGATATAAATATTTATTCTATTTCAAAATTGATGAATTTATCATTTTTTTGTAATTGTTTATATCAATCTTATATGTGATGTCAATCTAACTTGGGGCTTGCAATTTACTATGTCTTTTCAAAGTTAGTCCTTGAACCGAAAATTCTCAAACATTTTACAATTATATGAAACAAATTAACTATACCTCTATAATTAAGCCATCATCCCTAGAACAAATTTGACTACTCTTCAAAAATTATGCCTTGAATGAGTTCTCTCTGACAAAAGATATTTTTGTTTAAGTAGACAATTTAATTAAATGTTATTGGGAATTCTCTTTCAACATGGCACTTTTTTTTTACGCTACAATTTTTGAAATTCCTTTTGTAGTTTTCAATTGTCATAAGTTGATGCATGTATATCTGTATATTATGCGGTTGGTAATATTGACTAGAGATCAAATTATTGAATGTGTATGAGATAAAACAATAATGTATTCCCAAAATTATATGTCTTACTCTTTCATTGGATACTATTTTTTATATAAGCACTCACGAAAAAAATACAAGGTTATTTTTTTTTTTTGCCATATTGCAGGACATATTCCCAAAGAAATGAATAAGCTTACAAATCTGAAAAATATGTACATGGGTATGAATAAGTTGTCAGGGCAGATACCAAGCATCGGAAACTTGTTCATGCTTGAAAATTTATATCTTACAAGCAATAGCCTCCAAGGTACATTTTTAACGAATCATAATTTTTTACTATTGCTTGCTTTTTTTTTTTGGGACAATTATGTATAGGTCATGTGAAGCATACTTATTTACAAATAAGTCACACGTAATTTAGAAACTAGAGCCAAGTCCTTTGGAATCTGATTGTAATTTGAAATTAAAATGCACTGATAATACTACCTTTACTTGTAATGTATAATCAGTTTAATTATTAAATATATGAAGTTACAGTTGTAAAAAGTTAAAGTAATAGTTGTGAATTATAGATGAAATATTTGTAAACAATTAATATTAAACTTTATTAGTAATGTACAGATTTATGAAGTTATAGTTGTATAATGTTGATGTAATAGTTGTAAATTATTGATGAGGTAGTTGTATAAATTTATATTAAACTTGTAATGCATGATTAGTTTAATTATTTGATATGTAAAATTATAGTTGTAAAAAGTTATAGTGATAGTTGCAAATTATTGATGATATAATTGTGAAATACTTGATTGATGTAATGTATTTTTAATAAGGACATTATTATCTTTGCACCTTATTTTCAAATTATACTCAAGTCCCAAGGAACCTAGCTATGATTTTTTAATTTTACGAGACTTATTTGTAAATAAATCTGCTCTATGAGACTCATACATAATTTTTCCTTTACTTTTTAACGGGAATCATTAGAAGCAACTTTTTTGAGTGATCATAATTTTTGAAAAGCATCCATTCAAATATATGTCAAGTTGATGATTTCAATGGTTTTATTTAGGAGACAACATATTTTCATTAAGTTTATACTACAAAATAAATCAAGGACCAATTTATTTGTGATTGAAAAATCAGTGAGTTTTACATCATTTAGATTTTTTTTAAAAAAAAGAGATATATGTTGTAGAGATTTTATAAAAGCATATATTATTTTATGTTTAGCTATAGTAATGAAAATTTATTATTATTTAGTTATTTTTATATTTTATGATATTTTCATGGATCTCTATTGGTAAAAAAAATTATTATTTAGTTATTTTAAAAGGGCAAGACTTAGATACTTAGTCTTATATACTTAATGTATAGTACTTGCATCCAATCAAATTAAAACAAGTGAAATTTAATGTGTTAGTAATATTAATAACAAAAAATTATTGTAGAATAAATAATTTATAAGTGATATGCATATTTTGATTTAATTAGAAACAAGTACCATAACATATAAAGCTGAGTATATAAAATTTTTCCTTTTCAAAAACTATTCAAAATAGCTTTTCAAAATAGTCAGAACTTAGAAATATGTCTTTTTTATATTTTGATTATCTTTAAAATTTTAAACAAATATAATAAAATTTTGCAAAATAATTTTTTATAAAAAAAATTTGATCATCTCGTAAAAGGAAGATCAAACAAATGGTCCCCAAATTAAATCTCCAACTTTAATTTATAACTTCTTTTTACAAGAATTCTTAAAAATCATAAAATAAATTCTTGGGATTTCATTATATTTTATGTTTTTAAATTAAAATTCTTCTTTGTAAAATTTTTAAACCATGTATGTGTGTGTGCGTGTATAAACTCAACAGACTATATGAAATTTGTTTCCAAAAGATAAAACTAGAATTGTGGGAGGTGAGAGGAGCAAAATTAGAATGTTTAATTTTATGCAACAAAATTCACAGCATTGTGATTTTATTGTGTTGCAATATTGCAGGAAATATTCCGAATGAAATAAGCAATCTCACAAATTTGAATAGCATATACTTAAGTTTTAATCAATTGTCTGGTCACATACCAAGAGGCATTGGCAAGTTCACTAGGCTTGAAGAATTATTTCTGGACAACAATAACTTAAAAGGTATATAAATACTTTTATCAAATTAAAAGCTAGCTCTGCTTAATTTTCCGTTAATATGATATTTTATGCATGAGCAATCAAAGTAGAGTTTTTTTTACCACATTGCAAAAGAAATTATTTCTTGACAGTAAATATAGAGAATCTCTTAAATCCAAAATTTATAAACATACATGATGATAATAAGTTTCTGAGCATTAATTAACCTTAAACAGGTATGGTGAATATATATATATATGTATGCTCAAGGAATTGGAAAATTGACTTTTTTTTTTTATTATTTAGATTACGACGCACAGCTTTCACAACTTGTACTACAAAATTTAACAGACTATATCAAATATTCACCAACTTAAATTTCTTAATTAAAAATATATTTTAACTACACATTATGCTTTGGGATTGGTACGTAGCAATTCAAAAACATATATAATTAATGGGAATTATCTTTTATTATCATTTAAACAAGCTTCTTATTATTTAAAAAGTAAATTTTTTTATGAAAAGTTAAAAAAAACTGCCACCCCTTATTAAACTTGTTAATTTATCAAGCAATATAATTCATCAAAATAAAAGTAAAAAACTAGGCTAATATAGACTAAATTGTTTTCAAAACATAGAACAAAAATTATATACTATATATATCATAATTTTATTCATGATTTTAAGTGTTTGCTCATCTTTTGAATATATAAATCTATATATGAGGACATTCATGCTTTAGATATATATAATCTTATTTTCATTTAGGCCACTAACTTTAAAACACAAAATAACTTCAAATAACATAGAAAGTATGCGTTACCACAAATTTAAGTGTTGCTCTTTTTACTTACAATGATGCTTTGTTAATTTTTTTTTTCTATTTGTAGGAAAAATTCCCAGTGAAATTATAAGTCTTGCAAATCTGAGGATGATCAGCCTAACGGTTAATCAGCTATCTGGGCCCATACCAGGAGGCATTGGAAACTTGACTATGCTTCAACACTTGTATCTTGATAGCAATGATTTAGAAGGTACATTTTCATACCGTCATTTTCTTTTAATGAGATATTTTATACTTTATAATGACTTCTTTTCTTAATTTTTTTCTTTGAATCATGCATGTTCATTCCCCTTATCATTTTCAACTTCTCTCTGAACCTCTCCTTGTCTATTCTTTTTCTATTTAGATCTAATGCTTGAACCGGTGAATCAACCAACCAACATGTTTTTCATGATCCCCAAATTTATTGATAAATTTTTGACTAGTTCACTACACATAAGATTTAATGATTTATGCTAGACTTGACCACAGGCTAGTTCACATCCAATCGGCTAGTATGGACCAACTGTTAAAACCATGATGTAACTGACTATTTAGGTTTGTAATAGTATAAATTAAAAATAATTTTAGAAGCTCAGGCTAGCGAACTAAAAACTTATCATCCACCACTAAAAACAATACCTACAAGAGCATTTATTTTAGACATAAAAAATGTGAAATTATATCACAAAATTCTGCCCACTAAATTAGTAACGGATCAAAGCATAATTATAAGTTTGTTGCAAATGCCCAAATCCATCACAAATTTGTCCAAAATTTTATGTCTAAGTAGTGGGTAAATCTAAGTAGTTAGACATTTATAATTTTCTTTATATTTTAATATTAGCTATCATTGATACTTTAATTAATATTTGTATTATAGGATCAATACCTATGGAAATTGGTAATCTTCAACAGCTTGAGATATTACAATTATCTCAAAACAAATTGAGAGGGTCTATTCCATCAGAAATTTTCAACATGTCAACTTTGGAGGTCCTGTCTCTAGCAAACAATTTTCTCTCAGGAAGTCTTCCATCAAAATTTGGATTTGGCCTTTCTAATCTACAAATGCTTTATTTATGGGGCAACAAACTTTCTGGAAAAATCCCAAATACTATATCTAATGCTTCTAAGCTAACCACTCTAGAATTGGAGGAAAATAATTTTGAAGGGGTTTTACCAAACACACTTGGGAATTTAAGATACTTAGAAACCCTTTCAGTGAGTAATAATAATTTTACCATTATAGATAGTTCTGATTCTAAAACTGGCCTTTTCAATTCAATGTCAAATTGTAGACATTTGAAAAGTTTGATTCTCTCAAAGAATCCACTGCATATGAAACTTCCCAAGTCCATTGGAAACTTGTCTAATTCTCTACAGGTGCTAATTGTAGACTCATGCAGGATTAATGGTAACATACCATCAGAAATTGGGAATCTATCTAACTTGTTCCAACTATCATTGGCTGAAAATTTTTTAAGTGGATCAATACCAAAAACAATTAGCAACATACAGGCTCTTCAGGATTTGAATCTTAAAGGCAATGAACTTGGTGGCTTGATTGTTGATGAGCTTTGTCAAATTAGAAGACTTGCCTATCTATATTTATCTCGAAACAAGTTTTCTGGAGCAATTCCGCCTTGCTTTGGAAATCTTATGTCCCTGCAAAAACTTTACTTGGACTCCAATGAGTTGATTTCTGATATACCTTCTTCCTTTTGGAATTTAATTGGTATATTGGAAGTAAACCTATCTTCCAATGTTTTAGTTGGAAATCTATCATTCAAGATTGGCAACTTAATAGCACTTGTATCATTAGATTTGTCAAGAAATTGTATATCAGGCATCATTCCATCAGCCATAGGTGGCTTGCAAAATTTGCAAATTCTCTCATTGGCACATAACAAACTGCATGGGAAGATTCCTGAATCACTTGGGAATTCTCTAAGCTTAGTGAAGTTAGACTTTTCCCAAAATCAACTATCTGGTGAGATTCCTAAATCTATAGAGTCACTTATATCCCTTGTGTACATCAATCTCTCTTTTAATGAACTACAGGGTGAGATTCCAAGTGGCGGAGTCTTCAAAATTTTAACATTTGAATCTTTCATGATGAATAAAGCACTTTGTGGTGAGCCACAAATGCAAGTGTCTCCATGCAAAAAAGGAACACGTAAAAGGTCAATGGAAAAATTGATTTTGTTGAAATGTGTATTGCCAATGGTTTTGTCCATAGCTTTAATTGCTACAGGCATTGTGATCTTTCAACAAAAGCAAATAAATTCTAGGCATACCATTAGAAAAGTTTTATCTACTTTAGGAATGCCAAGAAAGATTTCTTATTTTGAAATTTTGGATGCAACTCATAGATTTGATGAGAGTAACTTACTTGGAAAGGGAAGTTTTGGTTCTGTGTTCAAAGGAAAACTTTCAAGTGGAATAATGGTTGCTGTTAAAATATTCAATTTTGACTCAGAAGCATTGTCAAGGAGCTTTGAGGTAGAATGCAACGCAATGCGTAATTTGCGCCATCGAAATCTAGTGAAGATCATTAGTAGTTGTTCCAATGCTGATTTGAAGTGTTTGATAATGGAGTTTATTCCTAATGGAAGCCTTGAAAAATGGTTATATTTTGATAACAATCATTTGGATTTTCTACAAAGGCTGAATATAATGATAAATGTAGCATATGCTTTAGAATATCTTCATCATGACTTGTCAACACCAGTAGTCCATTGTGATTTGAAACCAAGTAACATTTTGTTGGATGATAATATGGTTGCCCATGTGAGTGACTTTGGAATTGCCAAATTTCTAGATAAAGGGAAATCTAAGACGCACACTGAGACAATAGCTACAATCGGTTATATGGCACCAGGTAATCAACTTAAATCTTTATTATTCTTCTTTTGCACCATTTAAATTGGAGTTACTACAGTAAGATACATATATTGTCTCTCATTTTCCAGACTAACAAAAATTGAATGAAATTAGAGAAAAAATAAATTTTTATTATTTATGTGAAATGATGCACTTGTTTACAAACATTATGTTTTTATACATGAGAAGTTGAATTGACAAACTACAGCACATTATTAAAGTTATCAGTGTAAAATAATTGCAATTGAATCTAATTTCCCTAATTCTTATATACAACTTTTATTGGTTATTTCCTTACAATTTTGATGGATTTTTTATATTAAAAAAGAACTATTCTTTTTTTAACTAATTTAGTATACTTATATTGAATTCTATGTTTTACTTTCAAACTTGAATGTGATGGTGTGTTTTAATGTATGTCATTGTGTTCGGCCAAAAAAAAAAATTGTATGTGGGCTCATGTTCATCAATGTAGTAAGTAGTTTTAATATAGCATATACAACAATTTGAGATATATATTCCTGTCAAAAATATATCCCATATATTGTATTTGATGAGAATGTTTTCTGACAGTTTTTATGTTCTAAAAACCATGCATTTAAAGTACTGTTTGGTTGTTATTTCAAAACTATTATATATATATATATATATCCAAGAAATTCTAAAGAATGCTTCAGTAAATGTAAAGGAATTTGTGCTATTAGTTAGTTATTATTTTACTTGTTATATCATATATAAGTTACTTGATATTTGACTTTGGTTGAATTAAATTAAATCATATGCAGAATATGGATCTACTGGAATTGTGTCAACAAAAGTTGATGTGTATAGCTATGGAATAATACTAATGGAAGTGTTCACAAGGAAAAAGCCAACAGAAGGTATGTTTGTCGATGGATTAAGCTTAAAGACTTGGATAAGTGAATCAATGTCACATGCATTGATTCAAGTCATGGATTCCAATTTATTACAAGGAGATGAACAATATATTGGTAATATTTTGACAACTACATCCACTATATTTAAATTGGCCTTGACTTGCTGCTCTGATTTTCCAACAGGACGTTGCAATATGTTAGATGTTGTAGCGTCATTGAACAAGATCAAGGACCTATTTATGCAAAGAAGTCAAGTTAAAAAAATTTAATATTAAATCTATTTTGCAATTGGTGTTGTTGTCTATCCTTCATTCCTCGACTATCCCTAAAGAAAATGTTGGATATATGTAATACCTTGTGAGAAAGGGTGATATGATGATATGTTCTTCTAAACATTAAATACTAACTATGAGTTGTGAATTTGTAAAACCTGTTCATTTTTATTTTCATGAGTTGTACTTGTCTTACATGGATTGTGAGCCTTTTGATTAATGATATGTAGGGGTCCATATATTTAAGTTTCTAAAGATTTTATCCAAAAAAAAAATTATCTTAGCTTTACACATACAAAAATGTCCATCCATCCACACCTAGAAAAATTTAATTTAGTGACAAAATTAAAATGAGAAATTATTCTTTCCTCGCTAAACTCTGAATTAGCTGACAAAAAAATATAAATTTTTTCTATTTCTAAATTTCTTTTCAATTAGACAATATAATATATTAAACAATAAAAATATAAGTAAAAAGTTAACTGACAATATAGTCATTTTAATTGAATAACTATACCCCAAAAAATGGTCATCGGCATTGCGATTATATTCTTCTTTCCAATTATGCCAAGGGAGAATTTGTAAGAAATTTTTACATAGACCCAAGGCATTACATCATTTATATATTTTCCAGTAAAAATATTCATGTCAGATGGCTGTAAATATAAATTGATTTTGCAATTGATAATGGTGGAGAGAAAAAATAAAAGAAATTAAAGAAACACTCTGTTACAAAAATTAATTTATTATAAATAATCACATGATACTTTATTTAATTGAAATAGTGCAATTTTATTAGGTAGAACATGGCTGATATGGTGCACCTAGTCCATGCAATAATTTTTTGAGGATTTGCTTCCACTGTATATGATTGTAGGAAAATACAAGTTACATCTTAAAAATTTAATTTAATGACAATTACAAAAAAATGTGTTAAAAAATATTTTAGTAAAGGATCACAATAGACAAATAATTTAAAATTAGGACCACGGAACTCTGAAATTACCTTGCATCACCAAGGGATTAAATTGAATGGGAAAATTATATATTTAGCCATATATATATATTTAAGGTTCTTTTTTCCAATCAAATTAAGATATGTGGATAATTTATATATATATATATATATTCTATAATAAACTCTTGTTATTAATATTACTACAACATTAAAATCCATTTGTTTTAGTTTAATTAGATAAAAGTACATTAAATATGTAAGGTTAAGTATCCAAGTCTCCTCCTTGAGAAATGACCAAAAAACCCTCCATTAAAATTTAAAAGTACTCCCAACCATCGTCGTTGCCACCACTAGAGAGTTCTATAGGTTGGACCACCACCAGCTGGAGCTCTAGCCATTAGCCAACAAAATAATTACTTAAAAGTGACTAGGGCATTTGAACCACTAAGCCATTGGCACTATTAATTATATGCTACAAAATGTTATATATAAAATGAACCAAGTTCCTAAACCAACTTCAGTAACATCATGATGACTAATTATAACCATAACTTAACTTGTAATTGCAGTACAGTGTAGTTTATTAATTCATTAAAGGAACTTGTTAACAATCTCATTTAAATATCCAATTGTTCTATGCTATGAAAGTGCACAGGTCATGATAAATAATGCATTTTGAATACAGTATCGTTCTCACATAGACTTGCATTGTCTTAAAAGTATGATCAAGCAAAAGAAATTGCAAATTCAATTAAATTGAGCAAAGCACGTACAATTAGTTGGACAAGATTGGTTGCTTCAATTATATTAAAACTAGAAAATAAACAAAAGCAAATGATTCTTAGGCTAATCAAGAATGAAATGGGACTTTGGATTATTTGTTTCCCGTGTATTGAATGTATAACACTAAAAATTACATCCTCTTATAAATGTTCTTAATAAAAATAAGTGCTGACTTAGGGTTTTAAAAATACTTGAATAAGCGCTCTCAATGAATATGATCAAGTTTTTAATTTCCTTAATTGCTTAATAAATATTTTGTTACAATTAATCAAATCCAATTTTTAAGTTTCAACCCTAATGTGGCTATAAAGGTTTAAAAATATATCTCTATCTTATTAACAAAGCCATCTATTTATCATGCAAACTTCAAGTTCTTGCATTATTTTATCCAAATTATATACTTAAGCTAGCCTTCTCAAGCATCACTCAAATGAATAAAATATCTAAATTATGGCTCATAACTTACAAGCATTAAGAGAAGAGTAAAATAAACACTTATATAAAATCAATCACAAAAGTGATAGGAAAACGTTAGTATTAATCAATCCATAAAAGTATTCAAAATAATTATAGAACAAAAGTGTTTAGCTACTCATAAACATCCAAAAGCTACAAATATACAAAATATTCAAACTCATATCATATTACAAGTACAAGAGAGGAAAGGGAAGAACAAGAGGAGCAAAAGAAATAGAACTTCAAGCATCTTCAAAGTTTCATCTCTTGAGCTCAACTCGTTCAAAGCCAAAACCCTAGCAAAACCAAGCTCCTCAAGTGTCTCAAGGTCAAAGTTCCAACTCAAAGCAACAACAAATATATATATATATATTCCAACCCCAAACTTCAGCTTATAATCAAAATGTTTCGTTTTGTTGTTAATGGCAAAAGTCGCAAGTCTAGGCTAAAGATTATTCACCTTTTTTCTGATTTTTTTTTTTCATATTTGGTTTGTTCTCCACACTTTTCCCATTTGGTGTGGCTATTCACCTTTTTATCTGATTTTTTCATCTTTAAACTTTTCAAAAGCATCAATAAAGAACTAGAAAATTCCTTCAATATAATCATAAACAAAAATAGGAGAAATTTTTCCCAAAACTATCAATAGAAAGTTATATGTCTGCAAAACCAAATATATATAAGATGCACATTTGTTCTTAGTTTGGAGTCCAAAATATGTACAAAAGTGTCAAAATATATTAAAATCCTAGAAAATTGTGTTCAAATTACATAAAATTCTAGAGGTTAACACCAATCTCGTTGACTTATTGTGATCAAGTGTACTCATTAAAACCATAACGTCACTTTTTTATTTTAGTAATTATTACATGTTTTTTTTTTTTTGCCAGCAGTATGAGTACATGTTAACTCATTAAAAAAACATGTTGAATATGCTTTTTATTCTTGTATTATATATATTATATATATAGATGAGTTTATCATGGAAACTTGAAGATCATCTAATACTTAAAATTAGACAGGCTTTTCTTTTAATAAAATGTCTTATAAAAAATGAAGTGCACGTGCAGAAAAAAAGTGGCCCATAATTTTTAAAATGTACAATGATATTAAATTTTATTTTTTGAATTAAAGGGCAGGCATTAATTAATAATCTGAGGTTACAAGTGGGATCAAACTTACAAATTCCCATCCAACTTACAGGGGAGCTTATACGCCACTAGGCTATAAGAATATTGGCATAACAATATGAAATTGAATATCATAAACCCAAACCTATTTACAAGAAACAAGTTATATTCCAAAAAAGATTAATAATTATTACGTATAAATCACAATTTATAACATCATTGTTCTAATGTAGAGAAAAAATTGCATATGTAAGTCGCTAATGAGATAATGCGATCATCAAAAGTAAAAAATTATTGCCTTTCGTGTCTTTTACGTTCAGAAGACTAGTTTAATTTGAATGTCATAAATCAATAGTTTTATGGGATTTTAATGTCTAGCTAGCAAGTCAATCTTTCCCTCAAAACACGTTCTTTTACTTTTCTTCACCCCAAACACTAAGTGTATCCTCCACTTCCTCTTTCGAACCATAAAGCAGAGCCATAACACATGGATCTGACTTCAGTCATCTCATCACACTGGCACTCATCAGTGTGATGAGATCTGGACCATCCAGATTTTGATCTGGATGGTCTAGATTTAAAGTAATATTTTATTTTATATTTATTAAATAAAAATTTTGAAAATTATAAAGTAGTTTTAACAAATTTTTTATTTTTAGTCTGGTCTAGACTTAATTTAGAGGGTCCAATTTAATATTAAAATTTTATAACTACTATATATTAAACTGTACAGAGTATGCTTGGATAGTTAATATATAGCAATTATAAAAATTTTAATATTAAATTAGACCCCCTAAATTAAATCTAGACCAGATTAAAAATAAAAAATTTATTAAAATAATTTTATAATTTTTAAAGATCATACATAGTACATTTGGATAGTCAATATATAGTGATTATAAAAATTTAATATTAAATTATACCCTACAAATTAAATCTAGATCATATTACAAATAAAAAAATTATTAAAACTATTTTATAATTTTTATTTTAATAAATATAAAATAAAATAATATAATATAATAATGCTTTAAATATGATCTGGATGGTCTAGATCTCATCTAGGTGATGAGCCAGTAAATGAACCCCCTAACATACTCATTACAATAGAGATCATTCAATTATTCATAAAGAAAATCACATGGCTTCTGTTAAACAAGTTTTCCTTTCATTACTAATTCCTTCTCATTGCTTCCTTATTAGAGATCTCCAATGCCACTGGCAGCAGCATTTATTATCATTTTGTGATAGCATTTGCAACAAAAAATTCTGTCGCAAACCTTTCCATCATAATTCTGTCACTAATTTCAGCGCTAAGGTTTTAAATTTTATTATATGATTTATAATATATATATTTATATGTAATTTATTATTTTAAATTATTTAGATATTACTAATAATTATAATAATTTAAATGATATATTTAATTATTTTTTGATAACCTAGTAACATACCTAATTATTGTTATTTAAAAATAAAAATATTTTATTGATATAATATAAAATTATAATATAATATAAAATAAGTATTATATAAAAAATTAATTTATTTTATTGATAAATAAAAATAATGTTAAATAAAATAATTATATTTAAATTATATATTTATTGATATGTGTGTGTGGGCAGTTAAATATTATATATTTGATTTATCAATTAATGATTAAAGATCTCCTTCAACTTAATTAGTAATAAGATTGGACGCAAAGACTCATGAAAGTGTGAAGTTTTGGATTCGAACTTAGCCAAGGCACACATTTGAAGTTATTTGCAGTTAATACATGACGTGAAGGTGACGTGGCAAGTACATGGTGATGTGGAGGTGATATGGTAGGGAGGGGTGATAAGGTGGTAGTAACATGGCGATGAAGTGGCACTACCCACTAGGTGACATGGCAATGTTGATTTTTTTATAGAATTTTTATTTGTGATAGATTTAGCGACGGAATGCATCCTATCACATAATTGTAATAGCTTATCATTGTTTAGCAAAGGAAATATTTCATCACTGATTGGCGACGGAATTAATGACAGAATTGTAATTCCATCATTAATTAGTGACAAAATTTTAAATTCCGTCGTTAATGAATTAGTGACGGTCTTTTTACCGACAAAATTATTCTATTACTAATTTCATTGCCAACCCATTTAGCGACTAAATTTATATTGATTAGTGACAAAATTTCTAATCCACTATTCTTTTGTAGTGTCTCTACTCCCCAGTGATAGACAAGAAAAATCATATTTTGTTAAAATTTTATAAATTTAACTATATTTTAGTTGATCTTTTGGGATTTTAGGATTTAAGTTCATTTCCCTATAAACTTTGTTTATAAAAATATGAAAATTTAATAACTTTATTTAAAAAATTTATTACTTGATGTGATCTCTCAAACAGTAATCTACCTTAATGAATATTGACAAAGAAAAATTTTGAAATAGAGACAGACTTACCTCAAAAAAGAGAAATTCTAAACAACATTATTGTTGCAGACCCCACCACCATTCCTTTTCTAATGTGAAATTTCATTGATGAATGCAACTCACATCTACTTTTCTATTTTCTCTGCAAAGTTATCTTCTTATTAATTTCTCAGTTGTCTAAGTCAAGCCTTTTTTTTTTTTTGTTACGACATGTCTAAGTCAAGCTTCTTGTTTTTTTTTTTTTTGTGTGGGTAAAATTACTAAGTCAAGCTTTTGTTTTATAATTTATTTTAAATTTTGGATTCAATACTAATTAGGCACCAAGTTATTATCAACTCAAGTGTAATTAATTAAAAAAATAGAGAGAATCACATTTAAAAACTTGTGAACAATGTTATCTTAGATAAGGATCATTAACAAGTCACCATTGAGAGACAAAAATTTTACATTTCTATTTTAACAATAATTCATTTTGTATTGATCTTTATTTTTGAATAATATTTTTCATAGGCATGCGATTGAAGTTTGCAACACATATTAGCATTAAATCAATGGTGCTAATTTTTATAATTGGAAAATTTGAATGGGCTCTACTTTTTAAGGTTTTGGGTTAAGTAAATCCACCAATATTCTACCATTCCCTGCTATTTTTCTCCATTGCAAAATAGCTTTTGCATATTATTTTGTTCATCATAATTAGCTATTTTAGACTAATATTGGTCAAATAAATTCACCAATATCATTACTCTCATTTCAGTGCTGATCAAAGCTTTCTTCTCCTTGTGAAGCCACTAAGAAAAGAAAGAGAGACTTTCAGCGGTGATTATAAAAAGTCATTGCTAAAAGTCTAACCACCTACGGTAGTTAAAATTTCTTAATTCTTTTCCATTTCAAACAAGTTTTTGCATATTATTTTGTTCACCATAATTAGCTATCATAGGCTATAACAATTAATTACATTATTATCCTTTCTCTTATGACCAAGCTAATCAGCTAACCATTCTCAAAGATTATATATAGTGAAGGTTTCTTCTCCTTTTTCTTCATCCTAAGAAGCTTTGAGCCTATCCAACATGGAAAATCTTTGCTTTCATTTCCCCTCATCCATTTTCTCCATGCTCTGTCTCATGGTTTGCCCATCTTTATGTCATTCCAATTTTACCCTCGATGGATTGACACTTCTTGCTTTCAAATCTTCTATTAGGGACCCTTACAACCACTTGAAAAATTAGTCCAACTCATCATCTTCCTTTTGCAACTGGTTTGGAGTCACTTGTGATCCTAACAATGAGAGTGAGAATCCTTCCTGATCTGGGTCTTAAGGGCACCTTACCCTTACAAATTGGAAATCTATCCTTCCTAGAAAAACTTGAACTACAAAGCAACAACTTTCATGGTGGGCTGCCAAAAGAGTTGCTTCAATTGCACAAATTGAAAATTCTATACTTGAGTTATAATACTTTTAGTGGAGAAATTTTGATTTGGATTGGAAGCTTGTTTACGCTTCAACACTTCAAAACGTTTTAGGAGTTGAGTCATTTTGAACTGGCGGTCGGATCGAGAATTGGAATCAAATCGAGAATCGGATCCAGTTTTCAAAAACTTGACTGTACAAAAAAAAACCTTTTTCTTATTTTTATCAAATTTTTTTAAAAAAATGACTAATTTTTTTAATCATTTGATATTATGTTATATCACATGGCTTGTTAAGTTATGATAAACTTAAAATATTTGATTTTTTAAGTTAAATAGCAATTTCATATGTATTTCTTATATTTAAATTATTATACACATATATAATTTTTTTAATTTAATTATTACGTCGTCCACCCAGTTGAACCATGCAAACCGTAAACTGCTGACTTTTCCGGTTCAATGTCCGGTCTAGTTCTGAAAACATTGAATGGATCTATTCCGATGGATATTGGAAGACTTCAACACCTAAAATTTTTAAACATTTCTAGAAACATGCTTTCAGGAAGTATACCTCCAACTATCTCTAACTTATTATCGCTTGAACACATCTCATTGTCTCTCAACTTCTTAGAAGGTATGTCTTGTATAATATATTATAAACATTTATTCTATTTTTCAAAATTGATGAATTTATAATTTTTTTATAATCATTTATATCAGTCTTATACTTGATGTCAATCTAACTTGGGGTGTACTATTTACTATGTATTTTCAAAGTTAGACCTTGAACCAAAAATTCTCAAACATTTTACAAATACATGAAACAAATTAACTATATATACCTCTATAATTAAGCTATCATTGCCAGAAAAAATTTGATTATTCTTTAAAAATTATTCCTTCAATGAGTTATCTCTGACAAAAAATATTTTTGTTTAAAAAGACAATTTAATTAAATGTTATTGGGAATTATCATTCAGCAAGGCACTTTTTTTTTTACACTATAACTTTTGGAATTTCTTTTGTACTTTTCAATTGTCATAAGTTGATGCATGTATATCTATATATTATCTGGTTGGTAGTATTGACTAACCAGATATTGAATGCATGTATGAGATACAACAATAATGTATTCCCAAAATTATATGTCTTACTCTTTCGTTTAATACTATTTTTTATATAAGCACTCACGAAAAAGTATAAGGTTATGCTTTGGCCATATTGCACGACATATTCCTAAAGAAATGAATAAGCTTACAAATCTGAAAAATATGTACATGGGTATGAATAAGTTGTTAGGGCAAATAACAAGCATTGGAAGTTTGTTCATGCTTGAAAATTTATATCTGCAAGCAATAGCCTCCAAGGTACATTTTTAACAAATAATAATTTTTTTTATTATTGTTGGCTTTTCTTTTTGGGACAATTACGTATAGGTCCTTTGAAGGATACTTATTTACAAATAGGTCCCATATAATTTAGAAACTACAAGTAGGTCCCTTGGGATCTAATTGAAATTTGAAATTACGGTGCACAGATAATACTACCCTTATACTTGTAATGTATGATCAGTTTAATTATTAAATATGTGAAGTGATAGTTGCAAAAAGTTGAAGTAATAATTGTAAATTATTGATGAAATGTTGTAAATAATTAATGTTAAACATTGTTAGTAATGTATAGATATGTGAAGTTATTGTATAATGTTAATGTGATAGTTGTAAATTACTGATAAGGTAATTGTATACAATTAGTATTAACCTTGCAATGCTTGATTAGTTTAACTATTGGAGATGTAAAATTACAATTGTAAAAAGTTAAAAATGATAGTTGTAAATTACTGATGATGTAATGTATTTTTAATAGGGACATTATTGTCTTTGCACCTTAGTTTTAAATTATACTCAAGTTCCAAGGGACCTAGCTATGATTTTTAAATTTGGTGGACTTATTTATAAATAAGTCTGTTCTATGAGACCTATACATGATTTTTTCTTTATTTTTTAATGGGAATAATTAGAAACAACTTTTTTGAGTGACCATAATTTTTGGAGAAGCATCCCTTCAAATGTATGTCAAGTTGATGGTTTCAATGGTTATATTTAGGAGAGAACATATTTTCATAAGTTTATACTACAAAATAAATCAAGGACCAATTTGTTTATGATTAAAAAAATAAGTGAGTTTTATATTGTTTAGATTTTTTTAAAAAAAAAGAGATATATGTTGTAGAGATTTTATACAAAGCATATATTATTTATGTTTGGCTACAGCAATGAAAAGTGATTATTATTTAATTATTTTTATATTTTATGATATCTTCATGGATTTCTATTCATAAATAAATTATTTTTAGTTATTTTAAAAGGGTAAGACTTAGGTACTTAGCCTTATATACTTAATGCATAGTACTTGCATCCAATCAAATCAAAACAGTTGTCACATCCCGGTTCTAAGCGTATGACTGGCACAGAGTATGAGATAACCTCACATTCCATGAGCCTTAATTAACCAAAAATTAAGCTAAATTATTAATATAAAATTTTTATATGTGTTTATAAGGTTTGTAAAATTTTAAGTGTTTGTAGAAATTTTGGCAGAGCCTCCCCATATATAATTATGGCATACATGGAGCACTAATTATCATTATATAATATAATGAATATTTACATTAAAATAAATGATTGAAGCGTGCATCCATCGTCCAAAAAGCAATAAAGCCCCTTAATGATCAACAAGAGGTGCAAGGTCAATTATGTTATCCGAGACCAAAGAAGTTTTTAGTGAGTAACATCTCAATCAAAATTATAGATAAAACACATAAAAGTAGTAATTAATATAATTTAGTTAAAAATAAATCAATGGAATATTAAGTCACATAAACAACCAATAAATGACAACGTTACTCAACAACATAACCGTGGAATAAACCAATAAATTTAAAATTTGTGATAGGTTATCAAGAATTGTACAATAAAATAAAAATATACAAAAAAGAATTCAAATGATGATATAATCAAGGAAAAATCTATAAATAACTAATATAAAACAATATTTTTTTAAATCTAATCTAGGAGGAAATTTATTATATAAAATCATATATAATTAAACAATAATTTATTTATTAGAATAAATTTAAAAATAATAATTCTCAAAATTTCACATTTTAACGGGACTTAATCACAACGATTAACAAGCATGGACACATAGTCCATGAGAGTAAATCACCAACAAGTGCGGCTAGAAGCCACGAAACAAGCACAAGCATGTAGCCCACGAAACAAGCATGAGTACAATGCTCACGAATATCCATCCCTCCATTCCATGTGCGTTGGCCTGCGCACAGGGCTAGCACCCTACAAGCACCCTACTAGCTAGGTGTACCATGGTGCCCCAAGGGCTAACGGAACTACTGTTAGGAACTAGCGTTATGAACTTAGTCTCCCTTCATTTTCCATTGCTTAGATTTATTTTTATTTCCTCCATACACGAATAATTGCATAAAAAAATTATCAACATGGAACTAAATAATTAAACTACTTCTAAGAAACAATACCATTTGTCGTATATCCATTTCAATTATTACTTATCAGCAATATAAATCAGTAAAATCAATGCATTTTCAATAACAAAACAATTGTTAAAAAAAAATAGAATTACAAAAGTATTTGTACAATTTATAAAGGAATAATAGTAAAATTTAAATGAAGGAAATTTATAAACACTTTACTAAAAATTGATTTGGAATGCTACTCACTCACCTGAATTCTCAAAAATCTTATGGTCCGACTCTCTTAATTTCTTACTTACTCTAATGATGCCCCAATTTAATATAGCATGTAAACCACCACATTTCATGTCATTATGATTTCCTTTCTTAATATAAGCAAGTGAAATTAACATTTAATGTCTTCAATTATTCATTAAATTTCTCAATAACCCCTTAAATTTTGACCAAACCCTTCAAAAACATCTATTAAGTAGTCAACAACACTAGGCACATTCAAGCACAACCATTAATGTAACTCTTTTTCTAAGCTTAATAAAATTTTAATAATTCTATTCCCATCAACTTCTTCTTTCAAGCATACTTGCAAATACTGTGAGTATATCAAAAATTTGGTTCACAATAATTATCCAATAATTTAATCAACCTAATAACTTTATTATTATCATTCAGCTCACTCCAAACTACAACCACTTACTTAAAGTACAAATCAATTTACTTAAAATTATAACAGACATTAGGAGGAGCAGAGACACATTCTTGGCCAGGGGAAGGAGAAAGGATGATTCACGCTGCCTATAAATTCAAAGGAGAAGAAAGGATCGCAGTCTAACCTTGAATAGAAGTACAGAAACAACAGCCTCTCCTTAGTTCATAAACTACGCCAAAAGACAAAGGTAGAATTCAACCTAGTTGCTCCATGTGAGGAAGAAGCAGAATCAGCATATATGTATATATATACATAAACCTTGAGCTTTCTCTACAAACACACACAGTGCCTAGCAGTAGAGGAAAAAGAAAAACTAAGGCTGAATATGCTTGCTTACACCCCCTTTGTTAGTCACCAAACAGAACAAAAATTCAGGTCATCACCGGACAAACACGGACGAACAGTGAAGAGGAAGATAATGAACGAGTTCTGTAGCGAGCAGAAGAGAGGATCAACAATTTACCTCAAACTACGGCAAAGCGATGACAGTTCAAGATCAACACGTGGTCGAGATTGGTGAAGGAAGCAAGCTCTGTTCTGCAACTCAAATAAGGAAGATGGAAACCAGAAATCGTGACCACAAAAAGAGAAAAATTTAGCTTATCATACACCTATACATAACGTTCAGCAGATAGAGAGCAAGAAGGATTGAAGGCACACACAAGCACACGCACACGGATGCTCTACCTACATGGATAAGCAAAAGATGACAGCAAAGGAAGAACAGATTCTAGTGAGCCACTTCTAGCTGCCAATATGCACCAGTTCAGCCACCGGTGAGAGGAAGAGCAAGCCAAAGGTGAAGAGATAGAGTTCAATGGTGATGAGAAGAGAGAACTCAAGCTCGGTGAAGAACAAATGCGAATGCTCTGTTTTTTACCATAAGATAAGGAAGTTTGGGAAAATTACAAGAAAAGCACCAGAAAAACTACAAAAAAAGACCCAACGAAAGTTAAAAAAGGACCCCAAATTTCCTATAATCTAAAATAAAATAAAATCAAATCAAATCAAGTCAAAGTTGCAAAAAAAAAAAGAAACTTATTTTAATAAAATATCCCTTGGAAGGAAATTTTGTTCAAATTAAAAAATTTTGTTGTTACACAAGTGGAATTTAATGTGTTAATAATATTAATGACAAAAAATTATTGTAGAATAAATAATCAATAAATGATACGCATATCTTGATTTAATTGGAAACAATCACCATAACATATAAAGCTAAGTATATAAAATTTTTCCTTTTCAGAAACTATTCAAAGTAGCTTTTCAAATTGGTCAGAACTTAGAAATATGATTTTTCTTAGATTTTGATTATTTTCAAAAGTTTAAACAAATATAATAAAATTTCACAAAATAACTTTTTTAAAAAAATAAGTGATCATCTCGTAAAAGGAAGATCAAACAAATGGACCCCAAATTAAATCTCCAACTTTAATTTCATAACTTCTTTTTACAAGGATTCTTCAAAATCATAAAATAAATTCATAGGAGTTCATTATATTTTATGTTTTTAAATTAAAATTATTCTTTGCAAAATTATTAAACCATGTGTGTCTGTGTGTGTGTATAAACTCAACAGACGATATCAAATTTGTTTCCAAAATATAAAAGTAAAATTGTGGGAGGTGAGAGGTGTGGAATTAGAATGTTTAATTTTATGCAACAATTCACAGCATTATGATTTTATTGTGTTGTAATGTTGCAGGAAATATTCCGAATGAAATAAGCAATCTTACAAGTGTGAGTTGCATATACGCAAGTGCTAATCAATTGTCTGGTCATATACCAAGAGGCATTGGCAAGTTCACTCGGCTTCAAGAGTTATTTTTGGACAACAATAACTTAGAAGGTATATAAATACTTTTATCAAAATAAAGGCTAGTTCTGCTTAATTTTCGGTTAATATGATATTTTATGCAGGGGCAATCAAAATAGAGTTACTTTTCTTTTTTTGACCACACTGCAAAAGGAATTATTTCTTTACAATAAACATGGAGAATCCAAAATTTATAAACATAGATGATGATAATAAGTTTCTGCTCATTAATTAACCTTAAACAGGTATAGTGAATATATACATATATATGCTCAAGGAATTGGAAAATTGACTATTATTTTATTTTATTATTTAGATTACGACGCACAGCTTTCACAACTTGTACTACAAAATTTAACAGACTATATCAAATATTCACCAACTTAAATTTCTTAATTGAAAATATATTTTAACTGCACATTATGCTTTGGGATTGGTACGTAGCGATTCAAAACCATATATAATTAATGGGAATTATCTTTTATTATCATTTAAACAAGCTTCTTATTATTTAAAAAGTAAATTGTTTTTATGAAAAGTTAAAAAAAAACCGCCACCCCTTATTAAACTTGTTAATTTATCAAGAAATATAATTCATCAAAATAAAAACAAACAAACTAGGCTAATATAGACTAAATTGTTTTCAAACGTAGAACAATATATATATATATATATATCTCATAATTTTATGGATGATTTTAAGTGTTTGTTCATCTTTTGAATATATAAATCTATATATGAGGACAATCATGCTTTTTAGACATATATAAGCTTATTTTCATTTAGACCACTAACTTTAAAACACAAATAATTTGAAATAACATAGAAAGTATGCGTTACCACAAATTTAAGTGTTGCTCTTTTTACTTACAATGATGCATAGTTATTATTATTATTTTTTTGTTTGCAGGAAATATTCCCAATGAAATTATAAGTCTTGCAAATCTGAAGATGATGAGCCTAAGGGTTAATCAGCCATCTGGCCCCATACCAAGAGGCATTGGAAACTTGACTGTGCTTCAACAGTTGTATCTTGATAGCAATAATTTAGAAGGTACATTTTCACCAGAATATAATGTACTACAAACATTTTCTTTTTACGTGATATTTTATACTGTATAATGACTTCTTTTCTTAATTTTTCTTTGAATCATGCATTTTCATTCCCCTCATGACTTTCAACTTCTCTCAAACCTCTCCTGTCTATTCTTTTTTATTTAGATTTGATGCTTGAACTGGTGAATCAACCAGCCAACATGTTTTTCATGTTCCCCCAATTTGTTGACAAATTTTTGACTAGTTCACTACACATAAGATTTAATGGTTTATGCTAGACTAGATGACAAGCTAGTTCCCATCCAACCGGCTGATTTGATCTAATTGTAAAACCATGATGTAACTGACTATTTAGGTTTGTAATAGTATACATTAAAAATAATTTTAGAAGCTTAGGCCAGCAAGCTAAAAACTCATCATCCACTACTAAAAAAAATACCCTGCAAGAGCATTTATTTTAAACATAAAAAATGTGAAATTATATCACAAAATTGTGACCACTAAATTAGTGACGGATCAAGGCATACTAAGTTTGTTGCAAAGGCCCCAATCCATCACAAATTTGTCCAAAATTTTATGTTTAAGTAGTGGGTAAATCTAAGTAGTTAGACATTTATAATTTGTTTTATATTTTAGTATTAACTTTCGTTGATACTTCAATTAATATTTGTATTATAGGATCAATACCTATGGAAATTGGTAATCTTCAACAGCTTCAGATATTAGATTTGTCTCAAAACAAATTTAGAGGATTTATTCCATCAGAAATTTTCAACATGTCAACTTTGGAGGTCTTGTCTCTCTCAAACAATTCTCCATCAAGAAGTCTTCCATCAAATTTTGGATTTGGTGGCCTTTCTAATCTTCAAAGGTTTTATTTATGGGGCAACAAACTTTTTGGAAAAATCCCAAATACTATATCCCATGCTTCAAAGCTAACCGCTCTAGAATTGGACAACAATAATTTTGAAGGGGTTTTACCAAACACACTTGGGCATTTAAGATACTTAGAAACCTTTTCAGTAAGTGATAATAATTTTACCATTATAGATAGTTCTGATTCTAAAACTAGCCTTTTCAATTCATTGTCAAATTGTAGACATTTGAAAATTTTGATTCTCTCAATGAATCCACTGCATATGAACTTCCCAAGTCCATTAGAAACTTGTCTAATTCTCTACAAGTTCTACTTGTAGACTCGTGCAGGATTATTGATAACATACCATCAAAAATTGGAATCTATCTAACTTATTTCAGCTATCATTGGCTGAAATTTTTTTAAATGGACCGATACCAAAAGCAATTAGCAACATATAGGCTCTTCAAGATTTGAATCTTGAAGGCAATGAGCTAGGTGGCTTGATTGTTGATGAGCTTTGTGAAATTAGAAGACTTGTCTATCTACATTTATCTCAAAACAAGTTTTCTAGAGCAATTCTGCCTTGCTTAGCAATTCGGCCTTGCTTAGGAAATCTTATGTCCTTGCAAAACTTCACTTGGACTCCAATGAGTTGATTTCTGAGATACCTTCTTCCTTTTAGAATGCAATTGGTATATTGGAAGTAAACCTATCTTCTAATGTTTTAGTTGGAAATCTATCATTCAAGATTGGCAACTTAACAGCACTTATATCATTAGATTTGTCAATAAATCGTATATCAGGCATCATTCCATCAGTAATAGGTGGCTTGCAAAATTTGCAAATTCTCTCATTGGCACATAACAAATTGCATAGGAAGATTCCTGAATCACTTGGGAATTCTCCAAGCTTAGTAAAGTTAGACCTTTCCCAAAATTAATTATTTGGTGATATTCCTAAATCTCTAGAGTCACTTATATCCCTTGTGTATGTCAATCTCTCTTTTAACAAACTACAAGGTGAGATTCCAAGTGGCAGAGTCTTCAAAAATTTAACATTTGAATCTTTTATGTTGAATAAAGCACTTTGTGGTGAGCCACAAAAGCAAATGCCTCCATGCTAAAAAGGAACAAGTACAAGGTCAATGGAAAAATCGATTTTATTGAAATGTGTATTGCCAATGGCTTTGTCGACAGCTTTAATTGCTACAGGCATTGTCCTCTTTCAACAAAAGTGAATAAATTATAGGCATACCATTAAAAAAGTTTTATCTACTTTAGGAATGCCAAGAAAGATTTCTTATTTTGAAATTTTGGATGCAACTCAGATTTGATGAGAGTAACTTACTTGGAAGGGAAAGTTTTGGTTCTGTGTTCAAAGGAAAACTTTCAAGTGGAATAATGGTTGCTATTAAAATATTCAATTTTGACTCAGAAGCATTGTCAAGGAGCTTTGAGGTGGAATGTGACGCAATGTGTAATTTGTGCCATCAAAATTTGGTGAAGATCATTTGTAGTTGTTCCAATGCCGATTTGAAGTGTTTGATAATGGAGTTCATTCCTAATGGAAGCCTTGAAAAATGGTTATATTTTGATAACTATCATTTAGATTTTCTACAAAGGTTGAATATAATGATAAATGTAGCATTTCCTTCAGAATATCTTCATCATGACTTGTCAACACCAGTAGTCCATTGTGATTTGAAACCAAGTAACATTTTGTTGGATGATAATATGGTTGCCCATGTGAGTGACTTTGGAATTGCCCAATCTTTAGATAAAGGGAAATCTAAGATGCACACCGAGATAATATCTACAATTGGTTATATCGCACCAGGTAGTAACTAGCTTAAATCTTTATTATTCTTCTTTTACAAAACACCAGGTAGTTACCCCATTTTGTCTCTCATTTTTCAGATTAACAAAATCAAATGAAATCAGAGAAAAAATAAATTAGTTCTTATTTATGTGAAATGATGCACTTGTTTACAAGACATTATGTTTTTATACATGAGAAGTTGAATTGACGAACTACAACACATTGTTAAAGTTATCAGTGGAAAATAATTGCAATTGAATCTAATTTCCCTACTCCTTATATAAAACTTTTATTGGTTATTTCCTTACAATTTTGATGGCTTTTTTTATATTAAAAAAAGAACTATACTTTTTTAACTAATTTAGTATACTTATGTTGAATTCTTTGTTTTACTTTCAAACATGAATGTGATGGCGTGTTTTAATGTATATCGTTGTGTTCGGCCAAAAAAAATGTATGTGGGCTCATATTCATCAATGTAGTAAGTAGTTTTAATATAGTGTATATAACAATTTGAGATATATATTCCGGTCAAAAAAAATATCCCATATATTGTATTTGCTGAGAGTGTTTTCTGACAGTTTTTATGTTCTAAAAACCATACATTTAAAGTACTGTTTGATTGTTATTTTAAACCTATTATATATATATATATATATCCAAGAAATTCTAAAGAATGCTTCAAGAAATGCAAAGGAATTTGTGTTATTAGTTAGTTCTTATTTTATCATATATGAGCTACTTGATATTTGACTTTGGTTGAATTAAATTATATCATATGCAGAATATGGATCTGTTGGAATTGTTTCATCAAAAGTTGATGTGTATAGCTATGGAATAATACTAATGGAAGTGTTCAATGGAAAAATGAGCTAAAAATATTTTAGTAAAGAAACGCAATAGATAAATAATTTAAAATCAGGATCACTGAACTTTGAAATCACATTGCATGACCAAAGGATTAAATTGAATGGAAAAATTATATGTTTAGCCTTATATATATTTAAGGTTCTTTTTTCCAGTCAAATTAAAAAATGTGGATAATTTATATTATATATATTCTATAATTAACTCTTGTTATTAATATTATTACAACATTAAAATCCATTTGTTTAAATTTGATTAGATAAAAGTACATTAAATATGTAAGGTTAAGTACCCAAGTTTGGTCCTTGAGAAATGATAAAAAACCCTCTATTAAAATTTAAAAGTACCCCCAACCATCATCATTGCCACCACTAGAGAGCTCTACAAGTTGGACCACTGCCAGCTGGAGATCCAGCCACTGGCCAACAAAATAATTGCCTAAAAGCAGCTAGGGGATTTGAACCACTAAGCCATTGGTACTATTAATTATATGCTGCAAAATGTTATATATAAAATGAACCAAGTTCCTAAAAAAGGTTTGCTAACATCATGATGACTTATTATAACCATAAATTAAACTTGTAATTTTAGTAGTGTATAGTTTATTAATTCATCAAAAGAAACTTGTTAACAATCTCATTTGAATATCCAATTGTTCTATGCTATGAAAGTGCGCAGGTCATAATAAATAATGTAATGTGAATAGAGTATCATTCTCACATAGGCTTGCATTGTCTTAAAAGTATGATCAAGCAAAAGATATTGCAAATTCAACTAAATTGAGCAAAGCACAATTAGTTGGACAAGATTGGTTGCTTCAATTATATTAAAACTAGAAAATAAAGAAAAGCAAATGATTCTTATACTAATCAAGAATGAAATGGAACTTTGGATTATTTGTTTCCCTTGCATTTAGTGTGTAACACTTAAATTACATCCTCTTATAAATGTTCTTAATAAAAATAAGTGTTAACCTAGGGTTTTAAAAATGCTTGAATAACCTCTCTCAATGATCATTATATATTTTTTAATTTCATTAATTGCTCTCTTGTTACAATTAGCAAAATACAATTTTTAAGTTTCAAAACTAATGTGGCTATACAAGGTTAGAAAATATCTATATCTTGCTAACAAAACCATCTATTCATCATGTAAACTCAAGTTTTTGCACTATTTTATCTAAGATCTACACTCAAGCTAGTTAGCCTTCTCAAGCATCACTCAAATGAACAAAATATCTATATTATGGCCAATCACTTAGAAGCATTAGGAGAAGAGTAAAATAAACACTTACATATAATTCATCAAAAAAGATAGGAGAAAGTCAGTATTAATTAGTTCATGCAACCATTCAAAATAACTTTAGAACAAATGTGTTTAGCTACTCATAAACATCCAAAAGCTACAAATATAGAAAATATTTGAGTGATTTTTGTCTGATTTTTTTTCCCTTATTTGGTTTGTTCTCTGCACTTTTCCCATTTGGTGTAGCCATTCACCTTTTTATCTTATTTTTTCATCCTTAGACTTTTCAAAAGCATCAATAAGGAACTAAAAAAATGCAACAAAAATAGTATAAATTTTGCCCAAAACTATCAATATAAAGTCATGTGTGCAAAACCAAATATATAAGATGCATATTTGTTCTTGGTTTGGATGTTCAAAATATGTGTTAAAATATATTAAAATCTAAGAAAATTGTGCTGAAATAACATAAAATTCTAAAAATTATTAATAATAAAAAATTTTATTTTAAAGTACAGACATATATTCTTAAGTTTAAATTTAATTTAAAAATTAAAAATACTTTATTTTTAAGGAAAAAACAAAAAGGGACCCAAAAAAGTTGCCTGAGCCCTTCTTTCATGGCCGGGCTTCAAAGTCTGATTTTTTTTTTTAAAAAAAGTTAATTTTTTAAAACCCAAATACTCATTTCCTAGTGGTGGTGATCTAAAGTAGAATGAGAACTTCAAATGAACCATAAAAGTATGTTTTGACTTTTGAAAACCATGTAAAAGTAGTTTTACTATTTTTCTAGAAGCAATACATACTTCCATGCTTAAAGAGTGTTCATAAAGATATTTATATAGATTACTCATTAATAAGACTATCACATTATATGGTAGCAAGATTTAAACTTATTAACCAAATTTAGAACAGACATCAAAACTTGCCAAAATAAGAGCATTAAAGTGCTTCTCTTTCTCTCCATGGAAGCAATGGAAGTCACTCCCTCAACTCCACCAACAAAGAGAGAATTAGAGAAAAGAGAAACTCAAATAAAGGGTACAATTCAATATTCAACTCAATTTCTTCAAAACTAATTTGAATACAACTGAGAAACTCTAAGATTATTTATGGAGCTTAAAAATATTAAAATAATAATAAATGAAATCTTAACATAATCCTAAAAGATAACAACAAGGATAATCTAGATTTATATGTTTAGGTATCCTATTTATTGGAAATAAAGAAAATCTAAAATAATCATAAAAAACTATAGATAAGAAAATCTAATTAAACCCTAAATAATCTAATGGAGATTCAATATCCTTATTTAAACAATCTTAATAGAATAATTTTAAATATCTAAAATAAAACTAATTGAATCTCATCCATATTCCATCAACAATCTAGTTCATTGCTGCTTGGTGATGCACGATTTTGGATGCCATCGATTTCGATATCGTGGTTAGTTCAATTAGCATTAGGATGATCTAGCTAAAGCTTTAAAGGACTTGGACCAGTAGTTGATCCTCTCCGCTGCACTGCAATGTACATTCCCAGATGCTCTCTTGTGCTCGGCGATTAAAACCTACTTGTTTGATTACGTTTGAATTCAATCTTTCAACCACCCTCCATGCCAGTACACCAATGGAACATGACAAATCTTGTGAATGCATGGAACCAATGGACCAGCATGCAAGTCATCAAGCAAGTGTTCTTGGGCATTCTGACAGCACCGGACGCGGCTAACATTGGCAGGTTTATTTTCGCAAACGTTCAGACGTCTCAAGTTCTTCCAGCTCTCAAAGGGTCTTCTAAGTATGGCCAAAGTGGATATAGCAAAGTCATTAAAGATAATGTCTAAAGAACTACTCAAGAGTGTTAGCTTTTTAATGGTTAGTTGATCACTAAAACTACTTCCATTGATCAGGTCCTACTTCTATGATAGATATACCATAAAAAAAATAATTAATAAAATTAATTAATATATTTCCAAAATAATATAATTTTAATTTCTAATTTATATTTTTGCATATGAAAATATAAATTATTCATTAGAAAGGTCCTACATCCATAAGAGGATTCCAACCCTTATCTTGGTATGAATTACATTTAATTTGCAGTGGGGACTAACCATAGTGGTTTATAATTTCTTAATTTCTATTTTTATTTGTTAATTTGAGTTGATCCTAGTGTTTTTAAAAATTTATGGCAAATATACGTCTTTAATGATTTAATATTTCACAACTTTCATTGTAATCCCTTAATTTTATAAAGTGTTTTTTCAATCTGTTAATCCTAATATAGTTAGTTTTATTAACAAAAAATGCTGACATTAAATTTTTAAAGGTTGACAAAATATTCTCCAATATTGACAGATTAAGTTTTTTTTTTTAAGTAACAATGACTGACATAAAATTTTATTATTTAACTAACGGGTGAGAACTAGAGGACTGAAAAATTTCATAAAACTAAATATCCAAACTGAATCCTTACATAAAGTTAAAGAATTAAACTAAATATCCAATGTGTCTAACATTATATTGGTCATTTAATTTTTATTTATAATCTGTTATCCTTAACTTTACCTCAAATTTTCACTTCTCTTTCTTCTTTTTTGTTTTAATTTTATTTATTAAAAATTTTATTATGCTTCATTTTTTCCCCTTAATTTTATGTTGTTTCTTGTGTTTCATTAATTTTGAAAAATAAAATAATATTTTATTTAGAAATTAATTAATACACTTTGCAAGAAAAATATTTGAATGCATTGTTGACAAGGGATGAAAGTGAGATTTAAGAAAAAGTGGAATGTAAAAAATATAAAAAAAAAATATCATTAAGCAAAGATATATAGAATGAAATAAAAAGTAAAAATATGGGGAATCCGGAAAATGCATATTGAACCGGACCCTGCACACACACAGACACAAATTTATCGCCAATCATAACATAAGATTACTTGAAGTCATAAAAAATGAATGCATTTATAATCCTCACGAAATAGAATCTGTCAATTCAAATACATTTACAATTCTTCTGTCTATTCTTTTCACATTTTGGAAGCCGATGCATCACAACCTCGCTTGAAAATTTTTAATATGGCTTAATTTTTTACAGACATTTTTTTCCCTATGAATTCTCAACAAATTGTATTAGAAGCCAAAGTCTCAAGATTTAATTCAAATGGTTCAAAGAAAAAAATGTTCGAAAAAAAAATGATATCAATGAAAATATAGAGGTTCCAATACTTCCATTAAAAAAAAAATTTCCTTAATGTATGGATATTCTTTTATGTATTTGTAATTTTCAACAATATCTTGCTATGAAAGGAATGCCGTGTTTTGATGGGCAAAGAGGACTTTGACTTCTTCTTTTTTTGTCATTTTACGTGCGACTGAAAGTACCTCAGAAGAAAATAATGAACGTGATAAGAACATACCACTTGGGCCATGAGTGATGGTGGTGGTTACGGAAAAATTAATCATGCTTTTAATATATCATTTATCTTTCTTGTAGAGAAAGACTTATGTTTATGAAGTCTCCAATGACATTATTTGCTCCGTGTCACTTGAGATTGACTTGAGCATATTCGTTTCATATTATTTAGTCAAGGGCTCAAGGCTGTAAAACTGTTCATATTAATAATGGTGAGGATTTTTTTTTATTTTTAGTTAACTCAAATATCGATTTGGTCCTTTAAATTAATTTTTTTATTGATTGGATACCTAATATTTTTTAAAATTATCTGGTGAGTCCTTTAAATTTTAAAACATAAACTGAGTCTCAAATTAATTAATCTAATGTGTATTAATTTTAGTTGTGACTTGTGAGACTTTTTTTCTCTGATATTTTTCCTATTATTTTCTCTCCATTTTCTGCTTATTCTTTTTGCTTGAGCTTGATCTTCTCTTGAGTCTCAGATTTTTTCTTATCTTCTCATTTATTTCTTATTTTTGCTGGTTTTTTTCTCAGCCCTCGGTTTTTTTTTCCTTTTTTTTTCCTCCTCCTTTCTTTTTTGATGTATTCGGAATTGATCAGCTCTTGATATCATGACAAAAAAGCGATATACATAAGACTCATTGGAAATATGCATCAATCATTAATCTAAATAATTATAATTAAAATAAATTCAGCACGGCAACTCAAAACTCTTTTTTTTTTTTTTTTTTTTTACCTTGACAAAATCCTAAAATCAGGTCATTGTCACTTCGACCATATTCACGGTTAAGTCCCAGGAACCTCACAGCTATTGCCTATTTGTGCATTTAGTGGGTATGTTTAGAATAATTATGTGGGATTTTAAAGTGGTTTTCTATAAGGTAGTTTCAATTCATAGATTTGCATTTAAAATTTAGACTTAAAACCTCACATTTCAAATCCATATATTCAAAATTCTATGTCTATGTAATTGCAATAATAAAGATTATTATTAATAGTATTCAAGGGTATATATATTTAAAGATTTTAAATAACAAGAGTTTAGAAAAAATTTCAAATTATGAAGGAGTTAAGATAAAATTTAGATTTGCATGATTTTTTAAAAGTCCAAATTGAGGATTTGACTTAAATCCAAATCCATATGTATACAACATAACATGATTGTTTTTTGGGACCCGAACTATGATAAGGAAATTATGATTTGCTTCCGTGTCTTTTGAATTGGCTAGAGTATGATTTAATATTATTGAGTCAAGTCGAGGCTAGGCTGAACTTTTCAAGATACAACAGGGTAATTTCTTTGAAGGGAAAATAGCAATGATGGATCGTTGGAAAAAATTTATATCAGTTAAGAACTACTTGTTATCAAAATCTAAATTAAAAAAAGCACAAATAGACTGTTGTTAATTTAGAATAAATTATTGTTAAAACCTAAATGAATATTTATTAAAAAAAACTATCTCGAATTGACAAGTATATATTCAAGTTTTGACAACAAATAATCCTTAATTAATATAAATGTATACCAGTGGTCCTTGATTGACATTTTTCCTTCTTTGAATGCTCTTATAGGATAAAACTACCAATTCATTAACATAGCCTTCTTGTCAACCTTCGGTGTCAGCCAAACTCTAAAACTTAACCTTCGCATCCACTACCATCTCGACAGCAACACCTTCACCGTCTTTAGCTCCGAGATTAATGCTTCCCAAGTCAATGGTATCAAAGTGCTTCTCTCCCTCGGCGGTGTCTCCAGACTCTACTCTCTGAGCTCTGCCAATAATGCCAGCGAAGTTGCTCAATATCTTAGGGACACTTCCTCAAGAGAAAGTTCTGACTAAAGGCCCTTGGGCAATGTCATTTTGGATGGCATTGACTTTGACATTAAGACCAATGATGGGCAACACTGGGACAAGCTGTAATATCTCAAAAATTTTAAGACTCGGATTTATTTTAAAAAATAAAATAAAATATCTATAATTAAATTAAAATTTAGAATAATTTGATAGAAGTCTAGAGTTTGAATTTTACTAAGAAAAAGTTGGGTTTTATTTTATTTTTAACTATGGGAACAATTATCAAAGTTGACCCGGGCTTTTGTGCTATAATAAAAAATGTTTGGCCCTTTCTTGTAATTTTTCCTAAAGTCTTATATAAGCTTTTTTAAGGAGAAACTGAACACAGATCTACGCAGAAAAAAAAAAGAACAAAGAGCACGAGAGAGTGAGAGGAAGACGAGAGGAGAAAGAGAGGGAGTTGGGTTTGGATTTAGGAGGTTTTATGACCGTTGCGAGCTCGGCTACACAATAAGTAAACTCCTTTCTTAAATCCTCTTCCTTCCCTCTTGATTTTCTTACATTTTTGGAAGAGAAAATTTTTGAATTTTGATCCCAAAGGCTTTATTCTTGTAAGCTTTTATTTCTTTGGATCCTAGGAAGGATGTTTTGAGTTTCTATATAGTGATCTAATGTTTTGAGTGGATAATTGGATGAAAAGAGGTGTTTTGGGCATAAATTAAACCCTGAGAGATTGGGTTTTGCTCCTCAATAGTTTAAGCCTATTAATTTAGTTATAATTTTGCTATTTGAGCCTAATAAGATTTAAATTAAGGTTTGGTTTTCATTATAAGGGCTAATGGTGAAAGTTTGTGACACTAAGTGAAGGTTTTTAATTGATTAAAAATTATATAAATTGAAAATTAGCCTAGTGATGGCTAATGAATAGTTTTAGTGGTTAAGTACTATTATGTGAATGGTGGGTTTAATATATGGACCATTAGGATGGATTATGACTCATTGACTCAAATTGTGTGGTATGAGTTATAGTCTTCATTAATGTTATTTGTCATAATAAGCGATATGGATCACTTATATGTTGTAGGGATTGTTGGCGGAATTTGTTTAGAAGTTAAGGCACAAGCCAAATCCTATTTTGTACAAGAGAAACCCTTTTGATACTAAAGGGTTGAGGTAATAGGAGAATTTATATTTCTTATTACTTTGTTTTAGCTATTTTTCAATAAATATCACTAGCTATCATGTATTATATGTTTTAAAAGATTAAATGTGCTTTATAGGGGGTTATGGGGTACTACTTTGATTATAGTGCAAATATGTTTTCTAATTGTTTAACAACAATGTTTTTATGGAAACGAGATTTCTTTACATGTATTGTAATCATAAGGAATAGAAGTTGCACTTAAGGAAGTGTAACTAAGTAAGGTACCTTAGATAGGCTAAGGAACTATTTAAGGGAGATTTATAAATGTTATACTACCTTAGAGTATTGAAGTGGTCAATACTCAGGAAAAGTAAATATGAATAAAAGGCATGATCTTGGCAGGAGTTCATGTCGAAGGGGCATAGGTGGTTCGATGGATTAGATCATGCCTTAGATTATATTTTGTGCCTGTGGAGGTATAAGTAGGTCTAAGGTATACCTACAAGTTAAAAAGTGCCAGGGGCATTCTGTTAGTCATAAAAAGCCATACCAGCCTATATCATGCATTCATGCATTTTAAATGGCTAAATTATACACTATGTTGAATTTATTATTCGTTTATGGCTTACTTTGTAATAATCAATATAGATTTCTCTGTTACTGAGACTGTGGTTGTCTCACCCTTTTTTTTTCAATATTTCCAGGTCCAAGCAAAGGAACTAGTGGAGGACAGGGAAAGGACCATAGCTATGGATTGTTTGTGAATTGTAAAGAACTATAACCCCTTTCTTTTGAGCAAATCTATTGTAATGTATTTAGAATTAGTATGCTAGTAGGATGTGGTTATGTATATATGTGTGAGTATGCGTAGATTGTATGGCTTGTGTATGAATTTTTGTTTGCTTGTGGACTTGTGACTAAGAAACTTGGCTATAGTATGTGGTTTTGATGGATTTATTTAGTAGATCAAGTTTCCACTACAAGCAAATATTTATTTTGATATATATGTAATTCCACAAGCAAATGTAAAGTGGTTGCATTGCAAATGGTGTGCTATGAGTACACATACACCTTGGATAAGAGAGTGGGTGCGTGGACCCCACAGAGATTTTTGAGCCAAATGAAAATATTTAGCATGTGTATTCATATGTGTATATGATATTTAGAATAGTTTTTAGCCACTCTTGTGTGATTTGTGCATTTTGGGGATTTAGGGTCCATTTTGAGAAATGTTCTATCAGGTGTTTTTAGCCCTATTTGACGTGTCTAAAGTGTTCTCACAAGTTTGTGACCATTAGGATGAGATTTGGACAATTTTGAAAATGATTTTTACCAAAAAATTGCACTTTTGCATCTGGGTGTCTAAATCTTAATCTGACTGTTGGATTTCTCTAAAATTTAGGTCACAAGTAAAACCTTTTATAAACTTCGTGTGGGCTTTAGAATCACATCGATCAGATACCGGATGGAGAAACGATACACTTTGAAATTTGGTCCGGAGGAGCTGTCATGACAACAACATTGATGATGTTATAACATACACGAAATTCAATCTTTCTATTGGATCTTTCCAAAATTTGGTATGCTAATAGTAATATTTAAAAGTGACATATGGGCCCATAACCCATAGGTCCCAGGATTGAAACCTGGCTCTGATACCAAATGTAACACTTGCCCCGAGTGTTATCCAAAAATCACATAATTTAAATAAACTAAGTGTGGTTAAGGAATTAATCCTAAAACCAACTTAGGAAACAAACCATTTAAATCACCAAGCTGATACACGATTGCAAAGTAAACATTTAAAATATTTTTTTAAACTAAAATTTTTTTATAAGTTTTGTCTATAGAGCACGGAAGCAAGCTAGGCGAAAGTGAGGTAAAAAGATGCTGTCATGACATCATTAAATTGCTGTCATGACAGCCCTCCCGGGCTAACTTCTAGGAGGCACTGTTCTGTCATCCGATCCCCGATCAAAAAAATTTTAAAGCTCACATATCACATTCAAAGGGTACTATAAGTGTACTAAATTTCAAAAAGATACAAAGTCAAATTAAAAATTAGACATGTTAAAAGTTTGGTCATTTTTGCTGTCATGACAGGGTGTTTATAAGAGGTGCTAGCCCTGTGCGATGGCCAACGTGTGGAACGGAGGGATGGTTATTCGTGAGCATCGTACTCATATTTGTTTTCATGGCTTTAAGCCACATTCAGTTAGCATTACTCTCGTGGACTGTGTGTCCACATTTGTTTCGTAGCTTCAGCTGCGTTTGGTTATTTACCCTCGTGGATTGTGTGTTCACATTTGTTTCTAGCTTCAACTGTGTTTGGTTGTTTACTATCGTGGATTGTGTGTCCACGTTTGTTTATTGTTCTAATAAGTCCTTATTATATGAATTTGATTGTTTAGAAATTTTACATCCCATTGGTTTTAAATAATAAATCATTTATAATTATTTATTTTGTTATATTTTCTTCCTTGCAATCAGGTAATAATATTATTTGATATGATATTTTAATGGTTCGAGATTTTATTTAAAATTTTATAGAATACTTTTATTTTGGAAGTTTATTAAATTGTTATGAAGATCGTGCCTCTTTAAATTGCATAATTATTTCAACTTTCTTTTTATTCATGTTCAATTATTTATTGTTGGGATGTTATTCACTGAAAAATTATTTTGGTCTTAGATTCATTAGTTGATGCTGATTCTATTGCTGACCTTTGAAGGGCATACAGCTGTATTGGATGGAAATTTTACTTGGTATTGTTACCTCTTGATGTAAATATTTAAGACTAATGTATTTTAGTTTAGAAGTAAGATTAGTTGCTCCATATAAGCTATAGTTAGAGTTTTATTTTAAAATATATGCTGTTTGTTGGCTGGAAGGAATTGAGCTCCTGATGGAAACCATGTTTAGGAAAATTTTTGTGTTATAAAATTTTTGAAAGATCCTATTTACAAGGGAGGTTCTGTCAAAATTTTTATAAAAACGTTGAAACTTTGTTATGACAGTTAATAACAAAAGTTTTAGAATTTTCATAAAATCTAATTTTTTTAGAAAACAGAATGAATCATTTTAAGGCTTATGAGAATGTGCAATGTAGTTCGCACCCGAGCTGGTCATCCTATATTTTTTAGGCGTGACAGTCAATGTAGCGCATTATAAATGTTATTTTGAAAACATACTACAAAGATTTTAGAATTTACATAAAAAGGAAGATATTCTCACTATTGATTTTCTAGTCAATTTGGCAACGAACCTGTCAAAGGTTAGCAAGAGGTACCACGTTAGCAAGCTATTGGAGACCAAATAAAATATTTTTTAGTGAATGACGTCCAAACCATAACATTTTGTAGAATTAAAATGAATAAAATATAATAGATACATAAATTAAATGAGAAAGCAATTCAATGTAAACAAAATTGTTAACTTGAAATAAATATTCTGTATAACTTCAATGATAAGACCATTTAAATCCATAATGACAAAGCATATTTAACATTTGATCTTGACAAATCAAAATGATTAAATAAATAAGAATAATAATATTTACTAAATTAAAAATGATTCTGTACGAAATCACCAATTAATTAAAAATTCATATATTTTTAGGAATTTATCAAAACAATTCACAAATGTGAACACACAGTCCATGAGGGTAAATAACTAAACATGGCTTATGCCACAAAGACAAACATGAACACATAGTTTATGAGGATAAGTAACCAAATGCAACTTGAGCTACAAAACAGACGTGAATACATAGTCCATGACGGCAACCAAACGTGGCTCATAGCAACGAAAACAAACATAGGTGTTAAACTCATGAATAACAAACATGAGAATAGAGCCTATGAAAATCAAACTAGCTAGTTGTTAAGCATGACGTGCCAAAGGCTAACAGAACTTCTGTTAGCAATCAGTGTTCTGTATAAAGTCTCCTCCAAATCCATTTTCAAACATGCAAGAAAGTCATTACTATTAGAATACAGTTTTCATTCTCAAAATTAAACTTGCATTAATAGTTTTAATCATCAAAACTTGCTAGGATAAATTTGATAACTAAACCAAAATTATTAAAGCTGATAAAAAAAATTTCATCAATTTTGAATGTATCCTTTGTAAGAAAAAACACATACACATGTCAAAATTCAAATATCCTTCAATATCTCTTTATAATTTTTCAAGATAAAAATAATTTAATTAACAAAGGTCATCAAATAAGATTGTAAATAATTAAAATTTCTCGCAACCTAAACTTCAATCTCAATCCCAAATAGGTCATCAAATAGCTTATAAATAATTACCATGATTGTCAGAGTTGAATAAGATTGGCCAATTAGACCAATAACTAACCCTTAGTTTGGTCTAGCCAACCATAAGAACTAGAGGAAAAGTGAATTAACAAAGATAGAGGTGGTCAAAACCAATAAAAATTGATAAAATTGATCGAAAATCAATTTTTCACTTTTTTGTTTTTAAAAAATCTCAATAGCCTAAACAATACTACTTCTAAACAAGTGATTATTAATTAATTAATATTTTTAGTTCAACCGTCTTTCATTTCCTACTCTGACTAGCTTTATATCCATTGTTCTACTTCTAAACTTGTGTTCTTGTGATAACTTTCTTTTTAAATATTCATAAGTCAAATTTCACCTTGATGTTAGACTCCACAATGCCACCACATTCTAGAGCCAACATCATAGTACCTCCACTCCATGATACTTCACTTAGCCTCCTGTTAATCGAAACCCTTTGTGAGTAGTCATTTCCATGAATAGTCATATCAACCTCTCATCAATAACACCAATGTATGAGCATAAATTTAAAGGAAAATCTCATTCTAAAAGACTAACATACTAGAAGAGAGAGCCCATTGAACTACTTATAAACCCCATGTACATTGGGCTTCCTGATGTTGGGCTCATAATATTATCTCTCGTGGAAGGTTTGCATGACAATGAAAAAAAAAATCATCAGCATCATTATCAATGTATATTATAAAAACAAAATCAGGAAGTGCTGTTGCAACACTTTTAATCTAACCTTGTTTTGAGTAATTAAATATACAAGGATGTGTCATGGTGAAAATTAATGGGATAATGACATTTAAGGCCTTCAAGGGAATTTATTGTAATAAGAATCCATTGGTTTTACATCTGATATTGTCTTATGAAAATATGCACGCATTGTTAAAAACTAAACTTACTTGTTAAATTTCTAAACAAACCCTAACAAAAAATACAAGTTAAGGTTAAGCTTTTAATAACATTTACATGTTTTTGAAATTAACCATGATCAATCAAATGGGCTCCAAATAATAATTTTGAATTAATTACTCTTCTACTCCAATTTATAAGATCATACTCATTGGTTCTTCAATAATTTCACAAAATTTAATAAAATATTTACAACTCATTTTTTTTAAAAACCCTCTTGTCTATCTTTAACTTCTAGCTTAATTGATAGCTTTTCCATCCTTTCTCCCTTCCCTAATGAACTACTCTATCAATCAAAGGGGGTGGTTTTGAAATGTTGTAAATTAAACGTTTTTGTGGGCATTTGACTAATTATAACTAATTTTTTTAATCTCATGACAAAAGTTGACAAGGGCTAGCTTCTTATAAAAAAGACATAAGAAGTATTGGAATTCAATTTTGAATTCCAATCTGTTCAACTCTTCAATGACAAAAGTGGAATCAAAATTTCTCTCGACCTAAACTTTAATCACAATCCCAAATAGGTCATCAAATAGCTTCAAAATAATTACCATGATTGTTAGAATTGAATAAGATTAGCTAGTATGATTGATAACTAGCCTTTAGTCTAGTTCAGCCAACCATAATAACTAGAGGAAAAATGAATTAACCAAGATACAAAGTCGATCAAAACCAATAATGAAAATCATAAAACTGATCAAGAATTAATATTTCATTTTTGAAATAAAATCTCAATAGCCCAAAACAATACTATTTATGTTTTTATATCTCTTGTGATTGGTTTGTCTCTACTGTTACACACACACACACATGATGAGGATGATTCAATGGTAATTTTTACTAACTATGAAAGCTTGTGTTAGTTTGGTAATGCAATTAATGTGACATACACTCCCTTCGTTTTTAAATATAAATAAAATTTAACCCACTATCATAGTTTAAGAAAGTTAGTTAATCATAATAATTATATCTGAAATTGAAAAGTTTAGACTAAATCTTGGTAATTTGAGATGAAAAAAATTGTATTTTATTATAATATTGGTGGGATTAACCATAAACTTGCCATGTATTATAGGAAGTATGAATAAACATTATCTTGTATATTTGTTCATAAAAATTTATCTTAAATATTTTTATTTTGCAAACATATTCTTTAAATTTTATATTATTTTAATTAAAATCAGTCCTACCATGCACCATTCAATACCCCAATCGGTTGAATACTTGCTTGGTTCTTCAGCATTGAAAATAACTATTATCACCCCTGAAACTTTTTCAAACATGTTTGCAATGACATGGGAATTTGCTAGTTGCAACATTATATAAAGGCCTAAGAACTCCTAACCATGCTATCTACATTCTACACCAAAGAGCAATAAACCCTAAACAATTAAGATGTTTGCCAAATTTTTATTAGCTTTGCTTTTGGTTTCTGTTGAGTTATTTCTAATCCCAACAACCTCTCTTGCTCATGTGAAGCCTTTAATCAACCAACACAAATGGCCTCTATCTACCAGAACACCAACGCCACATAGGGATTTCAAACAACCGCCTCTCCCACCACCGCCAATAAACAACTCTCCACCAAGTGTCAAGCTACTAAGCACTCTAGAGAATGAGTCTAAAACTGAAGCACATGATGAGGTTCCACCAAAATACAAGTAACCTTCAAAGAATGAGCCACCCACTACCAATTAGCTAGTGATCATGTTCATCACTAGAAACCTAAATAAAGCTTATATTATATGTGTGAATGTTGGAATAAGAGTGCTTTCCACTTATGTGTAAATGTAATTCTCCTTTTAGGGGTATCATGAATAAGTACTACGTACAGTTGTGTGTGTGTGTACTCTCTATGTTATGAAATTATTGTTGTTTAAGAAATTCAAAGCCAATTGATCCTCTCTCTTTTTTTCTGAATTATTACACTCTCTTTTACTATGTTCGATTCCATGTATAAATCATTGTTAACTACTTCACTAGATTCAAAAAAAGTAGTTAAATTATTGATGTTTTTTGGGGAAAAAACAAGAAAGAAATTGACTAATAGAAAGGATAAAATTGAAAATAATAATAATTAAAAGTCTTTCTTTTTATTCAAAGAGATTAATAATAAAGAGCCAATTATCTGCCCCCTCCTTCTCTGCACCTCTATTCTAGAAAATATGCATGAGACCATTCATATTTGTATTAAATCAATTTATTATGTTGATTTCACTCCAATCTTAATGTTTCTTGTTGTTTGGCCCCCAATAAAATTGTGCATTACTTGAAAAGGCTATGTTGAGTGTAGAATTTAAGCTTAATCATGTGAGAACTTGATCTTAAAAATCCATACACATATATATTATATCAATGTGGACCAAAATTTCAACAAAATTTATTGTTATCATTCACATATTGGGCTCCAAACAACAAGCTAGGAGTTAAGAAGAATGACAACTAAGGACCTCATAAGAAGATTGATCTCAAATCAAGATTTTTAAAGATTTCTAATACTAGAACATAGAAGAAGTAGTACTGAACTTATAAACTTTAATTGTGAAATGATCCTAATTTGACATTAATGTTCTTTTGAGATCCTTACTTGTCATTTCCCCATAATTAGAATTATTTATTCCTTTTGGTCCTATTTACAATGTCATGTCCATTGATTCTTAAAACAATAACCTTACAAAATTTAATGAAACATTTATAACTCATTTTGAAAAATGTCCTTCTTGATAAATGTCCAAACCCCACAACTTGAGTAATCAGTAAGCATTTTTATAAGCACTCTTTGAGCCTAAAGGCATGCTTTAGTCTTGGTGAACTTTCAAAACGAAGCTCATTTAAATTTTTCGTCACCAAAAAAAAAATTTCCTTGTCTCTTTAACTCTTAGTTTAATAGAGAGCTTTTCTATCCCTTCCCTAATGAGCTATAATCTATCAATTAAAGGGTGATTTTGAACAATCATAAAAATAAAATTTACACGAAACTAATCGGAACTAATTTTTTAATCTTATGGAAATAGTTAATAGATGGACCAGAAGGAGCATTGAATTGAAACTTTGAATTCCAGCCTGTTTAGCTCTTCAATGACATCAGTAGTGAGGACAATTTTGGAATTGTGACATTATGGAAGGCCACTTCTTCAAACGTGCTTTCTACCTAGAGTATATATACTCCCTCTAGACTATAGCATAACATAGTAGTAACTAGTTCACAACTCTCAAAAAAAGTTAGGTTAAATATTAATTCCTTGAAATATTTTAAATTTTTTAAATATATCCTCATTAAATACTCTATATGAGTGTATCAATAATAACAATCAAAATTTTAATGTATCATTTTTTTAAAAAAAGAGAGTAATAAATGAAGTAGAGGTATAATTAAAAAATATTTATAAAAATTATCTAATATCCCATATTATAAACTAATAAGGATTTTAGAAAATGCCATATATTGTAGTCTAGAGGGAGAATATGAATATATATATATATATAAAGCAAGCCAATAATCTCATAGCTTGGAGGCATGAAAACTCTCTTATAAATAGGAAGTCACAAGTTGGATCCCATTTATAACATTAAGGATTAAGGTTTGTTTTTATCTTTGAACTTATTTTTGAGGAGTGCTGAACATCCTATACAAATAAATGGGACAATTTCCCCCCTAAACATTTTTTTTGAAAAGCAAAAATCCCCTTGTATTAATCACTAATTTACTTTGTCATTTTATGCTGACGGGGTACATGCAAGGGGCTTATGCACAATTATAAGAAGGACTCTAACCATACTCTTTAATACTAATTTGCTTCTGAACCCCTTTTTAGGAATTTTGGGTGCCTTGAAATCTTGTTAAAATGAAATTTAATAAATATTATAAAAATATTAAATATTTAAATATTCATTAATTAAAATATTATTATTTATATATATTCATCCAAAAATTATAAATTACATAAAATTAATATTGATTAAGTTCCTAAAATATTTTAGGTCATTTATATATTTTTTTAAATTAACTAACAGTTAGTAAATTAGAATTAGTTATACTCAAAAAAATAAGATATTATCATCTTATCAATATTTTTTTCAAATTAGATTTAGGATTTAAATATATTATTTTATTATTTTTATAACTTTGAAAATAAAGTTAGAGTTTTTATTTGTATATAGTTTTTTGAGTATTATAGAATAGAATTCAATAATACAGGTGATATTCTCTCTCTTCTTCATATTTTTTCTCTCCCACTCCTTTTTTCTCTTTTCTCTCTTGCCCTTGTCCCCCCTCTTGTTCTCCATCACATGGCCACCTACGTTCTTTGCATTAATATCAATTCATATATCAATATCATATATTAAATAACCAATGGTAATATTGGTGATATAATACTTAAATAAAAATTTTAAAAAATTACTGAGAAGATTAAAGCTTGGGGTGATTTTCTATAATAAGAGTTAAGATTCAAACAAAAGTTGTTTACTTAATACATTGGAGCTAAGATTCAAACAAATATGTTTTATTACCAAGAACTGAGAGACAAACTGGAGTGATTGTAAAGTGTATATAGGAAAATGACTATAGTATTATTTGGATAATAGAAATTTAAGGATCTCGAGTTGTTGCAACAAGGGCTAATTTAAAAGTAAGTTATATGCCCGAGAATCTATTATGTAAGTGGATGGCTTCCCAACTGATTTATTAATTCTTTTTTCAAGATATTTTTTTTTACATAGATCATTCAATAATAATTATATCACATATTTAATATTTTTTAGTTAAATTATTTTTATCTTGGGAAATTATAAGGAGATGTTAAAGAATATTTGAATTATGGTATGTGTATGTGTTTTTCCTTACAAAGGATACTTTCAAGATTAATGAGACTATTTTTATCAACTCTAGTTATTTTTGGATTACTCAATAAATGCCAAACATGGACATTGGTTATGAAATTGTATTTTGGCAAGTTTTTAATGCTCAAAACTATTTATGTGAGTTTGATTTTAAGAATGGGAACTATATTTTTATAGAAATGATTTTCTCACAAGTTTGAAAATGGATTTGAAGGGAATTCTATAAAGGACACTGGTTGCTAATGGCAATTCCATTAACCTTTGGTGTGCCATGGTCAATAACTAGCTAGTTTGATTTTTGTGAGTTCTGTTCTCACATTTATTATTCGTGGATCTCATACTCACATTTCTTTTTGTGGCTTTAAATCACGTTTGGTTAGTATTATCCTTGTGGATTGTGTGTCTACATTTATTTGTAGCTAAGGCTAAGTTTGGTTACTTATCCTAGTGGACTATGTGTCCACTTTTGTCTTCATGATGCTTTTGGTTATTTATCCTCATTGACTATATGTCCACATTTGTGAATTGTTCTTATAAATTTCCAAAAATATGAATTTTTAATTAATTGATTATGAATGATTTTTAATTGGCAAATGTTATTTTTTTTATTTATGTATTCATTTAATCATTTTGACTTGCCAAGAACAAATGTTAAAGTTGCTTTGTTGTTATAGATTTAATGTTTCTTAATATTAAAGTTATATAGAACTTTTATTCTGAGCTTATAAATTTATTTACATTAAATTGTTTCCTCTTTAATTTATGTATATGTTGTAGTTTATTCATTTTGAATTTGCAAAATATTATGTTAAGTCAAAAGGCATATAGTTAACCCTTTAATTTTTATTATGTTAAGTCAAAAGGCATATAGAAAACTTTCACAAGGATATTGAAGTATTCAAAAGGCATATGGTTAAGTCAAATACTTAACCAAGATAGGATTTCTTCAAAAAATAGGATTAGGTATAAGAAAAGGTTTTGGCTCACATGATATAGAATTCAAAACCTACTTCTTAAGTTAGCTTTAGTCCAATGTTTAGCCAGTTATCTTAGTTATAATTAAATAACCTGTGAAATACAATTTTCTCTTTATTTTGTAATAATCAAAATCAAGATTCAACAACTTGTATTGGTAGTAAAGGAGCCTTTATTAGAGTTTTTAATGTAGCCTATAATGGTAAAGGTGTTGGAATGGATAGACCACTCTCATGATTAGGCTTCACAAAAGTTACTATAGAGTCCTTTGAATTTAAGGTAGGAGTTTCAACTACTTCTTGCCTAATTGCTTGTTTCTACAAATTTAAGAATTCTATAATTTGTTAGAAACTCTTTTTTATTTTTTTTCAATAAGGTGTACACCTTCTTAAATTTGATGTTCCAACTTAGTGTTGGATGCAATATTGCAGCATTTGGCTTCAGTTATTTGTCTTTCTAATTCATCGTTAAATCTCTCATCCTCTATCACATCCTAAAAATTAGACATAATTGGCGCGAGATATATGCATAAACATACATCCATTAAGCCAAGGTCAATGAAATTTTAATCTAATGTTTAATAATTATTTTTAAAAACATAATTATACTTATATTGAAATTTTTAATGCCTTTAATAATTTTCATCTATAATAGAAGTTTCAAATTTTTTTATAGAAATTTCGGCAAACCTTTCCTGTAAATAGGATCTTCCGAAAATTCTACAATACAAAATTTCATTCAAAATATCAAATTAATTAGGAACAAAGCTCCTTCCAACCAGGAAATAAAATATATAACAAAATGAAAGACTTAGCTATGATCTACATGAAGCACCTAAAATACATTTATAAAATAAAATGTCATAATTAAATTTTACATCAAAGAAAGCTTAATCCTTAGCTCGTCCACCTTTGGTTAGTAATAGGCTCCTCAATATTCAGCAGATGGTTCAGTGTCAGCTACACTATCTGAAACCAAAATTATTTCTAGTGAATAACATCCCAATAATGAATAATTGCACATGAATGAAAGATAAATTTAGAATAATTATGCAAGTTAAAGAGATAATAATTTTCATAAAAATTAATAAATTTTAAAATAAAAGAGATTCTATGTGACTTTAAATGAGATCTTGAACCATTTAATTTTCATATCACTATCATTTGCTTTTAAAGAAGCAAACAAATGAAATAAATAAAAAAGAATTAAATAATGATAAATAAATTACTAATTCAAACCAATGACATATCAAATCACCAAATAATCAAATTCATATTTATAGGAATTTGTCAGAACAATTAACAAACATGGACACACAGTTCACGAGGGTAAATAACTAGTCGTGGTCTAAGCCACAAAATAGACATGGACACATAGTCCATGGGAATAACTAACCAGACGTAGTCAAGGCCACGAAACAGATACAGGTATGAGATCCACAAAAAATAGATGTGACAATAAAGCTTACGAAAATTAAACTAGCTAGTCATTGATCATGGCGCACTAAGGGCTAACAGGATTGCTGTTAGCAACCAGTATTTTGAATAAAGTCCCTTCTTAAATTCACTTTCGAACATGCAAGAAATTTACATTTTGAAAATATAGTTTCTCTTCTTCATATCAAATTCACATGAAACATATAAAAATATTAACTTTCTAAATATGAAAATTTATAACTAATATTTCGTAAACTCTTCACCAATTTTCATAGTTGGTTTTATCAAATAAAAGACTGTTAGAATTTGTAAAAGCATTTTTGTCAATCTGAAATGTATAGGTCATGACTCCAAGAAATAAAAACAATTTAATTAACACAAGTAGCTAAAATGTTTCCAAAATTCAAAGTTTTTCCCTCTTATCATTTCAATCGAATTGTTTCTTCCTCCAAACATACTATAAAATCATAATAAAATTTTTATTGAATTTTCAACTAATATAATAGTTCCTTTTCAATCTCATCACTACCATTATCAAACTATAATATATTTAAAACTTGAAAAAAAAAAGATCAAGGCTTTACATTTTTTTTAAATTCCTCATTTGCATTTTGCTAAGACACCAAACATATATATGTATGTATGTATGTATTTATTTATCATTTCTAACACACTCAAAAAGACCCTAGCTTTCAAATATTTCATCAATGAACTATCCACCTCCAAAAATTCAATTAATCATAAGTTATTGATTTCATGGTCAAATCTCCTTTTCAACTTTCAAATTAAATTTTCATTGATTAATGACATTTAAGCTAATTATACTTTTTACAAGAATTAATAAAATTTCAAAAATATTCAAAATTAAGTTCAATTTCTTCTAACAAGCATTTTAACAAATATCTTATAGGTAATAATCTCTAAGTTTCATGTCTAAGTTCTTCTATCCTAATCTCATTTTAACCAATTCTTCAGCCTAAACTAGCCCAAATAAAAATCAATTTAGCTCAAAATTCTAACCCATATATATAATCAAACTTTAATATAAATGTATAGCTTAATTTCCATTTCCATCTCCCTACACAGCACGGTAGCAGCAGATTTTCAGGAAAAAAAAAAAAAAATCTGCAACTTGAACCATTCATTATACATACGCACAGATTCAACACAACTTCAAACCCCTAATACATCCACACACACACATACGCACACACGCACACACAGAATTTCAAAGAGAAGAAGAGCCCAAAGCTTCTCGCTGCGCAGTAACAACAGAGCAGATAAACAAGAGGAGAGAAATGTCTGACTCTTATACTCGACAATAGCAGTTCATGAAACAGAGAAGAAGACAAAACTCATGGCTGAAAGAGGAAGAGAAGAACTCACGATCTGTACCACAATACAGTGGTTCACGGCAAGCACAGAGCAGGGAAGAACGAACAGATCTCAGCGACGTCCCAGTAGCGGCAGGCGGAGTCCCTACTCCCGTCGACGGCGTGTTGAACGGCGGAGGTCTGAGGTGGCTGGATCGAGGATTCAGAACTTCTTGAGCACCAGAATTTTCTTTTTTCCTTGCTCCTCACAGTCCCTATGCGAGCTAAGATGAGGTAGGAAGAAGGAAGCCTCGGCCTAGCAGAACAGCGAAGGACGAAGCAGCAACAGCATCTACACCGGCAACGTCGGAAAAAGGAAAAAGGAAGAGGACGGATCAGAGGAGTTTTTGGCCACTCAGTTCTGAAGCTTCTGGACCTCTGCTCACTTCAACGAAAAAGGAGGAGGAGAAGGAAAAAATATCAGATGGAAGAGGGGCAAAATGGTAAATTTGGGAGAGGCTGAAGCTAAAATAAAGTTATCTACCTTGGCCTCCTTGACTTTCGAACTCAAGACCTATTAGATAGATGGCTACGTGTTTTTACTTAAAGTTCTTGGGTTATTACATCCTCAGCCATTTGCATTTCATATTCAGTTCTACAACGTGTTTCATAATCATCACATTTGTTGTACGCATACCAATAATTGTGTTGATTTTCAATAGTTATTCACTTGTAGCTCTCATGATATTGTGAATGTTGAGCAAGTCAAGGTGGGGTGCCAAAATACTTTCAACACTCCTTACATGAGTAATCACAAAAATAAAACATAAGAAATCATGAATATAAATGTAAAACTTATCCCTTAAATCATATTAATTTAAATTTAAATTTCAAATTATAAATCTAAATATAATCTTAAAGATAATGATATAAAAATAATAATAAAATAAATAATAAATTATGATTTTAATGGATAAATATCTTTATCTCTAATGAATAATTTTAATATCTTAGATAAATTCTAATAATTCTAAGTAATCATTATCCCAAATTTCATCAATAGGCCAAGAGCAACGGGTATAGCCTAGGAGAGCAATGATGACATATAAAACAAGTCTTAGAGAATAATAAATCTTAGTCGCATTAGCCTCAAATTAACTAAGTTAATTATAGTATACTGCAGACTCAACCAAGATTATAATTCTCAAAGAGTTAGAATCCTAAAGCTAAATTGATTAAAAGGACTATTAAAATAGTAAGAGACAGTATTACAGAAAATAGCTATTGGAGCACCTTTATCAAAGCATTTTTATTTAAAAAATGCTCCAAAGGCATGACGCGGAACTCATTGGAATGTTTCTTGTTAAAAACGCTCCGATAAGTCTTTAGAGCCTTTCAGGGCCCAAAATGTTCTCATAGGAGAGTTATTTTTTTTAAAAAAAAACAATAGAACCTACAGGGGCTTTCATAGGTAAGAAGGCTCTTGTAGGTTTTTATTTTAAAAAAATATATGCGCAACCCTTCAATTTCATTCCCCCCTTCAGCAAAACACAGCCCTAAACTCGTTTCCCTCCCTCTCTCCGAAGATATCTACGAAGCTGTCGTACCATCCGCTCGAAGATGCCGCACCATCGCCTCAAGCCTGTCTTGATTCCTTCGCCTCAAGTCCGCGCTTCAGTTCATCGCCACATCCATCAAACCAGATCTATTCTTCCATTACCTGTGGCAGTGGAGTCTGTTCGTCCTTGTTCCAGGTCTGTTTGGTTGATCATTATCCACTTTCATGCCTCTTCCAAGATTTTATGGTGCATTGTTCGTGGCGATGTTCTTGCAGTTTATTCATTCTAGTTGTTGACATCAGATAACAGTCATGAGCTTTTGCTTAACCTCTGTTATTTTATCGCAGTGCTCAGGATTGGAAATTTTCTGTAAAGCAGTTTCTCATAAGGCAACCATATGATATTATTGTACACTGTAAGTCCGCATAATCTTTCTCCCATTATTCCATCACAAGATGATTTGGTTTATTTCATCATGAAATAGAATGCGTGTACCATTGTGTAATGCAGGCAGTGAATGTAATTCTTCTATGTTGACATTTGATGGTATTGATGTAATGGGAGAGAGACAAGCTGAGGAGGTGAGCTATGAACATGGCACTAAACAGCTTGTATTCCTTTCTTTGCATCTCGAATTTCATTAGGAACTAACCAAATTGTTTGTAATTTCATGTTTTTGTCCAAAAGTTGTAATTTATATGGTTTACTCTGTTCAATCTGTAATGTTTCAACGAAGTTTTGGGTTTATGAATCTGCTGTAACAATCCAAAAATTTTCCACCCCTCTTTTTTCTTTTCCCAGGTCATATCAGTTATAAAGCGTCACCTAAGTGTTTAGAAAATTTCATTTATAGGTCATTCTTTAGGTGGCCTGGCTGCCAGATATACAATAGCCAAGATTTATGAGAGAGATATTTCAAGGGAAATTGCTCGGGAGAATGGACACTCTGGAAGTCACAATTCAGATCCAACAAGTCATAAAAGGAAATCTGAAGTCACCTTGTTCAAAACTTTTAAATAGTTTATATTTATATATTGATTGAGTTAGATTTCCACCTTCTCTTAAAGAATTAGCATGCTTGTCTTTGAAGGTTTGTTCTGATCAAAATCTGATGTTCTGTGCAATAGGTCTGGTAAAGATTTTCACTTGACATCTCAGCGACTAGCCGCTTCAAACCCTTTCATTAAAGATGCATTTGTTGAGGTTCTATGCCCAACAAGGTGTTAGTTATGTGGCTGAAACTGAAAATGTCCATGAAGATCCAAGGTGTTTATCTATCTATTTTCTTTGAACTTAGTTCAAATCTTCTTCAAGTTCCGGTGTTCTGTGGCTTTCATTCTCTCTGGAGAAAGCAGCAACTCATTTTACACTCTTTTTTTTTTTTTCCTGATAAAGAAAAGGGGAAGCCTCCGCTTCTTGCTGTATGAATTTGTTGTTCTTATTTGCACCTCAGCTAATAACATCTTTTTCTTTGGCTGACAAAGACAAGGGGGAACATCTTTTTTTTTTTTTTTTAATGTCAGTTAATCCTGTTTGAGTTCTAAGAACAGTCCCCCTTCCTTACGTCTCTTAAGTTTCTGGAAGCTTTTTTAAACATTATAATTTTTGTTTTGCATCAGACTTTATGCAGAGTTTTGTCCTTTTGATTTTTTTAGTGATCTTTGTTAAGATATAGTTATTAAAAAAAAAAATACATATCCAGGCATGCAGTAAGGTTCAAAATTATGATAGATAACAAATCTAAACATAAATTGTTTTTATTATCTAGCATTTGGGAGTGATTTTAGCATGTTTACTTTGTTTGAATGGACGCTACACTTTATTCTTTCAAAAATCTCTCTTGTAGATAACTAGCACTGGGTTACACTTTAAATTGCTCCTTTTTCACTGTTCTACATCATTCAATTGGTTCTATTTTTTTAACTTCAGTGTATTGTTGGATGGTCACTTACGGTGTATATTTGGCTTTTATACATTTAACTTTTGGGAAAGTTAGACTCTATTGCAAGTTGCTATTCAGAGCCAAAATAGAGATATTGCAAGAATTTTGTTAGTCAATGGTGCGGATAAGACGAGAAGAAAGGGTAACTTCTTTGTTTATCTCACTTTAGAGTTTAGCATGTGTTCTTATAGTTAGCATGCTACAAATGCCTATATATATATATATATATTTTACCATGTATATATAACTTCATTTGGAATTATTTGAGTTGCTATTAATTGCATTAACATTTAATGTTACTAAGCCGATTCCCTGATCAATTTCATCAGATTAAAATTCTATCAGCTTGCTCTAGTGTTACCGATAAATAACTTGATTGTGCTTAAGCTCAAGTGTAGTCTAATGATTGATTTGTAAAGTTGAGATTCTTAGAAAATTAAGTTGGCGACTTCACTCAAACTATTCAACATTAACTTGTCTATATCACATTATTTGCAGGTCTGGAGGCTATTAACAAATAAAGTTCTAGAACCTCATTAATTCAGCTACTTCCTTTCCTACGTTACATTCGTTTTAGTCAACAAGAAACTTGAAAAGAATTGAGGGCCTGTTTGTCATAAAATGAGAATGAAAAATCTATCTCTAATGGATATGGGAAGCTTTCTCTCTAAAGAAGTTTATAAATAGGTATCATTTTATTTATTCTAAATAATTGTTTGACTGATATTTTAAATTTATTTCTCTCTAAATATGTTGTAAAATTATTATGATGCCCACTCTTTCAAGATGAAAGAATTAGAGGATGTACATGGAAGAATTTAGCGTTAATTATAAGAGTTTTGGTATGTAAATGAAAGCATTTGGTTCAAATTAGAGTTGTATCTTTAAAATTAAATTAATTGACCATTTACCTTGAATTTCTATCATTGAAGGAAAGTTTTTTAATAAATTTTGTAGAGTGTTCAATGATATATTAAGTTGTGTATGAATTTAACAAGTATTTATTATGGTTTTTGGATTGTCTAGATTGGTTACCTACAAATGACGTAAGCAAAGTAAGAGGATAGTAAATATGAATTCTTTTTTTTTAAAAAAAAAAATCCTATAAGAGCATTTCTAATAGAAAATGGTCTTGTAGGTGGGGACCTATGGGAGCTTTTTGCAATAAATGCTCCTATAGGCTAGCACCTAGAAGAGTTTTTATGCCATAGAAAAGCTCCTGAAGGCTGGTTTTTATGCCATAGAAAAGCTCTCATAGGCCAGCCTTCGGGAGCATTTTTGCAAAGAAAAGCTCCCATAGGTTGGCTTTCAAGAGCATTTCAAAAGCACTCCCATAGTTATGGGAGCACTAGCTTTCAAAGCATTTAAAAAATGTTCAAAAAAAAAACAAAATAAGTGCTCTTTGTATGCTATTTTTGTTGTATAGAGAGTTTGTTATGATAGAAAAAGATGAGTTGTGACAGTTGCATGGGCTAAGCTAATTTACTTCCACTCAACCTACCAAACCTAAACACACAATTCACACCTCTTACACAAAATATCTCAATAAAATACAACTTTGCTTTACTCAACATTTCACCATTCATAACAAACTAGTATGTGTCCGTACAATGCATGGGTGTAAAATAATAACTAATGATTTAAATAAACAAGAGTAAGATATATAAGTTAAATTACAAATTTTATTTATCATTAAAGACAAATCACTTCAAAATTAAAA